>NC_070632.1:10340028-10669194 GCF_947347685.1 Pleuronectes platessa | reverse complement strand
CAAGCTCATATTGCTCCTAAACACTGCACATTATAAATTCATCCCTTACTTGTCCTGTGGCATGAGGGCTCACAGACGCGGCCTTCTCCAGGAGTGCACACAGTTGTACTACAGTGAATGTACACCTAAACAAGGACATTAGTGTCAGCAGGGCAAAACCAAAATCTTTTTTTTCCCAAAGTTTCTCATCAGCCTGTATCATCATTACCTCCTCCTTCAGGGGCTCTAGTGAGTGGCTGTCCACAAAGGTAAACATTTTGAAAATGAAACGCCTGTAGTGAGTTGGGAAGGGCAGACCAGAGGAGGGACCGACTGGAACCAGTGAGGACAAGTAGCGATCATCGCTGTAGGGACACCTGGATGAAGAGCAAAATATGTTAACGCAGCTGAACGAAGAAGTCTGAGGTAAGCAGCAATTTCCCTGTTCACTGTTTCTTGTGACCAGACCTGAAAGGAGTGCAAACTCTCACAAATATCCAACATGTCATTGTCAACTCGACAGTGTAAGTTGATGCTTTATTTACCCATCTATCAGAAGGTCCCACTGAGGCAGATGGTGACTATTGGGGGAATTAGTTACCCAACAGCGACCAAGAGTCAGGACAAGGTTTGGATCCGTCTTTTCAATGAGCTGAACCTCCACGTACACTGGATCCCGCAGTACTTTGGTCACAGGGTAGTCGGCCTCCGTATAGAAAGAGTTATAGGCTGCTTCAACTATGAGAGCAGAGTTAGTGGTAAGTATGACAGCCAATGTTATGAAATAATCTACCAAAGCTACACTGCCAGGCTGACCTGCACTTACCTTCATTACAGCCCTTAGATGAGCATTCTCCATTAGCCAACCTCAGTTGTACTCTAATGGGTCCCAGAGCAGCAACTGGTAGAGGAGGATCTTGTAATGGAAATACTTCTATAATCACAGTTTCAATGGAGGTGCCCGTGTACCTAGCCTGGAAGAGCAATCTGACAAGAAAAATATGGGATGAATTTGCTGTTTAGACATTTAATATTAACACTGAATTACTCAAAGATGATCACCTACTCAAAGATGCTGTCCCTGGTAATGCTTCCACTAGGCCCAAATCCTACTTCATATGAGGATGTCATCCAGTTCGTATAGGTTATAACACCAGGCTCCTCCTGCAAAAGGCAAAATAAGTAGAGTGAAAATATGCACTGGCCTTATTTCGTTTTTTTGGGGGGGAAATAAGTAGGGAATAGATATGGAAAATCAAAGTCTTACCCTAACAACAGAGCCACAATCAGTGACAGCGAATTGGAAGATAACAAATTCTGAATTAGAGTCAACAGCTGTACATGATCGACCCTCCCCAATCAGTGAAATTGTGTCGATGTCCAAGTTGGGCAGAGTTGCATCTTTGGCCACTACAACAATGAACTGGGCATCCTTTGTAGCCTGGACAGTCACTGGTGGCACAAAAACAGGCATTGATAAGTTAAGTGATTACATAATATTGACTGTGTATAAACAACTGAATAATGTATAACATCTTTTTACCAGATTGTTCTTTGGAAATAATCATGCATTTACATTTTTACATCCCCATTGCTATTAGAAGTACACTATTCAATCAATACAAGTAAACCATCACTTTCTTCTCAATAAAGAGTATTATGACCTTCTCAAAAACTCACCTGCTTTTCCGTAGAAGCACTGGTGGTCAGCAAAGCAACAGTCTATTGCTTCACATCCAGCAGCAGAGATATCATGACCGCCACATTGGATTCTCACATTGTGTTCCACTCCACAAAACTGCACCACAGGTGTCTCTGGCACCTTAACTTGTTGTGAAGGCAGTCGACGCTTTGGAAGCTGTGGATTCTTTGGATTCTGTTGAGTTTGTGGATGCGTTGGTTCCTGTGGAATTTGTGGAAACATTGGATACTTTGGTACCTGTGGAGGCTGTGGATTCTTTGGTTCCTGTGGAATTTGTGGAAGCATTGGATGCTTTGGTACCTGTGGAGGCTGTGGATTCTTTGGTTCCTGTGGAATTTGTGGAAGCATTGGATTCTTTGGTTCCTGTGGAGTTTGTGGATGCGTTGGATACTTTGGTACCTGTGGAGGCTGTGGATACATTGGATACTTTGGTTCCTGTTGAGGCTGTTGAGGTTTACGTGGTCCTGACATCTGGGAATTGCTATCATGATATAGTTTTTGCATTGGAGTTGGTTGGAAGGTTGTTGGTCGACGATTCTGAGTATAGCTTGACTGTGAACCTGGTTGGACATTTGTCTGTGGATTCTGTCCAGGATAGCTTGGGTTGCCACCTGGTTGGAAATTTGTCTGTGGATTCTGTCCAGGATAGCTTGGCCTGCCACCTGGTTGGAAATTTGTCTGTGGATTCTGTCCAGGATAGCTTGGCCTGCCACCTGGTTGGAAATTTGTCTGTGGATTCTGTCCAGGATAGCTTGGCCTGCCACCCGGTTGGAAATTTGTCTGTGGATTCTGTCCAGGATAGCTTGGCTTGCCACCCGGTTGGACATTTGTCTGTGGATTCTGTCCAGGATAGCTTGGATTGCCACCTGGTTGGACATTTGTCTGTGGATTCTGTCCAGGATAGCTTGGCCTGCCACCTGGTTGGAAATTTGTCTGTGGATTCAGTCCAGGATAGCTTGGATTGCCACCTGGTTGGAAATTTGTCTGTGGATTCTGTCCAGGATAGCTTGGATTGCCACCTGGTTGGAAATTTGTCTGTGGATTCTGTCCAGGATAGCTTGGCTTGACATCCGGTTGGATCTGGGGATTCTGTTGAGTAACGGTCGGTTGCAAACCTGGTTGATTCGGACGTCTGATTGGTGGTGTATTCTTTGCCATCTGGCCCAAAACCTCTACATTTGTCCCAACTAAGCAGATTAGCAGTACTTGTCCCACCAAAGAGTTGGCACTCCAACGCTTTGCCATGGTTTCACTGCAGCTCAAGGACAGTCCCCAAATGCACTACTTATGTGTGCTGCCACATTTATAAGTGATCAGATCTGTGTTTAAACCCCGCCTCCAAGTCCAAACTATCACCAATCAAGTCTTCTGCGCTTTCTAAAGCCAACTAAAAGCATGTGGGGGGTGCATTATGTAATGTTTGATAAGCGGTTGGGCAACTTTAAGTAATAGTTTGTATGGCTGAAATAAGGAGATAAAGTGTGTCCTATCAGTGTGTGTGAACTATCGATTGACAAATCCTAATTTTGGGTCACAAAAACCTTTTTTAAGGTCTTTGTGGCCTTATATTTTCTTCAAAACTGTAAAACCTGTGTCATTGTTTGCTCTTCAGTCCAAATGAGTTTTTATGTTGCTGCTGTGTTACCAGTTTGTAACATATTCACTCACAATGCTTTTATGTAATCAAAACCTGTTTCTTCCTCAAAAAATGACTAGCTGAGAACTTTAAATCCACTGCAGGAAAAACGTGCTGCTAAACATGACTCTGTACAGTATCGGATGGTAATTTTAGCTGTTAAGGTAACAGATAAAAAATGTTTTAGAAGGTATCTTTCTATCTGTTCTAAGAGCTCAGAATTGTACAGTAATAAGATGTTAAAGTGACGGTAGAGGGGATGTTATTTTATTATTTAATTAATATTTTACATGTTCCGAATAATATTTTCACCTACTTAGTTTAACTCATATGCCATTTTCAAATTCCTAGCTCCGTGGGCTTTAATATTAACCCGCACCCTAGCTAGCCATCAGATGCCCGAAAACCAAAAAATTCTAAAAAGATCCCAAAATTGGATGAAATCGCAGATATTGATTATTATCCATAATGATTTGGGATATATTATCTTACATTCAAAATTAGCAAAAATGTTCAACTGTTTCAGATAACTTATGGCATTCAATCTAGTTGTTAGGGTACATGAAAATCATGTTTTGACTCTTTTCTGAAGGGAAGACATCACTGATACAGTTCTTACAGTTATATTTTCTAATTTAGTTTAGCTGTAATCTGGAATATATTTGCAATATGGAGCAAACACATTGCTACTGAAACGTGTTGATCTCACAAATCAGGTCACGGAAAGTTTGACATCACAGTATTTATTTGCAAGTCCACCATTCGGGGTCACACAAACCTTATCAAAGGTCTTTGTGGCTTCGAGCTTTATTTGTCACCTCATGTTTATTTAGCTACTGTTCAAATTACTGGACTTAGTTTATGTAACACTTTGTAAATGGTAAATGATCTGTATTATATAATTATTTTCTAGACTTGATGACCACTCAAAGCACTTTACAGTACGTTTTTTTGACATTCATATATATTCACACATTTAGTGCGTCTAAAGGCAGCAGGTTTTTTGTCGCACACCAAAAACATTAAAAGATTAAAACCCGCAGTTAACCTCTGTGAAGGGCATGATAAGGATAAGGAGCATTTACGGCATTGCATTTCATTTCCAATCACTTTTCTTAAAGTTACCAAGCAAACTAACTCAAAGCAAGTGGAATGTTTTTTTTATCATTGATTTACTTTTGTGATACTACCAGTATAGCTGCCTTGATAAGTATTGAGTAGTCAAAGTAAGCAGACTGACTTAGTAATGTCTCCCACACATCAATACTCATTCAATACTGAACTCTGTCAACATTTGCCAGTATAAGCTACAAATCACACCAGACAACGTAGGCTGTGGCAGCAAAATTCCTGAGTGTATGGAACCGAGCAAGGGAATTACATTAAATAAGAATTAAACAATTATTTGTAAAAGGGACGTTAATGTATTACAGGTTGATACTAATTGAATCATAGTATAAAGTGCAAATATATAGCCTGCCTAAATGTAGATGAATATAATAGATCAGATTTACGCAAATGTAAAAGTATTGATCTGAGAATGTACTCAACAAAACAACTGATTGATAAGATTAGAGTTGTTTTTTTAAGACGCTTACGTTTCATTAAGTTTCATTTGGACGAAAAACACACATAGCTGAACAATAGCGCTGTGTACTTACAAAATAATCAGCTACCAACCAGGATCCAAGTCAGGAGAGAAAAAAGAGAGAAGAGAAATAAAGTCCATGTAATACTTGTGTTTGGCCATGTTGTGGAGGTATTTGTATCAAAAAGACATCATGCATTGCATTAATGGCTTCAGCACTAACATTTGGATTTTAAGGGAAAATCCACAAAAACTAGATTTCAGGAAGTAAATTAAAAATAAATATTGCTGTAAGTAGGTTGTCCTAATTTGTTTTATGAAATGTTTTTTCATTCATTTATTTGTGTTTGACTGTTTTTCTCTTCGAGATTGTTGATGCAAGAAATAGATGGATGATGACTACATCTGTTTGGATGATGACTACACCTGTTTTATAAAGCCCCCCAAAAAAGGTTAATAAAGTACCAGCAGTCCGGCTGTCAACTTAGTTTAAAGTCTTGATGCTATGGTTTCCTGAATTTTAAGGTCGTACTTTAGTTGAGTATTTCCATTTTAAGATCCTTCTTCATTACAGAAGGAACTGTAATTTGTACGCCAATACATGTATTTGACAGCCACTGCATTCATTGGTTATTTGGATTTTATATAAATTTAACTTGATCAACTTATGTTAAATTATGTCAAGTAAAAGCTTTGACCATTTGCTGCTCTGGAAAGTTGTTTAAATTAGATCAATGTACAACCTCTGATTACATTACTCCACAGCAATCACAATTTTAGGAGAGCCTCCTTAATTCCTTGATGGCTTATGTACAGGAAACAGCAACAACACCATGGTGGGAAACCAAAAACAAGGCCTCACGCCACAACTACTTCACTTTTATTATTTTGTGAATAATTATTAGAATTTTTGGTCTTTAGGAATAATTCAGGGAACTTAAAAGAAAAAGATCTGTCATAATAACGTTGTGTGTAATGTATTGCAGATTCAAATACAAATGCAGATTAAAATGTGTTTTCATAGGGGATTGTTGAGCCTTGGTAGAGGTATTGAAGCCATTGAGGGCCATTTTGATATTGAAATAAGCATTAGAGGATTTGAATGATGTGATCTGGTAGCATGTGGGAACTGTTAGTTTTTTTCTATAAGGTTTAGGATCTCGATTTTCTATGTAAAGTGAAGTGAGATAATGGATATCATGATTATGTGTTATACTATGGAGGCCTAGAGAGCTCCACACACTGCAAGTAAAAAAAAAAACCACGAGGAAATTAGGAAAACAACATCAATTTGACTTTAAGGGGAAAAAACAGAAAATCTAAGTGACACTTGGATGAGACCACAGGAGCAGCATGGAGGGATGTTTTTTTTATGTTTGAAGAAGTGGCCCCCATTACAATTGTAATTACAATTCGTCTGCAACCATGTTTTTACCCCCTGAAACTGCAAACGTGTTTTCCCACCCCTCCATCAGCATAGCGGTGATTAGATAACGAGTGAATTGTCAGTATTTGGGTGAACTATCCCTTTAAGGAGCTCAACCGCAGGGGCCTACATTCCCCAGAAGCCACTGCGACAGCCTCTGTGATTCAGTGCGTCCGCGGCGTACGTTCCACTGAGGATCGCACTGAAGTGGCTTAATATTAGAGTTCAAGCGGAGACAGACATGTCTATGCCCCAAGCACACAGTCCGGACACCGGCAGCCGGAGGAGGAGGCCGGCGGAGCTCCCAGCAGGTGAGAGGCTGCGGCGAGAAATCCGGATTCTCTGGAAAGAAAAACTTTATGTGCAGCCACACGAGAAGCGTCTTTAACAGCTGCGTGGGTACCGGTCTCCATGTTTATGTGTCAGCGGCTGCTGTTCAGCGGGATTTCATTGCGCGGCTGGAAAGAGTCAGGACGGTTGTTATTCACAGAGCTGTCACATATGGTGCTGTCACGTTGTGCTCATTACGAGTGTGTGCACGTGTGTGTGCTTGCGTGTGTGTGCTTGCGTGTGTGTGTGTGTGTGTGTGTGCTTGCGTGCGTGTGTGTGCGCGCGTGGGGGTGTGTTTGTGTGTCAGGGACAAATCAGGGACAGACATCCATTATATCTCCAAAACACAGAGCTCTGGGGATTATTATTATTATTATTATTATTATTATTATTATTATGCCACAAAATAGTGATCTAGTCCAGTGGTTTACAAACATCCCAAATATATTGGATTCTAGGGCTTTGTTATAGAATATCAATGCAGTAGTTATTGTAATTTGACAGTGAGGAGGTATAACTGGATATCTAATAATTTATCTACTTCAGATTCGTTAAATGTTTTGTTGTTTATTAAGTCTTTGCCGTTCTCAGCCCATAATACAGAGTTTAAACTTGATAAAAAGAACAATGAGACATTTATAATGCTAATTACCATATCAACTTACATAAGAATTTGTATCTTGTTATAATATTAGGCCAAATCGCAGAGGGCTATTGGATTTATGGTCATATAAAACAAAGAAAAACAGCAACTGCTCTTACTGGAGAAGCTGAAACTATCGGGAATGTTTTTGAAAGATATTTTTGCTTGATGGATTACATAAATGAATTATCAAGTATCAGAATAGTTCATTGTTTAATTGATCAATTAATGTAATAAATGACAAAGGCCTTGCTCAGATTTTCCCCTTCACTATATGTGTGCAACATTTCTGGTTTTGAAGTTTAAAAAAATGCCAAATGAGGAAGAGTCAACATTATGTAGGTAAGTGGCCAAATTGAATTGAATGAACTTGACTTAAATGTATTCAAATGTTCATCACATAAACAAGGACCGTCTGTTCTAAGGTTTTATATTTGTCATGAAGCTGAAGGTCTTCCTCCTCTGCACAGAGGGGTGAAGCTGAGTGAATCAACATAATGCTGCTTGATCCTCTATCTTTGCACAGTCACTAACACAATCACTACCACTCTCTCTCTCTCTCTCTGTCTCTGTCTCTCTGGGCCATCTTTTGTACCCCAGTTTATTTCAGGAAACAAACACAGAAACAGAAAAAGAGGAAACAAAATCAGACTCTACCTAAAACTGTGCAAACTGCACTTCACCGAAACAAAAAGGAGAAGTCGTGACTTTGGTGGTCGCTTGTCTCATGATGACAGTGGTTTGTTAGCATTTGTCAAGGCTGCGTCTGAGAAAGATCAAATCCTGGTAATGAATGAATGAATGAATGAATGAATGAATGAATGACTGAAAGAGCCAAGCAAAATGTTTTACCCTTTGGTTTAATTACAGTCATGCCACTGGTTTGCCTGCAGAACAGATGCAGCTATTGTCAAAGGCAGTAATATGTTCAAATATGAAGATGCCTTGAAGCGAAGCTAGTTGATATAGTGAACTGTGCTGGACTCAAGACAGACACACATGTGTACAGTGCAACTGGTGGAAGACACATGTAGATGCATGTACAGTGATATGTGATGAATGTGTGTGGACATAAATACTGTACATGCCGTCAGTGGGGTGATGCATTCAGGGCTCACGGGATCACACATAACGTCTTCTGAATTTGACCGGTTACCTTCAGGGAGACGTTACAGAGCCTACAAGTGAAAGACGTCTATCCCATCGTCTCACACACTACTCCATAAGGAGACATCTTGCTTCGGCCATGTATATCAATAACCTTTGCACTTTGTTTTTTAAGCCTAAACGGCGGTTTTTGTCTTTCATCTGTTTTGAGTTATATCCTTTTAGTGTTTTATCATTTTAAATGCTTTTAGGGCAGGTCTAATGTTACACTCACTTTTATTCTGGATTATAATTCTGGGTTTTACATGACATGTCCTTGTGCACTGTGAGTTTGTGGTACTGTTCTGCAGACGCTGTAGCACTCTGGGCCCAGACAAATGTCCCCATGGGGACAATAAATCATATTTGATTTGATTTGAATACTATGAGTCGATTGAGGTGATGTTCCACAGTAAGGGTCATTCATGTCTCTGTTCGGGCTCTCAGAGTTTTGGGGTTATTTTTAAACCAGTGTGTGTGATTTGAGTTTGATTCCAGTGTGACTCCAAGACGTCTGAACATTCATGCGAGCTGTGTCACCACATGAGCGACATGAGGAGGGGCTCTGGGTTGTGCCGTTCCAGTCATTTGACTCAGCCCGTCTGACTCTGCACTGTAGACAATGGAGATACAACGAAATAAATTGTGTAACTGATGATAGAGCTGCGACAAGTCAGAGCACGAGGACATTGTTGTCAACACAAAGACTTGTTTTCACAAAGACAAAAGTCTGTCTGTATTCTCTTGGGGTTCACTGCTTCCTCCTACAGTACAGAAACATGCAAATCGGGGTTAGGTGTTAGGTTACTCTAGGTGTGATCGGAGTATGAAGGGTTGTGTGTCTCTGGATGTTGTCTCTAGGTGTTCTCGCCCCTGTCAGCTGGTATTGACTCCAGCTCTCTCCGCAACCTTTAAAGGTAAGGGGTATGATGGATGGATGGTAATCAGTCTCTTGTTTGTTACTGCAGATCCTTCGTGGGATCATGATCTCCAGGCAAGTTACAATCATGAACAGATCCATGACCCAGGTCAACCCCTACACCCAGCAGGCACTCCACCCACACATCCGTCCGTTTGTCCACAACAACGAATATGCACCACAAAGTGCATATCTGCACACACACGTGAGTACTGAGCACCACCTGATTTGGATTTGTTTCTCTCTCTCTACATTTTACAGATGTTGAGTTGTCATGTTGTCGCTCGTCCTTTCAGGTTCAAACCACAACACATGTGACGACAGTTGGGAGGAGATTCAAAGCACGAGAACCATCAGGGCAGAGAACGAAGTGGAAGCCAACAAACTGGTCAACAACTACAGGGTGAGAAGTTTTCTACTGCTAATGAACGTGGTTTGAGTTCAGCAGAGATGGTAAACTAATCCTCAATCTGTGTGTGTGTGTGTGTGTGTCAGTTTGGTTTTCGGAAGTGGAAGAGCCATGTGACAGAGCGTCCTTTTGAAGACAGGTCGGAGGTCGTGAAAGAGCTCTACTCGGAACTGAACGCCATCAAACCCTATTCAGGTTCAGGTATAGGGTTATTGTCCTTTAAGCTGATGAATAATTACAGTTTATAACATTATTATATGTGATTATTTTTCGTGTTCATTGTGTTTGCATTTGTTATGCGAACATTGAACTCACCTAAAGAACTGCTGAGATCAGAGTGGTGAGATGATCGTACAGGTTGTAAACAAGTCATTGTATTTGGTGGTAAATCCTTAAAGGTGATACACTACGCCTTTTCAGTTTTTCTCTCCTCTGATGTATTATATGTTTTTTACAATTGTAAAAGTTCTGCAAAGGACAAGTGAGCTGCTGAGTCTTTAAACACTTTCTGGTGGAGCCTGATAATAATTAAGTCTGGACGTAACAAAGGCATGGACACATTTGAGATTTGTCTTAAATCAGAAATACATTTCTGGACCACTGACTCGTCCCCTTGTGCTCTAGTTCAAGCAAACACACGCTTCCTCCAGGTCTCGTGACTGAGCTCCCTCTCCAGGAGAGAAGTGTGTTTGTTTAAAACCGGTCTGATCATCAAACCACAACACTATGTTCCAGGATCTCAACAATTCACCAGACAAGTGTGATTTTATTATAACTGATAGAAATGGTGGCTAAACTAAAACAAGAGTTCTCGTGTGCACTTAATTCAATTCACATGGAGGAAATGTTTTCATGTTTTATCGTTTTTTTTCTTCCTGGTGTCAGGTCACTTTATCACATGTGGAAATATACTGTATGTGTTTCTCTTTGGCTGGTGGGTCTCCCTGGCATATTTCCTGGTCAGCATATTGATGTTCATCACTATCATTGGTGTACCATATGGTAGGTGAGCTGACCAATAAAGAATACTGATGGGGTTCATTATCGATCATCAACCATTCCTCTCAGTCTTTTTTCTCTCTCTGTCTTCAGGGAAGCTTTGCTTGAAGTTGTCCTGTTTCTTCTTGTGGCCTTTCGGCAAGTCAATCCACGAGGTACGGCTTGGATCTGAGTTCCGTTCATGTTGGGACGTTCCTCCTGCCTCTTTTCCACCTGCGGGTTCCTCACCGTGGTCATGAAAGCAGAACCTTTGTGTTTCTGACACACGCCACAAGTCCGCAACACGTGGCATTTGCAGCAACTTGTCATTGCAACACATTTGTGACAGTTGAACACAGTTGAACAAACACCCGTACAAATGATTGTGATTACACCATATCAAGTTAAATAGCCCTTATCTGTGAGTCATAAATCAATGTCCTGCGGTTGTGTTTCTCCAGATTGGAAATACACTGAGGAGATGTTGTGAGCAAGCCCCAGACTGTGAGTGCAACACAGACGGGGTGGACGAGAACTCCCCTGTCCTGCTGCCCTCAACCACAGAGGTGACAGTCCCAGAGAGCCCGAGACGACCTCATTGCACTCCCTTCTGGGTAAAGTTACACACCTAAAGAAATGTATGAAAACCACTGTGCACATTCCGCCACATAGAAATCAAGTGTACCCTGTCATTACTCTGCTATCGCCTCTAGCGTCGTTTCTCCACCTACGTGTGGCTGCTGCTGGGATACCCGCCACTGGTGGTCGTCCACTCCCTGGCCTGCTTCTTCTCCTGGATCCTGATCTTCACCATCCCCGTGTCCAAGATGAATGCACGGACGCTGGCCGTCATTCTTCTCCTGCCTCCTGAGGACGTTTCTTTTTCCTCCACCTCACAAAGAAAGGTAAGGGAACACATCAGCCAAAGCACATAAATCATACAAATCCTAAACATGTCAGTTTGATGCTTGTGCACACGTTTCTTGATTTTTTTTTTTGTTCTACCTGACCTGCAGCGTCAATGCTACGAGACCAGAGCGCTTCTGTGCTGCTACCATGCTACAAACTGGTACTACTACAAGTACACTGTTGATGGGATCAATGTGTTCGCTGTCAGTATCCTTACACTTGTGTGTGTGTGTGTGTGTGTGTGTGTGTCACATGAGGAGCTGTTATCATCTTTGACCCCACCTCAGACCTCCTCCCTCTGGTAATCGTTGCTATTGTAATTGGATACATCGACAAACAAAACGATTACGCCAGCTCTAACGTCAAGTTCGCCATAGCGCTTGGCTCCATGATACCTCTGTCGTATTACATTGGAATGGGCATCGCCAGGTGAGCTGTTCCCATCACCTCCAAACACCCAATGAGAGAAATTGAGATGTGACATCACCTTAAGTGTATGAAACACGTAAATGTAGGTGTAGATTGATGATCGTTTTTTGCATTTGCAGCATCTCGGCTCAGAGTAACTTTGCTGTGGGTGCAGTGGTGAACGCCAGTTTCGGCTCCATCACAGAGTTGACCTTCTACATCACCGCCCTGATCAGAGGTCACCAGGCCGCCAACCCGTGTCTGCAGGAGGTCGTTAAAGCGGCGCTGACTGGGACGCTGCTCGGATGCATCCTCTTCATTCCTGTAAGCCCAGCCACATTCACCTCACTGTTTAAATTTCAAAATAAAACAAGGTCATGGAGTTAGATTATTTTTTAGGTTGCATGTCAGTTCACTTCAACTCACTTCAACCTGTAGACTCGATACAGAGACGACTAAATCGATGTTAACACATATAGTCACACAAATCATGTTCCCGCGCACACACACTCTTATCCTCCATGCTTTGTCCTCAGGGCATCTGCATGATAATCGGTGGACTCAGACACAGCGAACAAAGATTCAACAGTCGCTCCACAGGAGTGAGCTCTGCTTTGCTTTTCATCTCTGTTGGAGGTAAGTTTCCAAGAATACTCAAGCTCACATTTTTGGAAACGTCGGACACAGGAGGTCATAATATTAAAGGTCACTGTATAAAACATTTTATGGAGGGAGGGGCATATTTTCTTCTGCAGCCGGGTCTCATGACACTCACTGGCACTCGTTCACATGATCTACAGGAAAGTAAACAGCAGCAGTCTCTTCCTCCCTATGTAAACATGGTTCTGCCTCCTAAAAAATAACAAGTATGCCAAAATGTTGAACAATTGCGCCACCTACAGTCATTTCATGGTACATTTTTCCTTTTTTGAGCTGCTGTTCTGACCTTGTGTGTCTACATTTATCTCTTGTACGAACTTTTTGATCATTTAAATTTTTTAAGAGAAATAATTGAATCGCACTGAACTACAGTGAATATTACATAATCGATATACATAATAGACTAGAATAGATGGAAAGTGGATGTTAATAATTTTTCTAATCAAATTGTATTCATGTTTTACCAAAGAAACACATACAAACAAACAAATACACATTCACAAAACATACAAATGATAAAAGAAATAAATTTAAAGAAAAACAAATAACCCGACCCCTGGGTCCGGGGCACCGATCCCAAGAATTTGCTAATTAAATTAACAATTAATGTTCCTTTCCTTTTTCGAAAAAACTTGTCATAGTGAGTGTCATGAGATCATAAGATCACACAATCAGCCGGAGTTCAAACATAAATCCATTCGCACACAAAATAACTGAATGTTGTTCAGGGGTTGACAGCAGCGACAGAACCAGCTGAGCAGGTCTAGAATCAACTGCAGTGTAAAATAATTACCACAGTGTCTTACACTGAATCCTCCCTCCTGTGGATGGCAGGTGTATTTGCCCCCACGTTGTTCTCCAAGGCTTATGGGAACCTGGTGTGCGAAGGCTGCACCAGCTCCAGTGGACCTAACCCCAACAGCAGCGCCCCGTTCGTCTGCCACAACTGTCACTACGATCTGGTCAGCATCAGGAGCCAGGAAGAGCTCACAACCCTTCGTAACACAACTTATCATACACAGACTTACAGGCATTGTTCTGTGTATAATGGGCTTTTATTTTTCTATTCAACAGAGCAACGGAACACTGTTCCACAACCATGTTGAGTAAGGAATTACATTTAATTTTGTTTTATTACTTATGGAGAGTATGGGGCATAATGGTAGTTTTGTGTGTTTTAGCTGTGTTTTACCATCAATTGGTAATGTGGACAAAAATCACAAGTTGGCTCAAAAGTCAGTGGTTTTCTATGCAAAGATGTAAAGTGAAATAAAAGTAAATGTGCTAAAACCTGTTCAATTGTGGTCCTATGGGTTTTTAAAATAATTCAGTGAGCTGTAAACCCCTCTGTATATTTCCTCCCTCTCATTAATTGTGTGTTTTTGTCTGCAGACCGCTGGTGTTCACTGTGTGTACCCTCCTGCCGATCGCCTACATCATCGGTCTGATCTTCACACTGAAGACTCACTCCCACATTTACAACATCCAGGTTGGAGAGGGACAGGGTACGAACCGATCTCAGTGTGCGCAGTGCAGAGATCAGTGAGGGTTGTATTCATCTCCCGCTCACACACCATCGTATCTCTGTGTTTGTCTGTTCAGTGACCCGCCAACATGGAGCAGTGGTCCACTGGTCTCGCTGGAGGTCTCTGATCATCCTCATCATGGCCACCGTGCTCACGTCTGCCTGTGCCGATCTTGCCACCGAGCACATCCAGCCGATTTTAAACCAGCCCAACATCTCTCAGGTGGCAACTAGAGTCAGATCACACTCGGGGACGGGCTTGTCGACTATCTTTGTACTGACATTTCCTCTTTCTTTCTTTCTCAAGTATTTCATCGGGGTGACGGTTCTCGCTATGGTTCCAGAGATCCCTGAGATTGTTAACGGGATCCAGTTTGCTCTCCAAAACAACATCAGTCTCAGGTAAATCATTTCTCACTGAATCAAGTACCCACACAGCTTCTTTACAGTGTTACCTGTCTATAAATGATGTTTGTGTTTCAGTTTGGAGGTGGGAAGCTGTATTGCTGTGCAGGTCTGCATGCTGCAGATTCCAATACTGGTCTTTTTTAATGCTTTCTATGTAAGACACTCTTCTCCTCATTGATTTATTCATCATAAATATCACATGTTTGCAATCTTTGATAGTTTTCTACGGTAAAAACACCATCTCTGCTTCTTGTAGGACGTGGGCTTTGTGCTGTTATTCAGTGACCTGCACTTGTGGGCCAGCATGTTCAGTGTGATCGTCGTCAACTACATCTTCATGGACGGAAAGTCGGATTATTTTCAGGGTGAGTTTCGAGTGTTTAAAAGTGTTAAACAGTGCGAAAAAATAACAAACAATGGATCCACTGACTTTTCATTCCTCTGATGTTTTAAAAGATTCCTCAGTTAGTCTCCCAATTGTTTTAGTCAGGAACCCACCGGTCTTTTTAAAACACAAGTCAATTATCCAGAGGATATTATAAGATTATCTTGATAACTAATAACACACTAATAACTAGATCTTCCCATCATACCTCAGTAAGAGAAGTAACACCGGTCTCTACGTGTCTATCTGAACGTTATTACCTCTCTCCTGGTTTTGTCATAAAAATCCTAAGAATACTTTAGGATTGTTTATCTAATTTGGTGTTTTAATAGAATGACATGTAAGAGCAATAGGGTCTCACTTTTCCCTTTTGTTTGCCGTCTTGTTTTTCTCAGGCGCAGCTCTGGTGGTTGTCTACCTTATTCTTCTGGCTCTGTATTACTTTGCTCCGTCTCCAGCTGCATGCTGAGTGTGGATCTTTGATTTTCACCCAAAGTTTCACTTTTTAAGCCTGAAAAAAACTCAAAGTACAAATTCAGCACCACTCCATGTTGGTTTATATTTACTGATCATTTGGGACTTAATGTTTTTTTCGTTTTTTTTTTATGCTTTACTCAGTTACGAAGGTGATGAAACTGAACACTTTAATGTGAGCAAGTTACTTTTTTTTTTTTCCTCTGCTCAAACATGTAACTCCTACTACTGTAA
Organism: Pleuronectes platessa; assembly: GCF_947347685.1. NCBI lineage: Eukaryota > Metazoa > Chordata > Actinopteri > Pleuronectiformes > Pleuronectidae > Pleuronectes > Pleuronectes platessa. The sequence continues at coordinate 10,653,435 of NC_070632.1, read as the reverse complement.
GTTTGTAAGCTGACAGACCTCTTAGTGAACTGTGGTGAAGGAGAGGAGTTTTTATTTTAAACACAAATGGATATTATGATGAAAAGAATCTGCACTAATGTTATTTTGTTGTTAGGTTACTGTTGTTATAACTTTGTATACTTTTTAACTCCAATGTAAATATGGAATATGTCTATGAAGTGACTTTTTATCCATTAATATTAATATGGTTGAAATGGCAGGACGCTCACCCAGGCAGGTCTCTGCTAAAGTGACAATGAGTTCACAGTGATAAGATCCCTGCCCACTTCTCCGTGTGTGCTCTGTCAGCACTGCAGTGTGTCATGGCTGCACAGTGTAAAGCAATAACATCTGACAACATAATATTATGAAAAACCGACTGCCTGTGTCTTTATTGTTGTAACAGACAGAAATTACAAAACATAAATGTACATTACAACCATAACTGCACGTGAGGAGGGATTCACCCCTTTTTCTCCCAGGAGTTTACGAGAAGGGACATGCACACCATACAGACATGCATGAGATCATTGAACTTACATTAACATCCAAAACGATGCAAGTATAAACACATCACTCTTTAAGCAATGTGGGACATTTACCAGTTGTCAACGTGCAGTGAGGCTGATATAAATAAGGCCAGAGCTCATGGGAAAAACGGGGATTTTGAAAGTGAACACGAGTGACCGAGTATTTCTACAGTATTCAACATTTACAGTCACAGCTAAAGATCTGTTTGTGAAACCATCGGGAGTGTGACGACATCTGATTTCACAGGAAATTACTGAGCCTGCTGACATTTAACAGAGTGAGAGTCTGATCACAGTATTTTACATCCTGAGTACGACCGACATACTCTTCACATACCACTCTGATCTTGGTCCTGGTTTAAAAATGGAAAAAAAAGAATGGTCTCACATTACAGTTAGTTTGTATCACAACACTACAGCCGAACATCGTCGAGAGAAAACGGACCAAAAGCTAAAAAAAACAATAGAGTAAATGTTACGATATCAAAAAAAGTTTAAATGGAGTTTCGTTTTGAAGAGAGAACTGAAATGACAGCCAATTGGGTGAAAAGAGAAAGTGCAGCTACATGACCTGGTTCAGTTTAAAGTTTGAAAATAAAAAGGTTAAAACATCACAGTGATAAAAATAAATAGATCTTATGTCTGTGTGGAGATGAGTTGATGATGAAACCTTTAGCTGCAGTCGTGTCTCCCGATTAATCATGAGCAGAAAAGTTCAGCAACAAAAGCCTCATGTGGAGAGCACCAGGTAAATTACATGGGGAAAGAAAAAGTGCAGGATTGTAAAGTAACCAGCCTTTAAAAAACTCATTTACAATATTATAAAAGACAAAGCATGTGTGACATTTTGGAAATTCAGAAGGCACCGAATGGAGAAATCAAAAAAGGATTGAGAATCGCTGTGGAGCTACAAGTGTGTAAAATTCATCTCTAACTTTAAACTTTAACTTCCATTTCCCCCAAACAGAAGAATCCAAGAGGCACAAGAAGCTTCACAGTGATGTGAAGCTTCTTCACATCACTTCACCCCAGATGTTAAAAAGAGGCTTTGGGTTTTTTGTTTGTCTGATCACAAGCTTCAGTAATGTGACCAGTGACGTGAATGCTTTCAAATCGGAACAGTGGAGTTATAATCCCAGCTCGAAATCAGCATGCAATCAGAAAGTCCTCCAGGCTAAAACATGATGCTTTGAAAAATGTTGACTGTTAAAGAGGTATCATGGTTATGCATAACCAGCTGTGTGACACTTTTCAGGGAATCTCACACGTTTCTGAATGAGCAGAAATGTTCCCGTCTCTCAGGAAAACCGGTTGCGGTTTTCTCCTGTTTGAAACCTCGGTCATTTCCTAAAGCTTCAGTACATCACAGTGGACCCAGCCGCAGCTGATCGGCTGCAGCGTGTCGGCATCAGAGAAAACAAGCAGACAGTATCTCAGCCTCTGAGCAATAGCAGCATTCATTGAGCCATTCAGGAAGTGGTCTTAGGAACATTCAACTATTCCTGCTCACGCTGCGCAAGTGTCTGCAACAGTGATGAGTGGTAAAATAAAAAGTGCACGTTGAAGCTATGAGCACAGCACAAGATACCTCTGAGCAACAAGCAGTCATCGACAGTGAATTTGGTTTCCACACGGACATGCGGCTTCTGACGGACACGTGCAAACTCCAATCTGACACGTTCACATACAGAGAAAAAGAAATCATTGCACTTTGCATTAAAAAAAACAAAAAAAAAAAACACATTCAGATAAGACTTAAGTTAAAAAAAGAAGGCATTCAGAGTATTTTTCCCCCACCATCTGACATCAGACTTGGTTTCAAGAATTGTTTTTGTCAAGTGATCAGCGTTGACCCAATGCCGGGCCGCTTCCGTCAGTCTTTGTGCTCGCTCTACTTGAGCCGCTGGATTAGCGCGTGTGTCAGTCCGAGGCCGAGCAGCTGGAGGGTGGACAGCTTGGCCAAGTGCGGGGAGGATTTCAACAGCTTTTCCCAGGTCAGTTCCAGCAGGCTGGGCACCACCAACCACACTTTGTACAAAGAGCCCGTCCTCCGGTTCCCAGACATGTTGACGACACCGCCGTGGATGTACATGCAGCCGGCCTGAAGGAGAGGAACGGATCAGGAGATGAGACGCTGCAACATTTAGTTCATTAAATCAGCGACTGACAGTCAATTCATCATTTTAAGTCCAATTCTCTGGTTTATCTCGGTTAGGATTTGCTGCCATTCTGTTTTAAAAAATCATTGTTCATCTTAAGTTGTTATGCATTCTTTCCTTCTTCTGTTAGATATTTTGGGCATCAAGCCTTTAATTGCCTAAATACATAGGGTGCCTAATCTGCATGTGATTCTCAATACCAATAATAATATTTTTTTCATTATATTAATCGCAGCCCCTCAGCAAATAATCACAGACCAGGTCAGACAATGAGATCCTGTGCCATATATAGTTTTACCAACCGGAGTGACTGCAGCACAGTGGAAGTAGGCTGGTTCTGGCATTATAGCGGGCAGCTTGGTCCACTGAAAAGTCTGCAGGTTGATCTTCCACAGGTCCGCCAGTATCAGCTCTCCATTATAACCCCCACATATAAACACCTCTGTGGTGAAAAGCAGAGTGAGACGTGGTTAAAACCCAATATTGAGTCATGATAAGTGTGTTCACGGGGATGCTGTGTAGAAAACTCCTCACCCTGTTTGACCTGCACACAGCTGTGACAGCGGCGGGCGGCAGGATAACCTGTCGGGAAAATGACAAACAAAACAAAGGGAAATTATTGTGAAGTTTTCCCATTCAGCACAAAAAACGATTTCATAAAAAAACAACTTGATCACAAACCTAATTTTTCATGAGGTTTGGTGATGATTTCCTCCCAGTAATTTGTCTCCAGGTTGTATGCGTGAATCTGAAGAAGGCAAACAGTTATTTATAAAAAAAAAATAAACAACTAAAGCTGTGTTTATCTACAGTTTCGGTCAGTGCTGGTTCCTCTCACCTTGTCCAGGGGATACGACGTCCAGGAAGTTCCACCTCCTAAAATGTATATTCTCTGTCGGTCGTGAGCAAGCTCGTGTCTGTACCTGGAAAACAAAGCCTTGACTTTCTGAACGCTCTAATTACCACGATGGGAACGGACAACAGCACAGACATGGGCTCTGCTAACCGACCTCTCCTCAGGCAGATCCGACGGCGTGTTGTTGGGCTTGAGGTGGGTCCAATCTCTGGTGGTCAGGTCCAGCCTGTGAAGGTCGGTGCTGTAGAGGTAGCCCGTTGTCCCTCCAAACACATAGAGGTAGCCATTTATGATGGCCATGGCCTGGAGAGTGGAAAATGTATCAGGTATTTCTCGGTGGAATAATCTGCTACATACGAGAAGGTTTTCGACTCTACACTCAGCAGCTCGACAGAGGAACCATTACCTGCCCATAGATCTTGTTGGGCTTCCTCCCACTGCAGCCGAGCAGGTTCCAGCGCCTGTACTGAACGTTGCAGACATGGACGTCGTTGCCATTGTTTTCACCAAATGGAATCCCAGTGCCACCGAACACAAGCAGGTTGCTGCCATGTAAAACAGCTGAAAGTGTCAGACAACAACAGCGTCAAGCCTCAGTTTAGTATCTGGTTATAGATCCAATATCAGATTTTTACTGGTGTCTGTACCAAACAAGCATGTTCCATTACCTATACAGATTACAATGTATAGGTCCCAACGCTTCAGCCATAATGGTTTGTTGTGACACATTTAGTCTTTATTCAAAAATATCAGCTCCAGTGAATTGGATACTTCACAAAGCCGTAATGCAAGTTCATTATTATTTAGATTCATTCTTCAGACTGGTCGATTCAAAACAATATGAGGTGTTTTCCTTTTATCAGTCACACCCATCAGAACAAACAGACAGTGTACACTTGGCACTGATGTCCGCTTTTGATCTGATCTGACGTCTGTACATGCAAATAATCATGTATGTCATTTCTGTTTACAAAACTCCAAATGATGTTTTTTTTAAAGCAGTGTGATGATGAAGATCGGTCCGTAGAGGATGAGAGTGTGTGTGTCTGTGTGAGAGGGGAGAGGTGGTCTGCGACACAGTTTTTCAGCATTGTGATCACAGATGCATCCTGGGACATCCTCTGATCCACTACAGTAAACTGTAATCTGGTTACTCCAGGTGAAGTCACTGCACTGATTGTTTGCAGTGTCAGTTTACACAGTCGACCAAGTGTCCTGAGGAGTTTCGTTGAAAACAAAGTTTCTGTTTACATTCAACATCACTCACTAAACTCACTCCTGAGGTCTGACAAACACGTTCTTCCTCACAAATGCTTTGACATTTTTTCGTTAATACTTTAACATCTAGGTTGTTTACATCCAAGTCTATTTGATTGCAGACTTCCTGGCCTTTTCTGACCCAATGTTGCACTTCTTGGTGTTGCACAGCTAGCTGTAGCTTTGTCACCTGTGTGCACAATGATTCCTTTGTGAAACAATCAAGTACAGATCATCGTAGTGTCAATGAGTTTCCTCTAAAGCTAATCAGACATGAAGTGAATGGAAAATTGCCTTTTGAGTATAAAGAACGCTGCAGGATGTTTTAACAGCTGACTCAGACATTTGCTCTCTCACATCCAGACACTCTGGACAATTTCAGGACAATGTTTGGACGTTCGGTGCATGTCTTCTAATGAAATAAGGACAACCCAACTGTCCTTACCTGACATAGAGGCCAGCTCTGTGGGCATGAAGCCCTCTGTGCGGACTTGTTGCCATGTGGCTGTGGCAAAATGAAACCGCCAAAGCTCCCTGAAAAGCGGGTAGTCTTCATTTTCTGACCCACCGGCCTCATCAAAGTCTGGGTTGTAGCCTCCGAACACGTATAGGTTTGTGCTGTCGGCCACACAGCGGTGACCGCTGCGGGCGGGAGGTATACAGTGTCCTGTGGGAGGAGTAAGGTGAAGACTTTTTGAGTCATTGATGTGAATGGAAAAGAACTTTAGTTTATTTGCTTTACAAAAACTTTACAAAAACACACAAGGCATAAAAGGTAAAAGGTTCACAAGGTGAATGATGAGTTTTTACAACATTAGTTACAGTTTATATTTTACAAGAACAGGATCCCAGTAAGTTTACATCCACGTTTGTTTTCCTTCTTCGACTTGAAAATAAAACTAGGAGAGGGAGATCATGCAGTGTCAGCGTCACCTTCTCTCAGAAACCTGTTGGGGATCCGCAGGTTGGGGCAGGAAGGGGAGAAGATGCGTCGAGCCTGAAGCCATCGAGCCCGCTTCTTAGAGCCTGTTAATAATAAAACAAGCTTTATTCATATACCACTTTCCCTAAGAAAAGTTACAAGGCGCTTAACAGAAAGACAAAATGAGAAATAAAAACAACAACCCATCAAACATGAGAAAGAGAAGCAGCTCATAATCCAGTGGGGATAAAACAGAGTGAGACAAGAAAACTAAAACACTACATATGGTAAACATTCATTAAACTGTTCAGGTTTGAAAAGACACAGGTTTCCTGTCTGATACAGATAGATTGACAACCGTTTGGGGGCTTTAACAGCAAAGGCCCTGTCACCCAGACTCACTGGGCTTGAATCAAGGAATAACCAGTAGAGCTGCATTGATCCAAGTGAGCACCCAGGCACATTGGGGTTAAATCCTTGATGTAGTTTGAGGGCAAGTTACATTTTTAACTCAATGCGGAATGTAACAGGGAGCCAGGTCAATCAGGCAACTCGTTTTTTTTTTTTTATCTAGCATCTAGTGGTGTTGATGATCATTAAAACATATAAAGTTTGACTTTTCAAACTCAGTTTTGCAGGTGAACAGAGATGTTTTCTCCTCAGTCTCAGTCAAGCTAAGGCCATGTGTGCTCTGCTGCGTCTCCTCCTCCTCCTCCTCCTCCTGCAAACTGACCCTCATCACTGCTTTCACTCTCACGTGTTAAATCTCCATTTAAAGACACGAACAATAACAAAGGCTGTGCAGGTGCCTCCTGGAGGACTTTCTCGTTTCTGCTAGCTTCCGTAGCAGCTGAAGCTAACTCTGGCCTGTGTGCTGTGGCGGCTGGATGCTCGGCAGCTAGCGTTGCTAACTCGCAGCGTGAAGAGCATCCTGGAGCCGGCGATACAAACAGAGTCCCTGTTTACTCTGCAGAGACTGCGGCCGAGGAGGCAGCGGAGCGGAGCCGCTGTGTTTACTAACCAGAGTCTCGGGTGGGGGGCCTCCACGACAGCTTCTCAAACTTATTGAGCTGACTACAGGTCCCGTTGTGTTGGGCCGACGACATCTTCGCAGCAGTTCCACACACACACAGAGCGAGAGAGGCAGAGAGAGGGGAGGGTCACAGCTGATCAGGAACCGAGCGCCGCCACATCCGATCTCAGGCTCCGACAAGCAGAGCGAGGAGAAGAAAAAGAAAACACACACAGCTTCCGCCCACACCTGCTGCCACGTCACAGACAGCTGGCCTTTACCGACCAATCGCGGGAGGGGGGGAGCCTGCACGTCGCGTCAACGAGTCACGTGGTGTTGTTTATAGTTTACAAACGTTTGCAGTAATACAAGACAAGACTGTTACTATTTATAAAGTCCACTTCCAAAACGAGGTCATTCGAAGTGCTTCACACATAATGTAAAAGGCTCATTGTAGAAGCAACCAAAGACAATGTAAAAAGGCAATTACAAATATTGAGTTAAAAAGAGTTTAGTAGAGAGGGAATAAAATAAAAGACTGATTAGCTTTGGCTAAGTGCAGCATATCCAGTTACCGCTATACAGGATTGTGATGTTGGTGATAAATGAGTACAGCCGAGTCGTGAGCATCCAGAAACCGTCCTGCACCTTTTTTGGCATTGCTATCACATCAGGAAACTCTGGAAGGACCTCTGTACGTTTATTATAGATTATATTTTTCACGAATTTTCATTATTTGGGGAAAATTTGATATTTTCCTGTTGAGGGTTAAGGACAGGGGATGACACACCTCGTTAAGCCCCATGAGACAAACTGTGATTTGTTAATATGGGCTACATGAATAAGATTTGATTGACTGATTGATTACTACTGAAGTTTATCAGTGACTTCATGACTTCTTTAAAGTTTGGTCCATGATAAACGTATCATGTTAAAGTTTAACTACAAGACACAACCCACAACACGCACATTTAAATCAGACTTCTAAAATTAAAATAAAACACAAATTTGCATTGATAAGTACAACATATCCAGAATGCAAGCAAAAGCTAGATAGAGAATCAAAGCTTCTGCAGTGTTAGAAACTATTTCGGTGTGGCTACAAACAATGTAAGAGAAAATATGGTAATTAAGCTCTTTGTGTTTTTAAATACAGTTTTGATTTTGTCTCCAAGTTATTATTGCATCACTGACTTTATGTTCGGTAATTTGTCTGCTTGCTGCAGTACATCTAGCTCTAAACTCTCAGAGAAAAAATAAAGCATAATAAATTTCTTGCGATATACATGTGGTTGAAGAGATTCCTTCTGATCAAATTTGTGTCAACCTTTCCCCCAGATCTTCAGGGGCTGCTTTGCTGACATGTGGTAATCTGGATTTGAAGCTCACTGGGATTGGACGACGGAGCAAAACAGACCAGAGAGATCGATCAACCTGTAGAAAGCTACCACGACTTGTTCTCACAGGCTGTGGTCAAATAAAAGTTAGTCCAGACTCATCTCAGATAGTCCAGACTCATCTCAGTGGTAATATTAATGTATATTAATATCATTACTTTGTCTTATCTGTGTTGTTTGCCTGCAATTCAAATGTTTAACATGACACTTTAACACTGCGCAGCCTGTGTGTTACTGTGTGCATGTACTCGTGTTAATGTTTAACATTTAAGGCCCTCTGTGCCTGTCCAGACCCTGAGGTTGTCACAGTAAAATAACTCTTGCAAACTGTGTCTGTTCAGATAGCAGTGCACCAATCATTCAGCTAGAAGTACCTCATGTTTCACAGGGTACACGATGTTCCTTCATACATTTACTGCATTACAGCTTCACATCAGCAGGTTCACTCAAGGTTTACATAGGTTACAAGAATCTCAGTCACCCAGGAAACATATCCTTACTTCACACAGACAGTCGCTCAGTAGACTGTGACATGTCCAGCACTGACTTCTTCTCCTACTCTCTGTCAGTCAGTAAGAAAATCCTGAATCATGAGCTGCAGCTGCGGTAATGAGAATGACAGAGTGATGAGTCGTCAACTTTTTGTTCCATCCAGTGATCTACTCATGGATCTCTGGAGGTCAGCACTTTATACAATCTCATTCAAGTGACTTTTCATTGACTAGAGTGATTGGGGGATTCAAAGTCACTGTTTGTTCAATGGTTTGAAGATTACAGCTGACAACCCAGTGATTCTGCTACAAATCATGTTGGCGAAGCTTGTTTTAATCTTCCATGTGAAACAAGGTAAACATAGTTCAGTTTGATGGTTTTTTTCAACTTGCAAACATGAAATCTCTCTTTTAGAAAAAAAGACACAAATCACAAATCAAGATTAACAGATACATATATGGAAGTACTACATAGCTTATAGATATGTTAATGGTTGTAGAACAAAGTTGATCAAAGAGAAAACTATTAGGTGGAAACAAAGCAAATATTAGTTTTTTCAAACTTAGTGAGGATAGATTCCTTCTTTCTGTAGTATGAGCAGTGGTTTTCAGTTCATTAAGCCCGGTGTTCTTTGTTTTGACTTTCTTTAATTTATCTTAAATATTTCTGCTGGTATCTGTGGAAGGATGGATCTCTAGCAGGAGTCCCTGCACCTCATATGACAGTGTTGAGATACCGCTGAGATCTGCCTCAAGCACACGTATTTAACTTAACGTACACAAATACACACACAGCAACAAAAACAATCAAAAGTTTGCCCTCAAAATATGTTCTCCACAAACCTGCCCCTTCAGAATCTAAGAATCTTGACTGATTACAACTTAAGTTTGTATGAGGATTCCTTTGAAGTTTGGTAACATGATGAACTTGTCTGAGGTCTTCAGTGTTCCACGTTTGGAGCGAGACCTTTAAATTGTCAAACTGGAATGAGATGAGTGGTGTGGTGCACAGACACCATCAAGGGTGACACCACTACACAGACAACAGCACTGACTGTACTAACATGAAGATCTACAGACTAAACTACAGCATGAGGGACATGGAAGTCTGACACCTCAGACAATTAACAATGTGGTATTTGCTTCAATGTGTAGTGATTCCAGGCAGCAGACACTTTATACGTATCAAGCCAAGGTTTTGTATCGTGTTCACCTTTTTTACAGTTACATCATGTGACATCAACGACTCTCATCTCGGCTCCGTGTGGCTGTAGAACCTGAGTTTGAGATGAATCACACCACTACATCAGTATAACAAAAGGTGTTGGTACATTGCTGGTGATGTTTTATGAGAATCAAGAGGTCATGTGATGACCACAATTATCTCAGGTTTCAGACAAGTTGACTTTACCGGACATGGAAACAGAATTGTGAGATGATCTTCAGTGACTTATGCTCTGTCTGAAAACAATGGATTAACAAGTATACTGTACTTCTGTTCTCAATGATGATTATTATACAAATTTTTCCAGTCGAAAATCAAATCGTCCTCAATGGGCTTTACAATATGTCTAAAAAAAGGAGGTATCCCACCTTGACAAACAGAAAAGTATTAGTATGTCATATGTACAGAGTAGACAATAGAATGTGAATATAATGAAACACAATGGCAATATGAGGCAATTGAACAACAATCACAGTACATCTGCAGCTTTCCAGATATTTTGAGTGCATGGATTGGTACGTAATGACTGAAATCTGGCTTCAGTCCATCACATTTCAATAATTTTCCCTTTATTTTATTAATGGTACAACTTTTATTTATCTATTAAGACATATGATGATTCATAGCATTGGTGGACACAGAGTCACTGAGAGAAAAACCCAACTTTGGCCTTGTGTGCTTGTTATTGCATTTTAAATAAGCTCATTTCACCATAGATCCGTGCGTGATAGAAAAGCACACCCTCGCCGTTGAGCCTTCTATGCTGAGCTTCTGCTTTTAAAAAAACGACCCAGAGGAAAGGTTCGTGTTTAAAACGTGAATCCCCGCAGGATTGAGCACAGCGGTGGTGTTCGCGTTGACGATAACGCCCGACACGGAGCAGCAGTCGAGTTCTGTGACGCGTGCTTCTGCACCTGGGCCCTCCCTCCTCCCGTCGCTGGAGGTTGATGTCACTGGCAGCAGCAGAGTCCCCCGGACAGGACGCGAGAAGTGTGGGTAGAGAGCAGCGCACACGAGTCCTTGGAGATCCACGGTGAGAGGAGCAGAAGAAAGTGGGCGATGGTGTCTTGTTTATGGACGTTGCGGGGAGGCTGCTGATACGGTCCGTCCACGCTGAGAGTCGCAGTATTTTTTAGATCACTTCTTTAAACAACAACAGAAAAAACAACATGTCGTCTCCAAGTCCGGGCAAGAGGCGAATGGATACCGACGTGGTGAAACTGTATCCTTCCCTGAACATAAACAAGCCGAAATAACCCGAGCTAACAGGCTCGTCTTGTTTTTATGGCCAGTGTCATTGCGCTGGTGGGGGTTAAACGCTCAGTTTCTCCGTGTTGGATGTTGTCGTGATGTATAGTGTGTGTTTCCTGCCTGGGAGAGATTAGTCAATCTTGTGAAAAAGTGTCTAACCCCCTCAACCCCGTGATGTACAGGGACAGCTGGAACGTTAGCTCGCCCAAGTTAGCCGAATAGCCAAAGGGAGCTACACGTCAACTGCTGTTCGTGTGGCGTTACTTGCCAGTTAGCCAACGTTAGCATGCTAATACATTACTTGTGTGTTTTTTTCTTCTTGCTAGCATCCAATTGTTATCACCAGTGGAATCTGCTGCTACGTTAACTAGGCTTCGCGAACTCTTGTGTTAGCTGTTGGCCGTTGCTAGCTTTAGCTCGGGGAGGGGGGGGGGGCGATGCGATTGCCCGTTGGCCGTAAAAATACCTTCCCATCGGACTGACAACACAACGCGAGGGATTGTCGAGGGCTTCTTTACATTTTGGAAACACTCGTTCGGAAAGACACGTCCGCGTATTTGTGTTTTCAGCACCGTTAACGCATGCGAAGCTAGCTGTGTAGCATGCTAATCACCGAGCGAACAAATGAGGTCGTTGGAGCGTAACAGAGACGATCTTTGACAAATGATCGAGTATAGACATAACAACGTTTAATACCATTATATAAACGGACTTTGATACTTTGTGCTTTGTTAGAGATTGAGGCCTAAATACCAGGAGGGTACAAAGGGACTGAAAACAGGATACACGTCGTGTTTTTTTGCTGAATAAGTCACGGTTTGCGTGTCTACAACATATTTTACAGTAAAAAAATAAATTCTTAAGATATAATGTTGGTTTGAGCTGTCGAAAGGCGAGATGGGAAAAAGGCCAATGATACGTTGTCCTTTTTTAAATATAATTATTTTTATTAACATCGCTCTCTTTGGGGCTTGATTTCCGACGACATTGTGTTTTAATTTGTTGGCAGCTGACTGGTGTTGTCGTGTCGTGTGTGTATCGTTGTGTGGCTGCTCGTTATTCGCAGTTTGCACCCAAGTTTGCTCGAACGCTTTAATGACAGCGTGAGCTGCATTGTTTTGTTTTTGTCCTGCAGCGAGATGCTGCTCTCTGATTGGTCGGCCTGTTACCATCCGGAACATGGCAGGGGGCGGGGCTTCACACAGCTGATCGCGGAACAACAAGCGTGCTGTCCGGGGCACGGGGACTGGGGGCTGGGAGCGTGAGGTCCACGGCGGGGACAGGGCGTTTTGTTTTCCAGGGTCATTAACAACAATTAGACGATTTGTTGATTCGTCAATTTAGTCCGTAGAAGATTTATATTGTACCGATAATAGTTTCGCTCATTCCATGTCGTACCAGTTTGTGAAATGTTGTTTTCTGTTTTTATGTAAAGTTTGGTCATCTGGATCAGTTTATCAGACAAAAAAAAACAATTTGAAGACGTCCCCCCTGGCCTGGGCCTGGCCTGCTTTCTCACAATTGATAAACTAAACGATCAATTGATTAATCAGAAGTATATTGATATGTTATTGTGAATGAAAAAAAATATTTTTGCAGCCATGACAACAAAGATATCCAGTTACGCTTGTGTCTCTGTAAATAGAGTATTTCTGATTTAATTATTGCAAGTTTAAGTATTTTTCAACAGTTGAGCACAATCGGTTTGAAAACAGACAAATTGACCTAATAATACAAAGGAGCTGATTCAAGGATTTACTCGTATTAATTGGATATTTTAACACTTCCTCCTGTCTAAGTTCAGGCAGATTAAATGTTCAGGTAAATTGGTACAAGTTTTTTTTGTGTGCATGTCATTTAAAGCAGATTTATAAAAGGTGTGGTAATGGGCATACAGTCTTGTCATTAAAAAGGACACAAACAAAGGAGAAAGTCAGATTACAGTAAGTGTTTTTGTTTTTCGTCGATGTGATTATGAAATATGAATGAGAGATCTATAAATAGACATCAGGAGTCACTAAGGAAAAACACATTTCATCCTGCAGTTCTTACATTTGTGGATCTTACTCCAACAGTTTCCAAACTTGGTGTTCAACAGAATATACCGTGTGTATATCTAGAGTAGTCTCATGTTGTGGCTTTAAATCACATGTGTTGGATTAGACCAGCTGATTCAGGCCTCTTGCCACGGCTACAGTATGTCACCATCCTGACAAACATCACTGTTAGTCCAACACATGTACATCAGTCAGAACCAGATTTACTGCCACATGGTTTACTGCAGGTGAGGACATTACATTTTTTTGATTGCATAAATGGACATAGAGCCAAGAAGCACAATGTCATGAGAAGTCAGTGCTCTGGGAGCCTTAGTCCAAATAAAGCTTTTCCCTTGTGTACTTACTTTACTCTTGAGTGAGCATATGCCTGGTTTCTATGGATAACCCTCGGGGGAAGGCAGGAGAGAGAGAGATGGCCTTTTCTACTGCACAGGCCTCAATCTATAAGATGTTTTATTTGTTAGAGCCATCACATCACATTCAGAGCAACCTTTTCTCCTTGGTTAGTGGTTTGCATGACATTTTCTTTTTCGTGACTGAGGTCTTGAAACCTTCATCTGTAAAATGTTAATTATCTTGTGTCATCTAAACTGACATTATAGCATTACCTTGCTTAGATTGTTGAGATGGAGATGGAAAAAGGATTTATGACTGGATGATGAAACAGGGTGTAACAGTTCCGTCGGTTGTTTTAAATTTCCATGCCTCATAGAGTCAGTGTCATGGCCGTTGACTGACTTTCCGTGTTGCAGTCAGACAGTTAACTCAGTTTCGCGTCCCTTGCTGTCGCCACACGCTGCAATTATGACACATCCTCCCGCCCAAGTCACCTTCCATCTTGTCCAGCTGTCATCGGCCTGGAAACATGAAAGTTTACATCAGTCCACAGGTTTTACGCTCAATGCACACAGCAACTCAATGTTTGGTTGTTGATAGACCCTTTTCTAATGTTAGTACCTTTTTATAATATGGAATGAATGAGTGATGTGTGATTATTTTGGAATGTGCAGTGGAAAAAGTTTCTATTCTTCCTTTAGATCTACGTTCCTCCGTCCTGACTCATTGTGAAGTTGTTTTGTTGCCAAGGAGAGCGGTTGTTTGTTGTCTGAGAGTGGCCATTGCATAATTGATCTCACCGCCTCACGTTATTGATCCTACGTTTGACTTCTGCCCCAGACAAGTTCACACAGGGGGAGAGTCTGAAATGTAGGCACAATGGAAATATGTTTTGTTAGAAATGTGTTTCGGCTGTTTGGGTGCTCCTTTTCCTAAACCACATGTTCAGCATTGAGAGCAAGCACGAGGTCACCATCCTCAGTGGACTCAACGAGTTTGTGGTCAAGTTCCATGGACCACCTGGAAGTAAGAGCCGCCTCCAACTTACCACATTTTCACCTGTGAAAAATATCAGTCCTCTCATCTCACCCTTCTCAATAAAGCTAATAAATGTGTTTTCCAAAATGCCATACTGTATATTCCTTCAACAACATGGACAATGCTTTTTTAGTACTGTGTTAGTTTGGAGAATATTTTTGATCAATCTCAATTTTTTCCAGCGGCATATGAAGAAGGTGTGTGGAAGGTTCGGGTGGACCTGCCGGATAAATACCCCTTCAAATCTCCATCTATAGGTATGAAATAATCATCAAGAATCAAGTGTTGTGCTGAATCTTGATGAGCGATATAACTTTACTGTAAGTTCTGTTAAACCGAGGACAGCATCATAATTAAAGCTTTTTTTCCCAGGATTCATGAATAAAATCTTCCATCCCAACATTGATGAAGCGTAAGTCAAACTATTCATCTTTATTTATTCCTCTTTAGTTCTTCTTTATTGTCGCTGTCGATGATATTCAGCTGTTTGGTTTCGTTGACTCACTCCAAACTCTGCACCCTCCTTTGCTTTGACAACCTCTGTGAGGCTCTTATTTTGTGTGAGTCACGGTGTTTTGTTTTGTCGTCTTTCAGGTCAGGCACGGTGTGTTTAGACGTCATTAACCAGACTTGGACAGCTCTCTACGGTGGGTCACAGTCACTGCTCTCATCGCAGCACACCCTTATGTAGTCATACCAGTCACTCGGTTAAACAGTAATGACCAATAAATCAACTCAAGGCGAGCAGCATGCACGTCGACAGTAGAGCTGCAGGCAGAGCATCTTGGTTTAATCGGCTTACACTTGAGTGATAGCTGCCTCTTGTATTGAGGTCATAGTGACAGATAAGAAGGTGCTGAGGCTGAGAGGACTCTGAACACGATGTAGTGAACATACTCACTTTGTTAACAACAACAATAATAGTGATACAACTTTCAGAGAGGGTTTCATTGGTATTGAAGGAGAACCTCCAAAAAAAACAGGCAAAGTGAGAGCGGAGTCGGACATTTCTGACATGAGCTGGAAGCTATTGACCAATCACAGCAGGCTTAATCAGACAGGTTCAAGTAACAACCCAAATAGAAATATGAACCTGAACATCAGCCTCCTTTGTCTCCTTTAACATTTCAACCACAGCCATAATGTGTCAATAGTTTTTTCCAATGTTTTTTTTTTAGTGGATGAAGATGTAGCTGTAAACACAAGAGGATGACTCGTTACGTAATGAAAGCAAGTCCAGCTTGCTGTAACGTGTGTGGCTTTATTTGATTTGTTGTGTACTGACTAATCTTTCTCCCCACATCCACCAGACCTCACCAACATCTTCGAGTCGTTCCTCCCTCAGCTGCTCGCCTACCCCAACCCCATCGACCCTCTGAACGGAGATGCGGCCGCCATGTACCTGCACCGGCCAGAGGATTATAAACACAAGATTAAAGGTAGCACACAAGCTTCTGACCACATAATTATTAAAAGTGGATATACTGTTGAAGTAAAAATAATTCAGTGTTTTTCATTAAAATATTCAATTTAGATTTCTTGCAGTCCTATAATGCAACTGCGATTTTGCAAGGAGCCACTGTAGCAATTCAAGCTGAAAGGAAAACAACCACAGAGCGAAATGTCTGACACAATATGAATCTGTTGAGGTCTACCTGAAATCACCTGACACTCTGTGAAAGTATAAGAAGCTGCTCGGTTGTTGCCAAGTTACTGTGAACATCCCATGGTCAGCCATCTCTCTACCTCGTCGTGTTTCTCTTTCAGAGTACATCCAGAAGTACGCCACCGAGGAGGCTCTAAAGGAGCAGGAGGAGAGAGAGGGCAACTCTTCCTCCGAGAGCTCCATGTCAGACTTTTCGGAGGACGAGGCTCAGGACATGGAGTTGTAGTGAAGGGGAGGAAGATCCCGCCCCACTTCACCTCACAACAGACTATTATTTCCTAAAGAGCAGAAAAACTCAGTACTATATTCATATTTAAGACAATTTTTTACAGCAACACAAACGATTTTTATTGCTACACGAGGATTTGCAGTATAATATCGCTGAATATTAACCCTTACTTAGGAGTTCACGACCGCCTGCCCCCTCCTTCACACCGACAGATCAGAGAGGAGCTCATCATTCAATCCCATGATCCTCAGCGGCTTCAGTGACACTGCTCGGCGGAGTTCGCACTGAGCAGTGAGACCAGCGCGGGGAGCAGGACTGTCATCGAAACACAACTAGACTGTTTACACCCGGTTTCCTCTTTAGATCCACAACCTGCAGCTCATCAGCTTTTCTGTTGCAACACGCTCTTGTTTTTCTTTTTGTGTAGTTTTTATTCAACATTTCCTTCAACTCGCTCACAGATGTCTGCAAGATCACGATCCGTTATTTCTAGTCAGGCCCAAGACTCAGAAGAGCGTGGAATCGCCCCCCACCTTCCCCTTTCATTTTTTGCCGCTACAGCCTAGAGGAGCTTCCCTTACAATCATCACCCCCGAGGATCTGAGGACCAGAGGGCCACAGGACGGCATGGCTGCAGACGCCCTCTCTGCTGACACATCACACACACACCGTCAAACAACCGATGCATCAACCAGAAAACGCCAGTGGGTGTCTGTGTGTGCATGTGATCCAGGAAGAATCATGGCGTTTTGATAACCCGTGTCACACTGACCACTGATTTCTCAGGAGAAGTGGAGGACAAGGTTCACGATCCTGATCCCTCTTGTTTCCAACACCCTTCCCCTCCTCCTCCTGCTCCTCTTCCTCCTCCTCCTTCTCTCCGTTTTAGGAAAGTGTTTGTCATTCTCTGAGTATCTTTGTATATTGTGGCATGACACAGAAGTGAAGTTTGTGTAGGGCTTTGTGGAGCTGTAACGCTGTAGAAATGAAGAGGAGGCCTGCGTCTTCTGTGAGCCGGGCGGGGTTTGTCGGGGGGGATTACCCAGGTCCTTGTGGAATTGTTGAACTTCTTAAAATTTGCCTATTGCTTGTGTTGAACTATAATAGGTGTTTGACTTGCGTAGGGATAGTTAGTTTTTTTTGCGGGTGGTGAATTCTATCATAATGTATGGTTTAATACTTAATGTAACCCACTAGTTTGAAGACTATGTCCTGTAAAGATGAGGAGAATTAATACATCTTTGTCTGTGGGATGACTCTTTGTTGAATCAAATCCTCCAAAGACGTGTTGCACCCCTGCACCCCCTTTCTTATGCAAATCTCTCCATGGACGAAGATTTACGTTGTGAGACAGAAGTGCTCTTTGTTTCAACCACTCAACGCTGTCTCGTGTCCTTTTGTCGTGCTGTTTGATGGCCTGTTGTTTTCCAAGATGGCGGGACAAAATTATAATTAATCTTCAAGCCCTAATTTTTTTATATACATATACTTCTCCCCGAAAAAAGCAGAACACATAGGAATTCCTCCTCAGGTTGGATTTGAAAATAAAGTGTTTATGGTGAAATTAATAGTGTTTTCAAAGTGTCAAACTCCTGCATGGCCATCTCCGATGAGTTCAAACTCAGAGCACAGGTTTGTTCTTCTTCAGATTCTTCGCTTTGGTCCTGATTTAACCCCGAACAGGTTCATGTGTCTGTCAGCAGTTGTGCGGAGGAGGTGCTAACAGAGAAGTGACAGTTTACTGTTGAATTTCCTGGTGGTGCACTGGCTTGTGTGTTTTGCAGGCTCCAAGCCTGATACTTGTTTGCAGCGTGCACTCAATGCACCTCAGACCTGTTTGTAGACTTTGTTGTATCTGTAAGAAAAACATCTGTAAGTTAGTATCTTACTTCATCACCATCAAAATGGGCTATTTCTTTCTCTTTGGAGAAAAATAGGATTATAGTCAAACCTGAATTAATTATAATATTCCCTTTATTTTCTTTTTAAATGATATCAGGATCTCTTCCACGGTGTCTTGCAAGAGGATTTACCTTCATTTGAGAATAAGATAGGTTACTAAAACCAGCATGTCACAGTTTTGACATGGCATTAAAATGTATTTGTTAAATAGTTAAACTGGCTGGAATTAGCCTCGGTAACCAAATATATGTTGGTGTAGGACGACATGATACACAGTCAGTTGTCACAAGAACAATCCACTCTCCAGCCTTGTTTGTCATCATCTGGATTCATCAGTGTATTATGTATTTTTTATTAATGAGACATATATCTGATGCCTATAATTTCTTTGAATGTTTTTATTTTTGTCTTTTAAGCCCGATGTCCAAGACACAAGTCAAGATATCCCCGATTTTTTTTTTTTTTAAAGGCAAAAAATTAATAAATGTGCTTCCCTTGTAACTTGGAGAAAGAAATAAAACAAGAAAAAAATAAACCTGAACTGTCAATGTTACTATTCTGTTTATGAGGCGGTGTCAGAACATCTCAAGACCTGTGGTAAGAAAATGACTGTTTTTGCCTTACATTTTTTGTATTTTCAAAATCTTCTTTAAAAAATATACATATAGTAGTTTAACTTTATTTAGTCGGATGTTGTGGGACAAGTCACATACAAAATGAAGTTAGTCATGATTGTTATATTTGTCTCTCTGGCCACTAGATGGCAGCTCTGTCTTTCAGACACAAAGGTACAAACCTTAATTTCTGTTTTGCCCTATGTAAAACCCCTTCACCTTTAAATATATAAAACAAACTAACTTATGAAATCATGTTAATAAGAATTTAATGACACAAACCTATAAAACATTTTTAAAGTACATTATTATTCTGTCCATCGAGACATTTTGACATGTCAGTAGGAAAAGCAAAGGAGTGAAAATAAATAAATAAAAGCAATGATTCCATTTAGCTGCTTCAGCTTCAGGTTCCTGGTGTTGTACATGCTGCCTCAATGTCACACTGGTACACTTATATAGAACAGGCCCATTGCTGCTGTTATACATATAATTTTGAAATGATAATGTGCTGTATAGATATTTAGTCAATACGGCAAAGTGTGGATAAAGGTGGGTTCTGACCTCCATAGTATGTTTTCTTCACATTGTAAAACTTTCAAAGAATTAAATTGAATGCCACACTACTGGAGTTGGTTGGAAACCTAGAAACTATTTTTTTTTTTAAGTGTACGGTAAGTTCCTGACTTTTCATGACAGCAATGGATTGGATACATTTAAAAAACCATCATGATGAATAAATAAAAAGGCCCGGCACATGAGATGCTGGAGTATGATGCTCTTTGACAGACACAGGCAGACAATAATGATCTCATGAAATATTCATAGGTGTGTGGCCAACGAGCCTCTTTCTGTGCAGGTTTCCTGTTTCAACATCAGTTTAATTTGGCGTCAGGTTCGTTATGCTCGTGCATGTGGATGACCAGCTCCTTTATGAGAATAATATTAAATTATATCTCATTTTCCTCATCCGTTTTTAAGTTTTGACAAGAAGGTGAACAAGGGAAATATATTTTTTAAGGAAAGACCCAAAATGTAACAGAAGGGACAAAACCCTGACAGAACTACATAGAGGCGTCATAACAAGGAAACAAAAATGTAAATATTTCTTTCTAGTATAGGGGGTTTTCCTCTGTAAGGGGTGGCAGGGTGCCCAAGGCCCCATTTTTCCATGATACGTCCATGTCTGCAGCAGCTATGAGATACAGTCATTAATTTAAGTGTGATAAAAACGATTGTATAGATATGTGGTATCAGAATGAAATACAGAAACTGGCTGGTTAATAGTTGACAGTGTTTAGATGATAAACTTGTAACAGAGTCAGGGTGGAGCTGCTTTTTAAGAGGTTGAAAAACTGTAATCCACCAATAACTGATAGAAACGAGTGAGGATGAGTTTCCTGACTTATTAATCATTGATATCAGAAGGTTATATTTGAATAAATAAAGTCCTGTGTCACAGTAAGTCGAGCAGCAGCAGCAGCAGGCTGCTGGCCGGCTGCGCCTCCTTCATAATGTATGGAGAGGACAAAGGGTGACCGGGTGGATTTCAGCGTCAACTTTGAAAAGAGCCGTAACCCAAACCTGTCCTGTGGCACCATGACGGCTTCACGTCAGCTGAAAGGATGATGCCTCTTTTTCCACCTGCAATCTGGCTAATAATCACCGACAGCAGGTAAATGAGCCATGCACGGACCTCTGGGTGCGCGTATAAAACGAGGAGCTGAGGAGGCCATGGACTCAGAGAAACTCCTCAGTCCCGTGAAGGGATGGGAGAGGAGGAGGGGAAGGAAGAGAGGGAGGGAGGGATGGAGGGAGAGAGAGCAGCGACCAGCCTGGCCGCAGAGAGATGCCACACCCGGTGGATGCTGGTATGTCTGTTCAACAGGGTTGTATTGGATGTTGTGGAGGATTTGAAAGTGATAACCGTTTTTTTCTCTTCTGTTACAATCTGCTTTGTTTCAGGGTTTGTGTAAAATAGGATCTAGTTTAATGATTCATTTTGTTTAATCATAATCCTGACTTGTTTTTTGAATAATTCCAAACTGATATGAGCAGCATAGCGGTGTCCCAGTGTCTCTGGCCATCGCCAACGCAGTGCGCCTCCTGTGCGTAAAAGGCGCAGAGGAAGCGCGCTGCAGGCCGGCTCTGTTTAGAGGCGGCAGAAGGAGAGGGAGGAGGGCGGCGTGGATTACTACTCTGCCACTGGGTTAACCCGCTTACCAACTAATTACCTGTCCACTAGCAAATCCCCTGACATGCAGCCCAAACAAGCAGGGAGCCGGGCGGGACGGAGAGGTGGAGATGCGGAGTTTAAAGCGACTCTGAGCGGAGCAGCAGCGGGACGACGACGACGAAGAAGAAGAAGTTTAAAATACTAAAAACTCAGCGCAGTTCCTCCGGATGAAAAAGCCTCGCACTTCTCATCTGTGATTCAGTTGAGTGACTGTGTGCTTGTGAAGATGTTCTGCTGCTGGATGCGTGTGGAGGCTCAACTGTCTTCTTGCCCTTTTCTAAGTGGTGTTGTGAACAGTGAGGATGTAGGATCTGCTCCAAGGTAAGAAGAATTCTGCATGTTTAGGTAAAGCTCCATGAATGCATGTGTGTTCCCTAACTACCTTAATCAGGCTACCATCCATATGTCATTATAATCAGTACGTGTCACCAGGGTTAAAAAAAAAGTTGAAATTATGAGTTCATGTTCTCATTTTAAGATTTATTACATGATGTAAAGATCTGAGGACTTTATTCCACGAAAGGCGACTACAGAAGGTGTTTATCCTCCACTAGAGCCTGGAATATAATTGCATCGGATTCTGTTGAACATATTTTATTTATCTATTCGACACTAATCCCCAACTAATCATAGAAGAGACTGAGGAGAAACAAATAACATGCAACTCAGTCCTACAATTAGTTTTCTTCTGATTTCTGTTTATACACTACTCCCCCCCCTCTCTCTCTCTCTCTCTCTCTCTCTCTCTCTCTCTCTCTCCTTCTCTCCCTCTCTCTCTGTCTGTCTCCAGCTTTTTACTCTATTGATCTCTCCCGGAAACGGGAAGATGAGCCCCGCATTGGGACCCATTTGGAGCATCTCAAAAATCACTTAGCGCATCATTCCCTACAGCCAGAATCAATCTGAGTGGCAGAGCAGCTCCTCCACCAGGATCAAGATCAGGGTCTGGCTCACACAGAGGCCAGAAAAATTACCAAAAATGACTAAAACCAGAACAACATTCCAATGGAAACTTTTAGAAAGGTGCAACCACAGGCTGGTACGAGCCGGCAGCAGATGGCAGGTGATTATGATTATGATTCTATCAGCTCATTTCCACATGACAGACAAGACAAGAAAAGCAGTGAAGATGTTCAGGTTCTGATTCAGCTGTGAATCATATCTCCTTCTGTTCTGTGTATGGCACTGGTAGAATTCACTGTCACAGCACACAATCAGTGAATTACCATAGGGCCATAAACAGAGTAGAGACAGATCCATCCTGTCCACTTCCAGATTCAGCTTTAACTTTAAAACGTAGAAGCAACAGACAGATCCGCTCGTAACCACCTTAAAAGACGCTTCCCATCTTCTTTGCCCATTTTGGCACTAGCACATTTTTGCTTTGTTTCTCGTACTTTGAGCAATCATGTGTAGTGCCAATATCGGACGAGACAGACTCTCAGCTGCTCATAAACATCCTGGCATCTTTGTCTGTGTGAGAGAAACACCCAGACTGGAGAGGGAGGGAAGGATGAACGATGGATCCGATCGATTGCACCGTGCATCTCAGATTTCAACGGTTGCGATGGAGGCCCTCCGCTTGTGCTCCATCTCTGAAACGCTGTCCCATGTAACCTGATCCTCAGTCATCACGCAGATCTGGTGGCATTGACTCTCCCACAGTGTTTGGCAATGGTAGAACTCACTCTGGTGGGCTGGAAGGATCAGGTGGTTCTAGACTTGCCAACAACTGACCGAGAGCCATCGTCCCAGGACTCATCTCCGGAGGCGGAGGATTCGATTCCGTGTCCAGAGGCGTCTTGGTGGCAGGTCGGGGGTGTTGACCACAGAAAAAGATAAGCATAAGTCCAGTGATTCTGTTTGTTAGACAAACATCAGGACATTACAGCTTCTCTTTGTCCTGCCTCCCTCAGATATATGGCGTCCCTCAGGGTTGTCCCGGCCACACTTAGCTGATCATGACATCAAACCCTGAGTGTAATCTTAGACCTCAAACACTAAAGGTATGGACCAGGGGAGACCTTTGACTAGCGGGCCCAAACCCAGAAATCCATACTAAGGCCATTAAGCACTGACCTGACTATCATCTGCCCTGATCAATAAATCAATGGTGTTCATGTGTTTGGCTGTGGAACCAGCCTGTGGTTGTAAATCCTCAGTGTTGGTGTCAGCGGTGGCAGCTCAGCTAAAGGTGCAACAGGATCCCGCTCAGTCACAGAGGGTCTAAGCTGAGGCACTGCTGAGGTTCAACACCAGTGATGTTAGTGCTGCGTCAAACCATCAAACCCAAAAGATTCATCAGTACGTCCGGGATTCGTCAAGTCCTACAACACTTTACAGCAGCTGCCATTGAGGTGACATCCTCAGTGATGTTTCTGGGAATTTTAAATTCAACACAAATTAAACATAGTTTCTTAATCATGGTTCTTATCATTTATGGAGTAAAAATTATTGAATTTGACTTTTTTAGGCCTAAATCACATTAAAACTAGTTCTTACTCTGCCAAAGTCCAGCAGTCCCCTTATGAAACCACTTTCACTAAATCCAGATTTATTGTTTGGATCTACGCTAAATTACACACACTCATAAATATCAGTTCCCTAACAATGTCTGATTAGTTTCAGCAATATCTTTAAATTACTCTCCATTAAATTGGTTGAAGCATAATCCTGGATCCGCCCCCTGATCTGGATCTATGGCAAAATGTGATAGGTTCTTTCCTGACCATAGTTCTTTTGTTTATCTGGCTGAATAGCAGATTAAAAAAAACACCCAATGAAGATTGAAACACAACCTCCTCGGTGGAAAATATGTACCTCATATTAGCCTTGGAACATTAGGTAGATAAAATATATTATAAGGTTTGATCGTAGAAAATGTATGAAAAAGTTGGGGTTAGGGTTAGGGTTAACTTTGGGCTATACTGAAACAGTGCTTTTAAAATCCTGTTGCTGTTTTTAATTTCTGGAAGATAAATTTCTCTTACAGATCAAATGACAGCAAATTTGTATAAAATAAAGCACAAAGACATTTAGGATTTGTCTTTGGATGCAATGCAAACTTCTAATACTTTATCTTGGATTTAAATATTTAATTAATAAATAGAATATCTCTCCGTAATGCTTGCATCCACCCCTCTTGAATCCACACCTAAAGTCAATGGGTTCTTCATTGGCTCGTACTCCACCCTCAGTAGATTTTGGATAATCCCCTAAAAGATAGACAAACAGCAATGACACATAACCTCCTCAGTGTTGCTTCTTTGTGTGTTATAACTGGATTAAAACAGGTACAGAATATCCTTTAACAATAGGGAACTGCAGCAAGATTATTACGATAGTATTTAGTTTGAGAGCAGCAGAGGGTCATGAGGAAGACGAGAGGAAGGCCAATCCAGAAAGATTAAATCTACACATTTTAGAATAAAACGACAAATCGTCTGCAGTTTAAACAAAAGTACCCAACAATCAAACGAGGACCAGACGTTTCATTGTGTCTCTGAGGCGTTAGTCCGGTTTGGGGCCGTCTGAGCCGTCAGCGGCTGATGTGCGTTGATCGTGTTTCAATACGAGTGTGATGAGAGTCCATTAATGCCGCTTGCAGAGGATGTGAGGTTAAGTGGTGCCAGTGGACGCACAGAGAGGAAGGAGGGAGGCCGACACAATGACAGCTGGTGCGGGTGATTAGGCCTTGTAGTGATGCAGAGACGGCATCAAAGCTCTTTAGGGAGAATCCCTGAACAGGGAGGAGGCAAGGAGACACACACACACACACACACACACACACACAACCCCCCTCTGACCGGTGGTAATACAAGAGAATGAGGGGTGTCGTTAGATTAGATCGGGTGTGGAAGTTAATGGATCCCCTCATTAATCTCTTACACTAATGGCTGTTTATCAGGGTGTCAACTGTTCCTCTGCAGTAAGTGTATGTTCTTGTGTTGCTCTGTCTGTTTCAATAAAGATATTTCAAACACATATCAACTGCATGGTGCGTTTCAATTCATAGGATTATAGTACAACAGGAAGGAGGTGAATTGCAGAAGTGATGTAAAGTGACCTGAAAGTCAGAGAGACTGAGCCAGAGTTGGGTGCAGGCACACGATTTATTGTCTGTCAGATTTATTTATTGTCACTTTGGTGAAACATGAAGCGGTTGAGGTAAAATAGTGAAGTATTTTTTTTAATTATCAGAGAGAGGAAGAGGAGGAGAGGGAAGAGGAAGAGGGACTGGTGGTATATTTTACTCACCTTCAGTCTGATGTCCCACAAAACACAGTGTACAGTTCAGGAAGGACCTTCAGCCATTACACACACAGACACACACTCACAGACACACACACAGACACACAAACACAAGGAGGCGCTGGATTACAGTAATCCAGGAACGGGGGGGTATTTTTAGTTCTTCATGATCAGAGACAGACAGGGTGCAGCCATCGAGGCAAGCAGGTAATGATTCTCATACGAGCAGCAGTTTATTACGTAGCGTCTGGCAGGAGCCCCCCCCCCCCCCCCCCCCCCCAATGTCCACAGCTCGTCCTGTGAGTGAAGCTACTGTCTGGATCAGAAAGGGTTTCGTGAACTAATATTAAATCAAACTACAACTTCAAACGGCTGCGAAACAACCTGTCGTGGTATTAAAATGAATCGTAACTATCAATGTACCTATTATAGGAGGTCACTAAAATAAAGAACTGACTATGATACGTATGAATAATGATTATTTTTAATTGTTGAATTACATGTTAAGATATTTAAATACATCTTGATCATGTGTTTTTTCTAATTATCACCACAATAGTGATGTGATAAATACTAGTTTAGATTGTATCTATACTATATACATATGGTAAATCTTACCTGAGACAATGATATGATATATATGATGTTTTGTATGTGGACGCTATGGAGATGCAGCATGTTGTTTATTTCTTATTAATTCAGTTTGTCTGTTTTACAGAATTAATAACTGGAATCTGTTTTCACCATTAGAGTCATATTTCTTACAAAAAAGCTCAGTCTTGACATTTATTATTTAAGCGTGATATTTTTATGTTTAAATGCACAGCACCTCAAACACAGACCCTTTTCATTCACCACAGATACAGTAACTGTGATGTGTGTTGACATCGTCACATCATGGAGACATAGAGAATTTTCTTAATCCCAGTAACATAAACCATTGAATTTAATGTTGAAGATATGTTTAAGTTTAAGGTGAAGTTAAGTTGAGGTCAAGTTTAGGTTTAGGTTAGAAAAGTAAGGTTAAGGTCTGCAAGAGAGTGTGAATGTGTGTGTGTGTGTGTGTGTGTGTGTGTGTGTGTGTGTGTGTGTGTACGTGTGTACGTGTGTGCTTAAACATGTAAGTGTGCTAATAGAAGGAAAGTAGCATTGATGACCATTGTAATTATCAATCAGAGAAATGAATGCTCCTACGCCACCTAGCGGGCAAAACAGTCTCCCATAATTACTGGATCACTGAGCAATTTATCATTATTTAGAGTTTAATAGGAAACTTAAACAATCTGTATTTGATAGAAGCACATTTCTGCCACTGTGATGAACATTTTTTAAATCCTGTTAATCATTATATTCACAAACCTTCTCAAAAGTATGACTTAAAGTAGAATCTCATAGTTATGACCTAGCATGTCATATATTTATCAAATATATGAACGTTATTCATTAGACATGTATTTTAAAAGTCACCTGACACTCTGCTCTTTGCATTCTGAATTCTTTTGAATGGGATTAATGTGAGTTGCTTTGTTTACAAACACATACAATTCCGTTCAATACAACCACTTTAAATGTGTTATACAGGACAGATGCTCGACGCTCAGATCATGTATCATTAATAAACGCATATAAAGAGATTACAGTTTTTAAGATCAGTTAGCTGCGTTTTGATCATAATTAGGGAATACTAAGTCATAATTTTGAGAAATCTTGTCATTAAAATGGCCTACAGGATCTTTATTATTTTCATCACAGTGGTGAAATTGGGCTTCCGTAATATTTTCATAGGGTTTGATCTTGAGACTGTTTCTGACACCAAACAAAGAAAAATACTGTTTTGACTGTTACACATTTAAACATTTTCTGATACACAATTTACTTTATTGCTTTATTAGAATTATGAGACAGAAACACAACGAGAGGCTTTCAATAAGGGCTAAACTAAAAATATTTAGTCATAGGCCATGTGATCATTAGACCATTTTATATGTATTAATGTGTATATGTGTTCTTTTCTCAGTGATACGTTGTTGTTGGTGAAATTACTGATTCCTGCTCCTGTCAATGAGTGTCATTATCTATGATTCGAAGTGAAGATAAAAAAAAATTCAGCTCTTTGTGTGTCTCTTTACATTTTGTTAAGTATATTCTGGATTTACTGTCTAACTAGGAGCAGTTCAACACATAAAACAGATGCAACCACACATACACACAGAAAAACAAGTGACGTCATCGTGAAAGCGAACTTCACACAGGAGGGGGCGCCAGTGCTCTGCCCACAGGACTTGGAGTAACATGAAAATCCACAAGAGCTTGACTGAAGAGCTTCTGTCCTTCAGCTTCACAAGTTAATACCTGTTTAAACATATATATATATGTATATTATTCTTATCAAATACAAAAAGGCCAACGTGTGCATTTTTTGTCAGAGGAAGAGTGTTCACGTCCTCACCTGTAGTAGTTTGGTTTGAAGGGCCCTTGCTTGCTGATGCCCAGGTACTTGGCCTGATCTTCATTCAGCTCTGTGAGGTGAGCCTCAAATGTCGGCAGGTGAAGACTGGCCACGTACTCATCTGAAAAACACATAAGGATACACTTCATTATGTTTAAGTCCACGTCACCTTCTGCCTGAATACACCAGGAGAACTGTAGCGGTGTGTGTTTCAGGCTGTTTGAGCAGAGGACTTGCCGATCTTCTTGGGCATCAGGTAGACGTCCTGTTTGTATCGTCCCTCTGGAGCGTTGTACAGCTCTATGAGAGCCAGCGCCTGAAACACAAGTGACTTTTGTTACACGTGAAGAAGAGTGAAGAGATCCCTGTGTTCTTTTATTAAGTTAATCCATAAAAAAGCTGCATTATCGTACCTGAGTTGTAGCAGTGATGGAGAGGACAAAGGACGGCACTGTGGAGCAGCTCAGATTCAGCAAACGGCCCTGAGAGGAAGAATTGAAGACTGAAAATAACATAAAGAATGTGACAGAACCCATCGATCATAACCTCGCGGATTGTGTATTGAAGAAATATAAACTTTATCAAGAGGGGCATTCAGAGTCATGTTAAAGAAACTGAAAAATCCCGGTTCTTTCCAGACCTGATCTGTCCAGTATATTAAACTTTATCCTGAGAGACAAACAAACAAGCAGATGAAAACAAGTCAGAGGTTAAAATGTTTAGGGAAATCTCTTCTTGCTGCTCGACTCATCAGCACCGAGCCCTTCAATGACAGATGGCAGTGATATGGGAAACACCATGTGAGAGTTTTCTGATAGGGAAGAACTGAACAAACAAAAAAAGAGGAACTTCACAGACAATGGAGTAACCGATATAGTTTGATCTAATTCAGTGATGTTAGCTGTGTAATAAACAGGAGAGCCAGTTAATTAGAGCAGCGTCTTGAGCCCCTTCAGGATGTTTGTATTTCACAGTAAAAGTGTTTCTGTGTATTATTCCCTCGGTAGAGTTGTGTGATAATTACAGCAGTAACAGTATCATCACCTCAGCCAGCAGGACAATTCTCTTCCCATCGGGCCAGATCACGTGATCCACCTGAGGCCTCACACGCTCCCACCTCAGATCCGCAGCCTGCAAACTCACCTGGGAGCGGAAGGTTTCACACACACACACACACGACCATGTCAACATATAAAGATCTACACACATATATAAAACACACGCAGGATCCCACGCAATCAGTGTTCTTACCACATCTATCTCAGTGTTGGAGTGTCCCATGTTGCAGACGATGCAGCCGTTCTTCATTCTGTCCAGATGTTCCCTCCCCACCACGTTCTTGTTCCCTGCAGAGAAGTATAGATTCAATAAAGCCTGATGAAAATAGACTTTAATGTGTTGTATTCTATTGATATTCTCATTAAGAGTACTGTTTGTAAAAGTCACCTGTGCAGGTGATGATCACGTCCACCTGTCTGACCACCTCACTCAGTTTAATCACTCTGAAGCCGTCCATGCTGAGGAGGGGGGGATTAGAGAATGGGTTTTATTTAGCATATTTCCAGATGTTTGGCTACAGTGTGCGACAGAAGGAAACATCTGTGCTGATAAAAGCTTCCTCCACTCATACCAGGCCTGAAGGGCACAGATGGGATCCACCTCTGTGACGTACAGGACAGCACCCAGTGCCCTGAGGGCAGCGCAGCAACCTTTACCAACCTACGAGGAGAGAGAAGAAGAAAGAAGAGACAGGTGCTCAAATTTAAACTTGATAATTTCTCTTTTTTTTCCTAAAGACTGGAGTTACCCTGAAGCAGTTGTACTGACCTCACCGTATCCACACACCGCCACCTGCTTTCCTCCAAACATGACGTCAGTGGTTCTCTTCAACCTGAGGGAAGAGTTCACCAGTCAGATCCCTGCCCCAGTGTTTGTACCAGTGTAGCATCACAACACGAGTCCTCACCCGTCCAGTATGGACTCCTTGCAGCAGTACAGGTTGTCAAACTTCTGCTTGGTCACTGAGTCGTTCACATTGATGGCCGGGATGCACAGTCTGCCGGCCTTAGACAGCTGGTACAACCTGAGACAGTCGCAGATACACGTGTGAGCTGGAGAATAACGTGCAGGAAAAGACTGGAGCATTGTGGGAAACTGACCGATAAACTCCAGTAACACTTTCCTCCACGATGCCTTTGACCTTCTTGAACAGACTCGGGTACTTCTTGTAGATCCAGTGGGTCAGGTCGCCTCCGTCGTCCAGAATCTGACAAGGAGGACAAAGACAGATGAACTCTGCAACTGCACAATCTTTGTAGCTGTTAAACACAAATCAAAGGTAACGTTCACCAAAACTGAATTAAGTATATTTCAAATCGGTAGGATTTGTTTGATTTGAAGATATTGATTGTTGCAAAGCCATAAAGGGAATGAACACTGTTTTGGCTTAAAGTGCTAAAACATCAACATAACTTCCTGGTAAAAAAAAAAATCAAATCTTTGAGTGAACTGTGTTAAAGAGCTGCACAGTTTCTGTTTGGTGCCCTTCCCACTCACAGTACCATGTTTGGCTGCCAGGTCTCTGCACCGACACATTGGTCAATACACCACCAGAAGTCGTCCTCTGACTCTCCTCTCCACGCAAACACGGAGGTGCCTGAGAGGTTAACGAGAGGCAAAGAGAGTTGTGATGAGAAGGAAAAGAGAAAGAGAAGAAAACGGAGGAGCAGCAGGTAAACATCTGTGTGTACCTCCTTCAGCCAGAGCAGCAGCAGCAGCGTTCTGAGTGGAGAAGATGTTACAGGCCGCCCAGCGACACTGAGCCCCCAACGCACTCAGAGTCTCAATCAGCACCTGTAAGACACCGGCTCAAATGTTCAACTTCTATCAGTCCTCCTGTAAATAATGATAAAATAATCATAATAATAATCATACTGATTTAATTTAAATAGCACCTTTAAAAGCAGGGCCTACAAAGTCTTGTGTGACAGACAAAATGCATTCACGCTGATCATGTAAAAGCAGTAAATACATTGTGTTTGTGTGTGTGTGTCTGTGTGTGTGTGTGTGTGTGTTGCACTGACCGCTGTCTGTGCAGTGATGTGTGTGCAGCCCACAACCTTGGCTCCGGCCAGAGGTTTCTCTCCACCTGCTCTTTTCCTCAGGACCATCAGTGCTGGCATTTCTAAATGCCACAGACACAGTCAGCACAGACATCGTGAACCGTCTCAATAAATGATAAATCGTTTTGTATTTATGACATTTTATTTCTCTTTCTCACATAAATAGGGGGATTGTGTGTTTTCACCTTGTTGTGCGATCTCTATCTCTCTGCGTCCAGACTCAGCCTGCTTGATGCTTTTGATGCAGAAGTCTGAAAAGCCTTTGGAAGTCTTCTGAACTTTGCCTTTGGGAGTTGGCTCATCCTCGGAGCTGTCGCTGCACACTGCACCACAGAAATTAGACATTGTGCATAGAAATATTCAGCTGATGTGCACGTTTATAGCAATGCAGCTTGTTGGAAAGCTTGTCATTGATTCTGTTTGTGTTGTTTCGATGACCTGTTTGGTATGAGACTCCAACCAGGTGAGTCTTTCCCCTGAGCCTTTTGGAAATGAGCCTTTTGCACAAACCCTGGCAGTGACTGACATGTTTGAAAAAGGCTCACAGAGCCGATTCTCATCAAATAAAAGAGACGTCATTCTTCAGAGGACTTTTCCTTTAAATTAAGATTCCTTTAATTTAAGCTGAGGGAGAAAGCAGGGAGGCTAATCCTCAAGGCCTGTGGTTCTCGTGCTGATGGGATCAGAACCGGCTCAGTTTATATATCAAAGACATGTGATTAGAATTAAGTGTGTTTGAGAGTGTGTGAGAGTGTGTGTGTGTGTGTGTGTGTGTGTGTGTGTGTGTGTGTGTGTGTGTGTGTGTGTGGGTGTGTCTTCATGTTTCCATACCTGAGCTGTGGCTGTCTGTAGACGACTGTGAGATGGAGTGGGACAGAGAGCGATGACCTGTCTTGGTTGGACGCTTGTTGAATTCCTCATTCTGGTCAGTGAACTGTATTTGCTGTGGAGACGCAAAAAAAAAAAGAAGAGACACAAACGCACAGAACAAACAGGATGAGAAAGAGGCCATCAGCTGTTGTTCCACTGCAGGTCACAACATGATGATGCAGGCACACTTGCACTGAAGCCCCTCACATCACAGCAGCTTTTCTATTAACCCCCATAATTCTCGTGAACCTCCTCCTCGTGTCCCGACTCCTCGTTGAGTCTGTTGCTATCTCACCGTCCAGTGTGGCTGTGTGAAGGCTGCGCTGCTGCCACACGGATCCCACTTGGCCATGTTGGCTCCCTGGCTGCCAAGTCCGACTCTGCTGCCTGAGCCTGAGGGGTCTGGCTCCAATGAGGGGGGCATGGCCTGCACCCCCCCCCCCCCCCCCAGACACACCCCCAAACCGACCCCACCCCCCAAAAGTACACATGTGCATGAGGTGTTGGAAGATTTACGGCTGCAAGTCTGTGTACAGAGCTACTGTATATAGGACTATACTCCTACACACATACACATGGATTGAGTGGAGTCATTTAGTTAAAGGGATCCTCCACCACTTTAACATGTAAAGATGAGATGAGGTACAGGGAGGAGAAACCTGTTGGTTCAAACTGGTGTGTGGCTCTTGAGGAATCATGGTGAGAACATCAGGGTTGTTGTGGCATCAGCTCTGAGACAAGTTTACAAACTGGCCATGTGGTTGGACAGATGTGGGAATTAGGTCAAATGAAAGATGCTGTTGAATTGCATTCTGGGAAACGTAGGATCCAGTTTGAGTTTAAAAGTCAGCTAATGTCTTAGCTGCACAGTTTTTTACTCTTTTGGTCAAGTGCCCCAACTTTATGAGAGAGCAATGTTAAATTGCTGATGAGTAGTAATCAGAGTTGGGAGGTTTATACTTTTTAAATGTATTTAACTACAGATTACTGAATACATGCCATTTAATGTAAGGTTCTCTGTTAGATTACTCCTGGTACATTTGAAATACTTTGGATTAGTTCCACATTTTCTTTTATTATCATTGCATGTAATAGTGTGATGAATGTGGTATTAACTTCTGACCCTGGACTGACCCTGATTATGATGTTTAATCAGGCATAAAGGATGATGACTCCATTTATCTTGACCCTTTTTCATTTTCCACAGCATTACGTTGCAGTTAAAACACTGAAGTTGCCGAGCAACTAATCCTCAAACACCAGAAAAGGCTGTTAATGCCTTGTCTGTTTTTTATACAGCTTTAAATGGGTGAAGAGAGGATTATATTTAACTGTGATGCTGCACATTGCGAGGAGGTTACTCAAACACATATAGGCTGTAGTTCTCAAATTCTTGTTTATACATTCCAAGACATTTAGGAGATAAGATGTTAAAAGTTAGGAAGCTACACATCTTGCAAGTTTGTTTAAAGATGGTCTCGACAATTTGTTTGTTTGGTCAACCTGCTATTGCTAAACACAATAGCTAACTACACAACTACCCACTACTTTTATATTTGTAGACATTTAAACTATAATCTATTGATTTTAGAATGTCGCTGTATTCTAATTAGCATCTATTTAAGATGTTAGAGTAACTAAATATGTTCCTTTGATTTAGCGTTGCAAATGTGTGAAGCTAAGAGTAAGTGACCTGGAAACATTATAATGATAAAGAGGTGACGCTGAATTAAAACTCGAAGACAGTATCAAGTCAATTATTGGAGGTTCACACCATCAGCCAAACTGAGAAATATTTCCAGGTATTTCAGAAATATTTCTTGCAGCCAACTCTTATTCACTCATGTGACGTTCATTACAGATCTCAAACTGAGCCTTCAAGTCCTCGTTAGCAACAATTAGACCTGAGACCTGTGGACGTCTGAAAGGAGGATTTCTGTGGAGCAGCTTCCTGCTTCCCTCTGACTTTCTGTTATTAGACCACATGAGATCCCAGAGGTCACTCAAGGTGACACAGAGAGCTCAAGCTGAGGTCATCAATTAACAAAGATTGGAAAAAATCACCTCACCCCTGCTTCACTCAGGTTGGGGGCAAAATTGTTTCAGGTTGATTTAATCTATATTCAACAATATTTTATAAAGACAGTTAAAATACAGACTTTTGTCAAATTTAACTTTTGAGTAATGATCACTTGAATACAAACTTACAGAAGCAGGTTCTTACTCAAGCAGCCTCTTAATGTTTAACACAAAAAGTCATTAAGCTGTGACTTGGAGCAGAGTCAAAGTTAACTTAATGGTCACAGAACTGACAGTTTGAATTCAAGGCTGGCTACTGTGAAAGTACAATGAAAAATAATTATTATGTTGTGGTTGTGAAAACAGACTTTTCAGAGAACAATTGTGCATTGAGTTGCTGTTTTTAAGCACAAATAATAATAACGGCTTTTTACTTTCCTCTCCCGCATTGCTCTGCTTTTCTATTACAAGAAAACTCACAGTTGAAGTAGTGAATGAAAAAAACTATCATTATTTTGTGGTTGTGAAAACAGATTCTTCAGAGATCAATGGTCCATTGATTTGCTGTTTCAAGCACAAATAAAGACTGAGGCTGTTCCCTTTCTTTTTCCACATTACTCTGCTTTTCTATGACAGGAAAACTCAAGGTTGTAGTAGTCTAAAAAAGCAAGCATAAAGGGCAACGTTTGTACAAGTATTCCCATTAAAACAGCTTGCACCTGAATGTCTGACTCACTGCCCTTCAAAATAAAACTCCAATTACCTTTTCTTATGAAAATGCCTCTAAAATCAAAGCAGTGCTACCTTGATACAGATGGGCTGCACTGCCTCCTGGTCCTTGGCTTTAGTTATGTTCACTAGACTGTACACTTTCTTCATGCTGGCAGGCGGCTCCCACACTGACCCTCTGAAAACCCTGCAGTGCTGCGAGCTGATGCCGTTGAACCGATTACACAGTAACACAGAGTGACGCTCTACGCCACGCCCGTGCCCCCCAGGCCCAGGTGACAGGTGAGAGAGGACAGAGAGCGGGGAAGTGAATGGAGTCTTTGTGAGGCTCACAGAGGACAGAGGAGAAACCGGCTGCAGATGGAGAGAAGGATGAGAGAGTTCAGTGAACGGATGAATGTGGGTATATGCTCAGTAAAGTGCACTCTGCTCTCAGGCTATATAGGCAGCACATGTATGGCCATACATTCACTTTGTGAATGAGACAGAAAGGAGAAGGCAGCTCCATGTTAGAAGAAACAGGAAAGTGGAAACAAAATGAAGCCTTACAGTCGAACAGTCAGTCGAACAGTCAGTCATCTTCGGTTTCTGCTTATAAATCAGACAATATGATTTACTGTTTTCTCTTTGCTAAATGAGCCAGCAGCTCTGCAGTGTTACTCTTAAAGGGACATGCCCGGTTCAGACCCACCTCTCCACCTCCGCCCTCTTGTCCAAATATGGTATGAGAACCACAGAGTCAGAAAAGGGCTGACAAACAACGATTCACAGAGACATTCACACCCATGATCCCCTAAAAACCTCCAGTCTCCATCAATCTATGGACTGTGGGAGGATGCACCAAGAGAAAACCTACGCTGACATGGGAAGAACGTGTTACCTTCACAAAGGAAAAACCCAAATGAGCTGGGCTTCGAACTGGCAACCTTTTGCACCGCTGTTCCACCATGTCTGTACCTGTTTTAAAGACGGCCCGATTACTGTGCCATTACACTCCAATAGACAGACTCAAAGAGTTCATTATCAGCATCAAATTTCACATAACCCTAGTTAAAATATTTAAAAATACATATACAGTTGTACTCCTCCAGATCCCCAACCAGAGTTTGATGTGTAAATCTGTGTCTTCGTGTCAAACATTGACGGGGGCCTTTCCATAGCAGCTCAAATCATTAACAGTCTGAGCATATGCAGATCCACGCTGCCCGTGGGGTCAGACTCATGACGTTTATCAGTGTCCCTGCTCACCATGTCTGTCTTCAGAGCTTCAGTAACCAGCTCTCCTGCCCCAGAGGTGTCATCTCCGTCTCTGTCCTGACCCTGAGGAGACCACCTGCTCTCTGCCGCCTTCAGCATCTGCAGCAGGTTGGGGCCACATTTCCCTGCCTGATCTGTGGAGCCAGGAGCACCCCCCTCTTCCATCTCTCCATTCAGTCCAGCTCTTAGTTAAGGATAACCCTGAGTTAGAGGCAGGTCCTCCGAGGGGGATCCTGTGTGGTCCTGTTCCTCTGCCATGTCTCCCCTGGCTGCCAGTGTTGCAGTGAGAGTCCTGCTCGTATGACTGTGACAGTAGAGCAGGTGATAGCTCAGCCGTGTGCTGCCCACATGCATGTGGTGTTTTGACTCCAAACAACAGCAGTTCTGGGGTTACTTTGACTAAATGTAAAGTAGATAATTAGTCATGGATGCAGTGTGTACACAGTAAACACTGAAGTGAGCAGGGCTTTTTGACACGGAGCGATATGTAGCCTGGAAATGCAAGAATGTGATTCCTGAGTGCGACTGAAGTGGGATCGATGGAGATGTGGACGAGGGCCCTCGTACAGTCTCTGGTGTTGAAAGTGTCTCCAGTTTATACAAATAAAATACTTAATGTGTTAAGAACCGTGGAGACGCTTCTTGTTTTTGCGTTGTCTTTGATAACATCTGATAACAAAGACACACAACAAGCCAAGGGTTACATCATAAACAAACACACACGTGTTTACATTAAACTCCAGCATCAATAGTGGCCTTGTGGTCACAGACCACCTGCTTGATGAGCCTGATGATAAAAGAGAGTGTAAGACAAAATGGCAAATATGCAGAAATAAACCATATTTAATCAAATAGACTTCTTGTGTTCATTAGGATTGATTGTTGAAGTTTAACATGTTGAAAGTTGGCAGTTTTGGATAATCTCTAAGGGAAGGGTCGAATACTCAAACAGGTTTTTCTTGCCTTTTTATGTTTTTATTTCTGTTTGACTGTTTCTCTGTCTCTTAGCAGGCTTACGTAAAAACCACAGAACCAATTAAATTGAAACTTGTTGGAAGAAAGTGCAGTAGGAGGAATCCATTAACTTCTGGAACAGATTTGATTCAGGAGGCGAATCCAAGTGTTATTTTTCACTTTCTTTATCACTTTCTAAATTTCTCAATAAATAACGCAGAGATCTTGATTAAAAAATAATCAGACTTCTGTAGACTTCTGACATTTGGTGTGGATCTTGATAGTGATCCAGATGTATCTGATCTCAATACATGTTTACACAATATGGTGATAAGTGGCCACCAGTCATTGTTTCTCTACTGTGTGTGGGTAAAAGAAAGATAACTTTGTTCCAACTGTGGTGGCCGTCATTATAAAACCTGCATTTGTTGTTTTTATTTGATTAATTGGATTTTTGTGCTGGAAGGTTTTCTATTCTATTCATTGTCACAAATATTTAATAAATGTGGCACCAGTGCAAACAGCACATGGTTAAAAGTGTTCAGGTTTCCACCAGTGAGCCCTCAGGTGATGGAGAAGGAGAGTCGGTGGACTAGTGGCAGAAACTTGGACAATGGGCAGAAAAGGTCTCTGGTTCGTCTCTGGTTCGACTCCACGGAGAAACAACAAAAAGACGAACCTGGATTGATCTGTCCAAAAATCCAAGAGGATTCTCCCTACCCTGTCTAGCGCCCCTGAGCAAGGCACCTTACTCCCCCAACATCTGCTCCCCGGGCGCCGTACATGGTCGCTCACTGCTCTGTGTGTCCTGCACCAGATGGGTCAAAAGCAGAGGTTACATTTCCCTACCTGCATGAGTGAGCCTGTGCATGTGTTTGGGATAAATAAATGCATCTTAATCTTAAAAAAAAAAATCTTAGGTGTGGAAGTATCAACAGGAACATGCTCTTTATTCCAGTAGAGGGCGCAAAACTTCAACACAGAGGCGTTTTCCCACAGTTGAGACAGAGAAACCTTCTGTCCATTCTTGAGTCTGTGGTCAGACTGTGGGAGGAATTCAGTTTTCTTCCCTTTGTTCTGTTTCTGTGTCTGATGGGAAGCAGGAGGTTTTCTGACACCGAGTCCAGAGGGTGGAGCAGTGGGAGAGGGACACTGTGTCCTGTCCTGTTCTCTCTCTCTCTCTCTCTCTCTCTCTCTCTCTCTAGCCAAATTCTCATTTCTATTCAGTGCAGGAATTTCAGTCTGTGGTGTTAAAAGACGACGGGTATAAATATATCTCCCTAGGTGGCTGGAGAGATTTTCACTGTAGGACCCTTTGTTGATTTTAGGACTTCTCATGGTTTTGCATGATTGCTTGTCAGCAATTCAATTTAAATATCCTTCACTTTATTGTAAGCTATTGTGTCCCTGTCAGGATCCTGTATGAGAGTTTTCTAGAAATCTGATTGGTCTTAGGGCTGCTTTGATCCGATCAGGTGCAGAACATGAGATACCATGGTGAAGAAGTCAACCACCATCTGAAACATGAAAACTTTGAAATCCCAGGTTTAAACCTGAAATGACATCCCTAACCTCATCCTACTTTATAGTACCTGCTGCTAAGGTGCCTCCACAGAAAAACATATTAATATGGCCGTCTCTGTAATATGTGTTCTTATTCCAATGTCATCATTTATCCTTTTCATCAATATGTTTAACCCAGAGCACATTATACACTGTATTAGGTTTATGACAAAAAACCTGATGCTTTGTTTAATGTGTTATCATGACATCTTTTATTTACAGGAAACAGATCATATAACATTTCAAGACAGAAGGAAAGATCTGGACAAATCTCACATTTAGGCTCATTTCACAACAACATGGATTAATTACAGATGTCATGAGCATAATATGACTTGATACATTTATATATAGAGGAGACATGCAGACACACACACACGCACACACACGCACACACACGCACACACACACACACACACACACACACACACACACACACACACACACACAACACCACACACACCACACACATACACACACACACACACACACACACACCACACACACCACACACATACACACACACACACACACACACACACACTTTCTCTCGTCTTGGGTCAAGCAGGTTTTTACAGAATCACAGCTCAGTGTCACTTTTTGCAACAACATGTCAACAACACAGTGTATTTTTCATATTTCTATTTCTACTTCTTTTTACAGTAGACTTACACTTGTATCACATTAACTACACGTTTAATGCTGAGGTAAAAATGAGGTTGCATATCAAACAACATACTGCTGAAACTCGTGTTGGAGGGATCCTGACAAACAAGTCATTAGAATTTAAGTATGATTATGAATTTCAAGTGAACAGTGAGAACACATCTACTCCGTATTTCCGCAGCGTGCTCTCTCGAATATTAGTGTCATCTCACAATCACATATTGACTCCATCACCCACGTGAGTCCGTGTTTTAACGCTCATCGTGCTCCACGTATTTTCTTGTACTGGCACAGAAGCAGGTGCTTGAATGTATTTTTGAAGGTGGCGTTGCAGAGGGCGTAGCAGGCTGGGTTGATGGTGCTGTTGATGTAGCAGAGCCAGTAGCCGATGGTCCACAGTGAGTTTGGGATGCAGATGGTGCAGAAGGTGTTGATCAGGACCATCACGTTGTACGGTGTCCACGTGACAACAAAAGCGACCAGGATGGCCATGATGGTGCGCGTCACCTTTTTCTCCCGGGATGAAATGCCCCTCCTCTTCCACTTTGCCACGGCGCTCTGCTTTGTTACCTGGAAAAGGAGATTAAAAGAGGATAAACTTTATTTTATTTATTTTTACTGTATTTTATAAACTTGTATTGGAAATGTTAACCTATATATTTGCACAAAACGATCTTTAGCATGATTTTCAAACCAGCTGACAAATTTTGGAGCCAAATTGAAATCGATCAGCAGCCACCAATTACCATGTGGGAGCTCTTTAAATTTCAGAGGCTCGCCTAGAATGAATCTGCGACTACTACAGCCCATCAGATTGGACCAGAGATACCGGTTGGGGGGGCTAAAGATCATGTAGTATATGACCCCCTGTTGCCAGTCAGTCATGTTGTATGAAATCAACAACTACAAGACTCCCGATCACAGGAGGGCAAGTCATGTAGCGTGAACTGGGCAGTGATCCGACGACTTTGGAAATGGTTTTGCTTGAACTTGGTATAAGAGGCAGTGGGTCTATCTTTTAAAACCAACACGGTGCAGTTTTGTGGTTTTAGCAAACAAACATTTACCTTAACCAGTGTCCTTGTGACCAGACTTTGCCTGTCCACCCCTGAGCTCTGCGGGGATGGAGTTTGATTTGTCTTTTTCCCACCGTTTGATCCTGTCTGTGCTGGCACAGGTACAGCAACCATATATTTAGATGTAGAAGCTTGGACGCCTTCAGAGTCCGTCTGGTCACTCGTCTCTTTCTTAGAGGCACCACCTCCGTTCTGCTGCTGCAACATTTTTTTCTCTTTCCCACCTCCGGCCTCCTCCTGAGGCTCCCTTGTCTCCACGCAGTTGCTTTGGGTATCACATGTGTCCACCGGGCTGTGAGAGTGGCCTTCCCCCAAACTGGTCCCCGAGGTCTTCCTGCTGTCCCTCCTCACGCGGCTGCGGCTGGCCTTGGAGATGCGCCAGTAGAGGTAGATCATGATGGCCACTGGCAGGTAAAAGGCTGCTATGGCCGTCCCGAATGTAACCGCCGGGTTGGAGAAGAACTGGATGTAGCACTCACCTGGCAGCACGGTTCTCCCACCCACGATGAACTGCCAGAACAAGATGGCCGGGGCCCAGAGGATGAAGGACAGCACCCAGGCAGCGGCGATCATCAGGCCCGCCATCTTGGTGCTGCGGTGTGCCGGGTAGCTGAGCGGTTTGGTGACACAGAAGTAACGGTCAAAGCTAATGATGAGCAGGTTCATGACCGAGGCGTTGCTCACGACGTAATCAACAGCCAGCCACAGGTCGCAGACCACAGCTCCTAAAGGCCAGTAGCCAATCACAATGTAGACAGTGTAGAGGTTCATGGAGCAGACACCGATAATGAGGTCTGCACAGGCCAGGCTGAACAGGAAGTAGTTGTTGACGGTCTGCAGGTTCCTGTTTACCTTCAGAGAAACAATAAGGAGCCGGCGGTCAGATCCTAATCTTTTTTTGTAAAACGTAAATTATGTTTTCTCTTTTCTATTAGATTACAACTCTTCGAAGGGGTGCACCCGCTGAAAGTCATATCTCCTAATCTGGCTGTGCTTTCTCAGGATGCTGCAGAAACACACTAAACACGAATGATTAAAATGAGAAAAGTCAAACCTTTATGGAGAGCATGACCAGGATGTTTCCAATGACGGTGATCAGACTCAGAGTTCCGGCCACCAGGACGATGAGCACTATCTCCACAGCCGTGTACTGACTCCCAGAGAAGAGGCTGCTGTTATCGACGCTGCTGATGTTGGTGTCGTGGGATGAATTCACGGTCTCCATTCTGTTTCCTGTTGGTTGTCCTTCTCATAGATGCTTCAGGCGTGGGTCACATCTGTACGACACCTGGTACTGAGAAACACAATGAAAGAATCAGCTTCTACACAACTATTTTTGATACTTCGGACTTTGTGCCACCGTGTGGATTTATCTGCCCACTCAGTCCCAGATGCTAAAT
Source organism: Pleuronectes platessa (assembly GCF_947347685.1). Taxonomy (NCBI): domain Eukaryota; kingdom Metazoa; phylum Chordata; class Actinopteri; order Pleuronectiformes; family Pleuronectidae; genus Pleuronectes; species Pleuronectes platessa. The sequence continues at coordinate 10,611,898 of NC_070632.1, read as the reverse complement.
CATGCGTAGCTGAGCGTGTACACAGCCGGCAGGTGATGGCATGGTTCTGAGCTTGCAGCTTGGCTCAGGTGTGAAGGATGAACAGGTGGGCAAATAAAGGCTGCAGAAGCTGTGATTAAATATGAACAGCACACACTCATATCAGGAACAACAAGCTGAGGCTGGTTTAGAGTTTAACTGTCAATCTGCAGAGTGGGTGTTGTCTCATATCTGCAAATCAATTTCTACAGTGTCATTTAATTTTAGATATGATGCTGATTGTATAAACTGTATTTAAAAAACTTTCAACCGACTAATATAAGGTCAGAAACGTCCCTATTTTTGTGTTAAGATATTAATGGACCTGAAAGCCATAACTCTGAACCAATCTGACCAGACAGGGCCACCTATACCTCAACTGATTTCATTTTCCATTTAAAGTCACTTAATGCCCTTTGAGAGTATCTCATTTGTGCCTGAGAGCCAATTCAAAAATGTCAAGTTGTTGTTTTGGTCCTGCACGCATAAACACAAGTCATTTCCTAAAAACCTCTCTGCTCCTAGATATGAAAAAGGTGCTGCCAAGAGTTGCACATTTAGATTTTCATTTGGAAAAGCTACTGAATGCTCATGAGTGTCTTGCTTGTGTCTATGTGGCTTTGTCTGTGAAACCATGGTTTTAGTGTCATAGCAGGACAAATTCTCGATGTCTAAATAAATTGTTATGTTCAGAATAATTTGTGCTTTGTGATCAACCTGCTCTGTGAGTTCTAACAGATTTCCTCTGGGGCCACCCACGCTAACAATCCTGCCCCTATGTCGCCGTTAGGTGCTTTGGATAAAAGCATCTACTAAACAATGTATCATATGCAAATGTTATTTTGTATTGCAATGGGTTGTGTTTTATAAAATGGCTCCAGTCAGTCAAACTGACTGCAAAACACCACAATTAAGGCAAAGTATCATTCCAGTTAGCATTATGTTAAAAAGGAAAATGTACACAGCATAACCAATGTGATTAACTGATGTATTCTGATCAGAAAATCAATGTAAAGACACTTAGATGAGAATACAAGGGTTGTTACACACGGCTGAAACCCTGTAAGTGACTCCATTAGACTGCATGATAACAGCGCACTGTACCTGAGATGTTTCCTTCCTGCTTTTACAGATAGACCAAACTTCATTACAGCATCTCTACCAGTATCACTATCATCATGGAACCATTCTGGGGCTTCTGTGTCACAAATGAGATAGAGCTCGAGTGTGTGCGTGACCCGACCTTGACATCTCGTGATTCATATGGGTTTGGGTCATGAGGACGATTTGCTCTTACGGTGAAAGTGGATGATATAATATTGGGGCAAATGTAGTAAGAATCTGGGTTATAAGTTAAAGTGCACGTGCATTAATTATGTGAATTGGACAACAATCTGTTCACATGACCAGATTGAGGGGATTCAAAAGGTGGAGCTATGAATGGGCCATGTAGCAGTGATGGTTAATACAGGGTAAATTTAGGGAATCAGAAAAGTTAGAAATATTATTGGTAAAAAAGTTATGTAAATGGATGAAGAGCTAGGCTAATAGTACTTTTTCTGTCAATGAATTTTATATTTATAAAAGAACATCATCCTTTTAAGGTGCTGTAAACTGCCAAAAGCGGTTTGCTGCTGAGAGTGGGTGGGGGTAATGGCTGTTTGGGAAGAGCCTCAGTCGTCATTGTGTTTACGAGACGTGAGGTTGTAATATGGAGTCCGAGCAGCGCTGCCTCCTCAGGGCAGAATAGACTCTAGTGCAGTGACTCATTAGCGGGAAGAGATGAGCAGGGAACGCCTGACCAGGGAACAGCTAAGTAGCGCAACACAAGGGTTAGCATCAAGTGAAGGAAGGAAGTTTACTGAACTCACAACTTCTGCTAGATTAGTAAAAACCTGCTGTTAATGCTAACGTTTGGTACAGCAGGGAAAGAGACAGGTGAGGTCACCTGGCCTCGGTAACCCAAGCTTGGTGCTAACGGTTCAAGCTAGCACAAGATTCCCCTTGGTCAAGCTGTTAACTTTCAAGTGGCATTGTGGGTAACGTAGGAACCAGGAAGTGTGGAATTAAAATATGGATGATGTGTCCTGCTCTACTGCATCTGATATAACGTAAAAACGTAAAATAGGAACGTAAAATAGGAATACTAAAGAGGAAGCACCAGTACGTTACAACTCTATTTGAATTCAACATTTAAGTAAATCCCTCCTATATGACGATGCTGCTTTGGAGTACTATTTGTTGAATGTGTTTTTAAGAAGCTATCAATACACTGAGGTTAATATCAATTATTTAATCAAGTAAAGTTGCAGAACACTTTCTTGGGGCCCCGAGTTGAGATGAATCGGCCCCACTCAGTGTCTAGGAGGTTAATATGATTCGATGTATAGGTGTCTTTTGCCCAGGCCCCAAAATCCCTAGAAACGCTCCTGCACATTTCGTAACTTACTGTCTAATAAGCCTGTGAAAAGATGTTTATATGTTATGTAATGGCTGCAGAGAGAGAGATCAGGGGATCACTACCTGCTCCCGAGCCCACCTCCACCTACACCTCTGCTCTCCCCTCCACTCACACTAACAGGACCTGGACCTCCCTTGCTGTTGTTCAGGGCGACTGGAGAGAGTCACAGGGGCCAGCAGCATTTCTTTGACAGGCACAGAGGCCACAGAGAGTAATTAGATCCAACAGATGCCGCCTGTGTAACAGCTGTACCGGTAATACGCTGCTCGTGCTGCAGTTCTCTTCTGGCAGCAGGAGCTCCGCTTTAAAACCTCTCTGCTCTCTTTGGGGCTTGTTTGCAGGGACAGAGAGCAGCTGTGGAAACACATACGTGAGAGCCGACATTTCACAGTTTCATCAGAAGACGGATTTAACGACCGCAAGGATCAAAGGGATGACTTTTTTTCATTGTGTCATTGCGAAAGGATTTTATCTTGTAAATGTATTTTATTATTTGCTCGGTCTTTTCAGGACAAACACGTCTCTGGCTGGAAATCTCTTCATTTTGGATGTTTGCACTGACGTGACTTCAACCAACAACTGCAAATTATGTAAAGGTACAAAGAAAGAAATTAACATAAAGCACATACACTAAGTCTGAGCCATTGTTTGACGGTATTTGATTTATAAAAGCAACATTTGACGGATTGGAAATAGCTTTTTCCATGGCAGTATTTTGCAGCAAATATCCTGATATTGTTGCCCTAGTTACTGTAAGTGGGTTCCCTGTGATTCCAAGAGGAGTGGGAAATTTCACATCAACCTGAGCTCTGGCCTCACACTGCAGTGTAACAGAGAAACGAAAAAACACTGAACGTACTGCAAGGGAAGTAGCAAAGCTTGAATAATAAATGGAATAGACTATAAAATCAAATTAAACTGAAATGTGGAACTACAGAGGAAATATCTCAGACAGGAGGGAAAAGATGAAAATGATCAAATGAAAAAAAGGAAACTATAGTGCCAGCAGAACAAGTCCATCTCAGGGGACGTGAGTGGGAGAGAGTTAATGAGCAAAGATTAACAAACCTAACTTCATTTCTTCTCGTAGGCCTCCACAGTTTTCAGGGAGGAGCCGTCTGTTTGAAATCTAATTTACTTTTTAAACACTAACACAGAGTGGGCAGGGGGGATTCCTCGGGAGCAGGGAGACTCTGGAATCCAGAGTCAGGATCTGATGCTGAAACCTTTCAGCTTAGAACAGACAAATGAAGATAAACATTTCTGCAGCAGCCTCGGGGGAACAATACAAACACAGTTCTACTGTACAATAAATAAAAAGTCAGGAACTGGAAAAAGTGTAGGGAGGGCAAGATTTCAATCAATAAATTGATTTATCACATTATATTCCTGTAATCCTCCTTTTTTGTATTACAATGACCCCATAGTGTTTACTTTAATTTCTTCACCGTCTAGTTTTGCAATGAGTGCAGATTATTATTATGAGATTATTATTATGAGAAGATTATCATTATTTTACTTTTTTTAATTTACAGTAGCAGAGAGATTATATGGATACACATGGGATTTGTTTGAAATTCAAAATGTAGCAAATGCACTTTCCAACTTACATATGTGGTAAAACATATATTTGCTCATCTATAGAGTTGGACAACGCAATTTTATAATTTGTATCGAGATTTGGAATTGAAATCTCTTGATAGTCAGGTTAACTTTTGAGGATTTTTCTCACCTGCAGCAGTTTGGTAGAAATCCACGGGGAAATGTCGTCTTACCTCGTCTGTGGGGAACGACGCTGTGGAGCTGTGTTGGTTTTGTCCATGTTCCTGTCACTTCTGTCGACACACTGAAGCAGAGAGAGAGGAGCAGAAAGTAACCTGACGTTGATGTCGCTCCTCCTCTGACAAGAATCAGTGTGAGTGTGTGTGTGTGTGTGTCTGTGTGTGTGTTTGTGTGTGTGTCTGTGTCTGTGTCTGTGTCTGTGTGCGTGTGTCTGTGTGTTAGTGTGTGTGTGTGTGTGTGTGTGTGTGTGTGTGTGTGTGTGTGTGTGTGTGTGTGTGTCTGTGTCTGTGTCTGTGTGCGTGTGTCTGTGTGTTAGTGTGTGTGTGTTTACCAGACAGACTGAGAGTAGGGAGGGGTTATGAGGTCTATCGGTATAAAAATCTCTTGAGCTAGGGCCAAACATTTGTATAAACAAGGGACGTAGAGAAACAGACAGAGACCTGTGTTTCAGAACCATGGAGAGCACTAAACTCGACACCCCCCGCCCCCCAAATAAAACACATCATGTTCTCATGCACTATAAAGCTGTGGGCGATCATGTGGAAAAGGTTTGAGTGGCTGCATCGTGAAATAAAATACAAGAGCACTATTAAAAACAGGAGGACACTGCTTTTTTTTCATTGCTGTGGGACTTTAACCTTTAAGTCTCCGCGGTTGTGACCTTTTAACCAAACCGGTGACGCAGGCTGCCCCAGTTGGTGGATGACCTTACTTTGATGGAATTATCCCGGAGAATAACGGACCTTTCCCACAAAACAATATTGCAAACGTAAAGAGAAGTGTGTCATCAAACAAACAGACCTGTGCTGGGCAAGGAAATATACTTCATGAGAAAATGATCGTGGATTTTAAACGTGACTGATCTGTGCAGAACTCTATTTTGCTCCCATCTGTGCTGAGTGTATATTATGGAAGTGACAGTAAATTTGATGATATGATGTACTCAGAGTTTCGGCAGATCACATCAATATTGATCTGTGAGATGATTTTGTGGAACAGAAAACTTTATTTGGCTATTTTCTTATGTCAATATGGTTATGTAGAAAACCCTATTGGTGTGTGTGCCTCTGAGCTCCACTTTCGCCGTTTCGCCATTTGTCATGAACGCAAATCAATATGAGGCTCTCTGTCTCCACGACCAGTGTGCGTGTTTGGTTTCCTGTCTCCTGCAAGCTCCTTGAATTTCCAGGACTCGCTGGGCTTTACGCATGTATCACCATAAGTTTTAGTAACCTATTTTAATGGTGTAATGGTCAATGACCATGTGAATGTTATATAGTTTGAGGAATAGATTTGGAAATACACCTATTTGCCTTCTTGCTGAGAAGAGACCACGAATCCAATGAATTCACTGTCATGTCCCAACATAGATATGAAGCTGCAGTCAGTTTGTTACATCTTCTGCTTTTCAGGATAAACACGTCTCTGACTGGAAATCTATTCATGTTACATGTTCGTACAGATGTGACTTCCACTCTCCCAACAACTGGAGATCATGTTAACGTACAATATTTGACCAAATAAGATAAAATTACCAAAAAACTTAAAGACTGGAGACCACGCTGGAAAAAGAGAATAACCACAAGTCACCAAGAAATAGTCGCACAATCCCAACTTGTGATTTATAGTCCAGAAATGTCAGTATGTTTGCAATGCAACCAAACGAGAAGCTGGACATTTTTCACGGAAACATTTACTTTTATACAGTTTTTGTGAAGTAGTAGAACCACTTGTATCATACACTACCATATTTTATGGGGAGTTTCTTGATTCAGTGAAATGCCAAAATAGAACCAGAGAAATGTTCTTTACGTTGCTTCCTCCAGGCAGTTTCTTGTGTGGTTTTAAAACTCAACACTGACTGTTTAATTCATGGGGGTCGTATAGTTGTGTGTTTTCCTTGCCGGCCACTTGCCATATGCGAATGGGCTGGTTAAAGGTCTCAGTTCCATCAAATACATTAACTGTTCGGGTTTCCAGCAGGGTTTCTCGAAAGCTGACCCCCCAATCAGACAGGGTCCATTATACATTCATGAAAGTGTTTGGAATTGAAAAGAGAAACCATAAAGGCGACCAGCTTCAGGGCATGTGATATATATAATCTGAGTTATAAGGCATCAGTCACACACACACACACACACACACACACACACACGCACACACACACAGAGAGAGACACTGCCCATTCACACAAATCTTCTCCTTGATCATTACTTTTTAAATATAGACACAAATGTATCACCTTTACAGGAACAATATTCTCACACCATAAATCTTAAGAAACTAAATACATCTCCTAGTGTCGCCACAGTGACAGTAACATACTTACTCAAGAGTTTGTTTTATCAGCAATTCTATGTGCACAAGGACTAAATAAATAAAAACAGCTTTCATGAAGCTCTCTCCTCTTCACTATATGAAGAAAAAGCCCCTTGGCTGCAGGGAAATGAGGTCATCTGCTCGGGCCCCTGAGCTGCAGTCTGAATGGAGAAGGGCCACACACAATGGCAGCCTCACATTTCCTGAAATGTACTGGTGCATTCAGTTTATTAACAAAGCCATGGAGGTCAGAACAAGTGTGACCGAGGGAGAGAGAAAACTTCGAAAGTCACACAGCACAAATTTAGCTTTTCTCACTTGATTTATTTCTCTCTGTGCATAATGACACAACATGTGCTCATATGCAAATGTTACTGTAACTTTAGTGTAACTCTCGTCAGGACCAGTAGCAAATTGGGACCGCATAATCTCTCATCAAAGACCGATTATAATTCATTATCGTGTCCATTTGGGATCTGGATAACCTGGAATCTGTTTAACTGCTGACACTGATATTAACTCCAGATGAATAAGCTAGCATGTAGCCTGCATTAACATTAAAACATTGAAGGTCCAGTGTGTAAGACTTAGGTGAAAGGGATGTCTTGGTACAAATTGAATAAAAGATAATCCTAGTAGGGTTTTCACTTGTGTGTTTCATCTTAATTGTACTAATTGTTGTTTTCTTTACCATAGAATAGGCTATTTATATTTAAATACTTTATATTTACATCGGGACCAAGTCCTCTGCACCTTTTGAGTTTTTATGACAACTTAAGGTTCTCTTTCATGTTCGGGAGGGGAGGCAGAGGGGAGGGGTGTTCAGCTGTGACATGCAGCTTCACCACTAGATGTCTCTAAAATCTACTAAATGAATCTTTAAAGTTCCAGAGCATATACATGAATATATTCACCAAAATAAATTACCTGTAATGAGAAATGTTGATGGTTACACATAACTGTCAAAGATTCTTCTAAACAGGATAAAAACAATAATTATTCTTACATCAGAAAACACTGTATTGTATGAAATAACAATACTAAGTAATATCAAATGAAGACATATATCATTTCTGTCTGCCCTCTGTCTTTGGCATAGGTAACAGTGGTGAAATGAGTTTAACATAATTTTTATTTTACAGGGGACAGGGTTTTATACACTGGTATATGTATATATATATATATATATATATTTACACTGGTAATATTGATAATATTATCCATGAATATAAAAAAAATGTTTCAGATGCACAAATTGTGGCTAATGGTCATAGATAGTACATTTCATAGTATTAAACAATATTAACTTTTGAGAATTTTGTAATTCATTGCCAATTAATGGTGATGAAGTTTGCAGAATTACATTAAGGAATCCTGGTCTCCGTAGACCTACAGTTGGAATACTCCCACATTAAAGCTAAAGCACTCAAGTCTTTAAACTCTAGAACGATTCAGCAGGCACCTTGTCATGGAGAAAGTCAAGAGATATATATTTTTCTTTTGAAACCTTTTCCTAACAGTGTTTGCTTTTATGCTTAGGTGTAGAACAAGTCTTTCTTCTGAAGGTAGACGGATAAAAACAGAGATAACCAAAACAAAAGTAGTTCAATCTGTTTAAGGGTTTCTCCGAAAGAATATCTTTCACCAGATCCACTGACACCTTGGGAATCATTGGTATGTTCAAACGTAGCTGGAACCTCGTCACTAACATAAAACCACAGATGGAAGGTGTCGTATTATTGTGTTTAAAGGTCAAATTAAATGTCCATTCGTCAGCCACTGCTCTCATGTCTGTGTCTTTTCCTGATGGGGAGTTTCATGGCTCTGCTGCCATCTGCGGGACAAATGTAAAACTTCTCTCTTCATGAACTCGGCCTCATGTGGATAACTGCTGTCACTCAAAATCAACCGAATACAGAACCTAAAACAAAAAAGGACCTGACCATGCCTGCAGCGTTTTACAAACCAGTCACTCACCAAATGAATGAAGATGAATATAGCTTGGTATACAGTTCCAGGTTTTATGACTGAATTCAACCATCTCCTGATAGTAACTCCAGCGTCTGATGATGAAACGTGTGGATAACGTGTGATCTGCACTGTCACCAGACATCATAACTCAGGTCTACTCTTACAAGCTGTCTGTCTCTTTTCATGAGCTGGTGGCCTTCGCTCAGTTCTCATGGAGATGGCTGTGTTGTCATCATGTGACATAACTATGAGGCTTAATTAATAAGAGGTGAAGACGAGGGAGGGATTGTCTCCACTGGAGGGTGTTTTTTAATGACCTGGGTTGTTAGTGAATGAGCTTTTCAATCCTCCTCCGACCAGCCACTGACTCCTGGTTGATGGCTTTGACACCGAGCAGATGATGATATGACCGGAGCCTGGTGTTGCCACAACCAGACAGATGCACTGGTCTCAGTCCTGCAGTTATTCAGGGGGGTATCGACCCTTTAAATATTTAATTGGAGGAGAATGATGTGTAATGTAGTAAGGGCTGAGTAGAAAGTATATGTTTTTCAGGTGTATGTGCAGTTATATCAACGGCTGGATATAATTTACACACACACCAACACAAACACCAACACACACACACACACACACACTAATGGGTCCCACTTGCAGGCCACGATCTCTGTGGAACGTAATGAGCATCAGAGTGCTGACAGGCTGCTCCGTCATTTCACCATTCAACTCGCACTCGCACTCATGAGGCTCTGTCACTTGAAGGAGTCAGAACATTTCCTGTTGCTTGGGGTGCTTTGGCATAGCAACACAATATCACACACGTCTCCCCGGTCAGAAGAAAAAACAACACAAAGAAACCATCACACCTTTCAGAACCCTGACTGGATGCATCCTGTATCGTTCAATGATGAAGGGTTTTTGAACGGTTTGTTTTCCGACTGCCTCTTCTTCTCATTGTGCATCATTGTGCATCGAGAAAAAAAAACTTTCCATGTTCGCTCAAAGTCAACAGGGAAAATAAATATGGCGGTAGTTTACATTCTGCAGGGGACATCTGCAAATGTTATGCAAAGTGAGGAGATGAATTCTGACCACTTTTTAAATCCTCTCCCATCCCAATAATAACACCGCGAACATTATGTCAGGTCAACTGAGCCTGATCATTACGTGTGGCACAACATAGGCAAAGACAGATTTGAATGGATGTCCTTCACCATATTTACAGCACGTGGGTCGATAGAGTCATTTCCAAGTTATTATATAACTCATGAAATAAGACTCATCCATATGCATCTTTTTCTTCTGAACCTCTCGTGTCACAACATTTGTAATCTATATATTCATGCTCGGTTCGTATAAGGCTGTACATATCTGGCCCTCAAAGCTAATGAGGTTGAATCACACAATCATCCGCCGGTCATTTGAATTCCTGGATGTGGTCGTGGAGAAAGCCTGACCACAGGGTGTGACCCTCATTTGTGAGCCGCAGCTTATCTTTGCATCGCGTCAACAGGGCTCCACCGTCCAACCAAATGATCTTTGTACCCAGTAGAGTTTAAATCTCTTTAAGAGTTAATGCTGATGCAAAGGCTGCCATACATTGCCCATTCATTACCCATCCATTTCATATCTTTCCTTTGAAACTGAGGGTGAGTGTGAAGCTCTTTTTAACTTCATTTTATTATTTTGTAACCTTGAATTTGAGTATTTGAAGAATTTGGGATTTAAACAAGACGTTTTCAGTCAATATTGTGAGAAGAGGCGGAAAAAGAGAAAGAAATTAATTCCAAAATGTAGTTTCATCACTATTAAGCAACACATCATTACTGAATGTGTCCCTGTCTGAGTAGTTTCTTTGTATGAGCTGCCCATGCAAACATATCACTGAGGGTTTTCAGCTCATGACAGAAGCCTGCGATGCAAATCAGCAGTGACGACACAGATAAAGTGTGATGCCTGTCTCACGCTCTCTCTCTGCCACTCACGCGTTTCCTACTCGCATAAAAGACAAATAGCACAGCAATCTATTTACAGCTGATTTGCTTGAATTGTCGCCTGAATGTCTGAACACTAGTTTATTGTGTCAGGGGAAAAAAAGGAAGTGTAAACTGTGAACCCAACGTCCCATTTACACCAGAATAAGGATACACTAGACAAAAGTTAGGCAGAATAAAAAGTTCAATATTTTTTATAATTCATAATGTTCGAAAATCTTTACTTTTGAATTAAAAACAATTATTTTCGTCACTTTATGAGATGGTAACTCTAATATAAGATCAAAATCAATATTTTGAACTATGAATTCAAAATGTTGATATATTAAATTAAAAATGTATACAAAAACTATGAAAGTTGAAATTCTTATAAATACATTTCATAAATCATTTTATAAAATCAATATATTAAATTAAAAACGTTCAATTATCAGATACATAGCCTTAATTTTCGTTACTTCACAGTTTTCACAAATATTTAATTTTAATCAAGCTAAACTTTTTACATAGTTGACAAGCTGTATGAAAAAGGTTTGGGGTCCCCTGACCAAACCAAACATGTTTTATTTTTTTAGGAGTAAAGACATTCAGTAAATGCGTCTGCAGCAAACAGACATTAGATACCATGACCTTGAAGGGTCACGTGTCAGCTTGATTTTCTTGAAGTAGCTCATGGTGGATTTCAAGGTTTGCTTTGGACCACTGTTCTGTTGAGAGTCTCTTTTCCATCTCTCTGAGACCCCCGCGTACCCAAGGCTAGGGCAGTCGCAGGCGGCATCGGCCGGCCCTTGTACCCCTATAAGTGCAGACCCCCAATCATTTCAGTCTTGACTAAGTGCTTGACATTGCATTCAGAATTTGGTGACATTTCACTAATTCCATTCTTCCCTTTATCCTTTACAATTTCCAGGGTGTAAAGGTCCAAACCCACTTTTGGCCATCGTAGTAACACCAGTCCACAGCACTAGTTTCCAAAGCAACTCTGGCTTTTCCTTACATATATACCTCAGACCTTTGAATTTTGTTATGAGGTCACAGGTATCGGTTCCTCCAGGTTTTCCTGCACATGTGAGCACCACACATATGCTTCTGTGTCAGTCAAACCCTCGTGTGGAACCTTTTCAGTCACATGGAGGTTTTTACTTCCCCTTTTCCTCCAGCAGATGTGCGGTTTTATCTGAAAGTTTTCCTGACTTTCAGATCTTGTCTCGACTTCCACACTTCCCCTTAGCTGCCATTTCTGAATGACGTTTTCAAGCTGGATGTTTTTATAGCCTCCATACTTTGCGACCATCAGTACATTTTTTGTTTAGATCCTCAGTCAGTTGCTGATAGGATCTCCTGGTTAGCTCCACCGAGGAGGTTATGTTTCTGCCTGTGTTTGTTTGTTTGCTGTGAACAGGATTGTCCAAAAACTACTCCACCATTTTTCATGAAATTTTGTGGAGAGGTGAGGCATGATTCCGAGGAAGATCCCTTTACATTCAGTTCAGATCTGGATTAGGGGCAGATCCAGGAATTTTGTAGTTTCTTTGTATGGGCTGCATTTTCAGCTCATGACAGAAGCTGGCGATGCAAATCAGCAGGGACGACATGGATGAAGTGTGATGTCTCTCTCCCACTCATGTGTTTCATAAAACAAACACAATCAGCTGATTTGCATGAATTGTCTCCTGAATGTCTGAACACTAGTTTATTGTGCCACAGGGGGAAGTGGAAACTGGAAACCCAAAGTCCCATATACCCAAGAATAAGTATACAATAGATATTTTGAAAAAAAAAAAAACTTTCTTTGACACTACATTAGTGCATCAATGTTTTGGTGGAGAATCTCCAGAGCTCAGTGTCTGAGAGCAGCTTCAGTCTAGGGGCTGTGCACACAAGAGTATTTTCAACTCGTAATCTCTCTTAAAAACGTAGGAAACCAATAGCAGATTTAACTGATGTTTAATATTATAATTGTCCAAATGCGTAAACTACATGACTACGCCAGAATGTCAGACCACACACTTCCTGTTTATAGGATACGACTTCACAGAGGAGATTCCAGAGACTTGAGATTTCACAGGAACTTGAGTCATCCTTCTTCCTCTTCTTTTGTTTATCGTTGTTGCTGGTAAAAACCTTTCATGTGCATTCTGTCACCTTCTGAACTGTTAATTCAGAAGAAAAACATGGATGTTGTCATCTTGCCACACTTGCATGTATTCTTTTTTGCAGCTAACAACCAAAACAGGGGAAGGTCTATGGATGTTGTCATGGCTGAGAAGGCGGAAAAGGCTGATACATTTTGCAGCGTAAGCAGGAGTTGAGTTGGAAACGTTTTGTTGTATTTAATCTTAGCTGTACAAGTATACACAACAAGAGGGGGACTCCGACACAATTAGTAGCGTGTATGTGCAGCAGCCCTAGAGTATGACTTGGTTATGATTTTGTTTAAATTCCAGTTTGTTTAAGGGTTTCAATACTTCAACGTGTTATGCTAAAATAAATATGTTTTGCTCCATGGGCCCCTTTGTAACTTAAACAGAGGGCACTCTGCAGGTCTATGCACGGCCCTGACATCACACAGGTCCGACTCGCTCGAAGATTGAAGATTTGAAAGAAGCTTGTTGCTCTGCGGCGCATGCGCAGTCCCGGGGGGGTTTCGTTGAAAGAAGAACAGGAAGCGAACATTTTCAGACTCAGAGCATCGGCCTCCTCCTGCTGCTTCTCCCCGGACACACAGAGCAGAGCCCGCCGCCCAAAGAGCCGCACTTTGTGGATAACTACCATTTCCACACGTCGTGGTTTGTGACACCGGAGCGTGAGACAGACAAGGGCGTGTTCGATTCCGCGGAGCAGCAGAGACAGACCGCCTCCTTCTCCTCCTTCCTTCTTCTTCTCCACCTCCTCCTCCTCCTCACTGGATGCTAGCTCGGTAGCCTCTGCATGTCGCTGCGCCCCTAGTTTAAAGTTGCGTCGTAGTCGTGAGTTCCGCTCTTTTTATTTTTAAACAACAGATTTTATTTATTCGGAGGCCAGGGCAGAAGAAGATGGGATGTACGCTGAGCACGGACGACAAGGTGGCGCAGGAGAGGAGCAAGATGATCGACAGGAACCTGCGGGACGACGGAGAGAAGGCGGCTCGGGAGGTGAAGCTGCTGCTGCTCGGTGAGAGGAACACGAAAGGGAGGAGCGGGGCTGCGGGTCGGTTGGCTGGGGATCGAACCCTCCACCTTCCGTCCCTGGTTATTTTTCATCTTCTTTTTAACCCAACATGTATCAAAGCACGTTTCCGCCATCTGTAAAGTTTCACGGTTGAATAAGTTGACGGAACGTGCGCAGGAGTTCAGACTCGATCTCGGCTTCATGTGAAGACGAAGGAAAGAGAAGGAAAGAAAGAAAAAAAAAAGTTTGCCTCTGGAGTTCGTGTCTTTATAATTTAATTGTTAACCTCCATAAATTAAAAGCAGCTCCGACAATCAACCAGTTATCAGTTCAGCGCGAGATTAGTTCTAATCCCGACAGCGACCAGCCGTTAAATCAGTGAGCTAATTTAGCTAAGCGGCTAGCTGCTGTAGCTAGGTTAGCGCCCCGACGCTAGCCTCGGATTAGTTAGCTCGCAGAGGGGCTCGAACTTGTGAATGAGATTTTTATCCCGCAACAAGTCTGAAATGGCCGCAGTGCTGCCGCGGCTGTGGCCCCTCGTCTTCACGGCTGTGATTAACATTCAGGTCGTGAGCCGTCTTCATGTTAAACCTCCGTTTAATCACATACAACAAACACCAGGCGTTGTTTAGGCCGGTTCGCCCTTAAAAAAAGGGGGAGAAATCTGGCTAACTGGACGGAACACGCTAATGTCTATAGACCCGATCATATGTTTTTTTATTAATCCTCATCCTCACCACACACAGACACACGTTGTTGTCTTTCGCGATGTAATTTAACACAGTTAATGTGATGATTTCCATCAGGACCTGGAGGAAAGAATTGAACAATAAATCCTATCTGCAGTGTTTCGTGAGATGTACACAATATCGTAAATGATCACATTCTAGATATAATGTGTTGACATCTGGTTTGTGATGGTTTTGTACTGTGCGTGATCCATGTTGTGTTGAGCTGCTGTGGTGTCTGCAGAGGGAAAACATCAGTGTGGTCATTTGAATGTGGGGAGCGAGCCTTTCCCTGTACAGCACGGACACACGACCAGCTGGGCGGTAACGTGTATTTGTACAATCTTCCAGGTGATGTCCATGTTCACATCCCTGCACCAGTATTTCATCTCGCAGCTTCATGTGTGTAATTGTCTTAAAGACAGCTGCCACACCTTTCAGTTCTTCCTCTCGCTGGGTGCTGATATCCACTGCTGCCTGTCTCAGTCAAACGTCGGCCATGAGGTTGCATAGCAACCTATTCAGCCTGGCTGACAGCAGTAGTCATCTGTGGTAACTACACACACACACACACATACACACAACAGAGACGACGAGTCCATATAACTGGACATCTGCCCGGGCCATGTCGTCCACAAGCTGTTCGGAGGATGCAACAGTATCAAGCATGTTTTACTGAAGCTCTTAAGAAACAGGGTTGTGTCTGTGGCATGACTTATTTTCCGACATGTGACTTCACCACAGACGCTGTACAGCTGCACAGCCGCAGCCCTCGGTGCTTGTGTGTATGTGTGTGTGTGCGTCATTTGAGATTGACCTGATTTGAATTTTCATGGTTTTGCTTCTTTCCACTGCCATGAATCCCACAAGCACCTGCATTAGACAGGTGGAATTGTTTTGTGGATTTATAATGTGATGGGTTTATTTCAATATATCTTTGAACGCATAAGTGCGGCTCACTTCCACGTTTGTAACGCTGAATATCTTTCCACCGTGTGTGTGTGTGTCTCTGAGCAAGATAGAAAGGCTGCCTTCCCCTTCGTGCTTTTTGCAGTTTACTGCTCTGTCGGGCATCCCAGCGGGGGTGTTTGTGTTAATGCAGTTATCGGAAAATGACATGCTCCTTAGATGGATGTTTAGAGTGGGAGGTCTGCCTCAGATGTAGGTCATGTTTGCAAATCATAAAGAGTGCTCTTTGTTTTTGTGCAGCGTCATGTTCATGATACAATAGCAGAAAATGGCCTGCTTGATGCTGGCATAGTGTTAATTATCTGCTGAGGGAGATACCTGCATCTCATGCAGCCTGAGAGGTATGCATGTTCCCTGATTCAGTCTGTGTAGCCACATAAAATATTATAGCTCAGTGACAAACTTGAACCATTTGACTTAGCAGCCATTGGGTACTTCAATTTTAGCTGCTCAATGAGCCTTGAATGTGTGTTTGGGAATTAAACCTAAGTGTGTTGTGATGTTTACTGTAATATTAGCTCTGTGCCTGCGCTGGGTGGCTGTTTATCATATGGGACGGTGAATTGATGAACAGTTTTGCTCACTGGGGAACAGTGAGTCCCTGCAGTGGTGCGGTAATTAAAATGCTGTGTGCTCAGCTGAAAACAGTCCAGGATCTCATAGGGAGCTGCAGGAAGCCTTTGAAGGCTGTGTGATAGACTGGCAACCTGTCCAATGTCAACTGGAATTGGCTCCTGCCCCCTGCAACCCTCAGAGGATAAGAGGTATAGGTGATGGATGTATAGATTGATGGGAGGCTGACATCCTGCACCATTTAGCGCTGGGATTGGATGGCACATACATCAAAATGGTCCATATGAGATGCTTCTGACAGTTGCATCTAGCCAATCAGTCTGAAGCAGCGTGAGTTTCTAACCCAGGGACGGTTAAGCTTGGTATAATCTCATTGCTGAGAGGATCCAGTTGATTAATCCAATTGCACTGTGACCTGGCCCGACAGACCCATAGACACTTCTTCACTGCATTATGTCACAGTGTAGCAACTAATATGCTACGGGTTCACATAGATATAATTTGGAGGTGTCAAAGATGATATGAAATATCCATTTAGGAGTTTGGATTGGGATTTCTTTCCCCCTCCAGGCCTTTAGAGTGACTTAGAATACAAATTGGTTTGGTTTGACATTTTCTGTTTTAAAGGGAAAGCATTTTCACTGTAAATTTAACAGAATCAAACGAGTGCATTTTTAATCTAACGCCAATGCAGCTTAAAATGACAGTAAGCTAATAAAGATCATCTTCAAAAACACATGGATGTGTGATAACGTGACCTGGTTTTAATTGTTTCCTTCTCAGGTGTGTTACCTGTCACTTAATGGGAAGCGGAGTAATAAAACTGAACTTTTGGCCAAAATGATATTTACATCTGTTTCCATCAATGTTTAAGTCTGTACGTGTGTGTCACATCAAAATAAATGACAGGAGAGGCCCACTTATCTGCGATTCATACTCGAAGTGACATGATGCTCATTACTTTCTTAATTATGATTTAAAGTTTAACTTGTTTTAATATTTAATTGAAATATATTGAATGTTTTGTTTTGCCCCATCTTTTCTGTTTCAGGAGCTGGAGAGTCTGGGAAAAGCACAATTGTTAAACAGATGAAGTAAGTGTGGATGAACAACAAATGTTCAGTGTTTGAGTTACACTGACAGCTCTTAGAGTTCACACAGAGCTAATAACACTTTACCAAGTAAAACGTTTGTTTATGTTGCATAACTGTAATTTTAGTTCTCTTTTTGTAGGTGACAGTATATAGCAACAATTTGGTTCCATCGTCTGAAATATGCTGGCACAACAGTTTGCCATTCTCAGCCCATAGCAGCCTGTTGTCATAATAATCTTTGGTTAATCAACGTTTCTCAGCGACCTGGAGCCTCCTGACTTACATTGTTTGTTTTGTATTCCAGGATTATCCACGAAGCAGGTTACTCTGAGGAGGAGTGTAAGCAGTACAAGGCAGTGGTCTACAGCAACACCATCCAGTCCATTATCGCCATCATCAGAGCGATGGGACGCCTCAAGATCGACTTCTCTGATTCCGCTAGAGCGGTGAGTGCAAGGGAAAACAAAGCTGGCATTTACGCTCTTCTTAGCCTATTATAGGTTGAACTTCAGCGCTAATGTATACCTCAGTGCTGTAAGGGCATACAGCTACTTACTCAAAGGTCATCATGCCGCATTGAACAGTTTTCTTTTTCACGCTCATCTGCAGCAGGTCACAGAGAGCTGATAGGGTTTTAATATCACAAGGTTTACTGAAATGAGTATTGTCTGTATGACCCTAAGACTATACATTATGTTCTGCTGACCAGGACTTTTACTTTAACTTGTCTGTACAACAACAACGTGTTTTACAGTAAATTGCTTTTTTTCCCTTGTTTTTTGGAGACTTGGTAAATTAGTTTGGGGTTTTGCAAAAGTGTAGCGTGTTATTACCATTAGCTGCAAATTTACACAGTGCAAACTGCTGAATGTTTTTATTTCTTCTTCATACTAAAGAGACTCCTGTTTCCTTTTCAAGATATTTCCTGGAATAACAAGAGGCTTAGTCATTGCCTCAGCGTGACTGGCCTGGCTCTGTCATCGTGACCAATTTTACACCTAGAGCTTTTCTCTCCTGATTTTCTGCTTTATAGAAATCGATATTTGGCCCCTGATCTGCTGAAGACACTGTCGCTTTTAATTTCATGTAAAAGGATGACCGGGACAGAGACAAACTCATTGTCAATTTATCTCTTTATTTATTCTTAAAGACAGCTGTTTTTAATTACCAGAGATATTTTAGTGTGAAGAAGTTATTTTTTTGTTTCTTTTTATGAGAAATTACTTATTTAATTCACTCAGTTGGGACTTTATTAAACAAACTGGGATTTCCTTTTTCTGTGATACCATGATGCTGTTAGTTTTGACAATGAATTCACTGTAAACATTCATTATCGTTAGAGTTTTAAAAGAATTTAAAATGTATAACTGGTAACTAAAATTACACGAACCATCCTTGTTGGTGTAAAAGTTGTGGATTGCGACTTACGTTGGACTTTTGTCTTTGTCCTCTTGGCTTTGTTTCCTCAGGATGATGCACGGCAGCTGTTCGTCCTGGCGGGTTCAGCAGAAGAAGGCTTCATGACAGGCGAGCTGGCTGGGGTCATCCAGCGGCTGTGGAAGGACGGAGGAGTTCAGGCCTGTTTCAGCCGCTCCCGAGAGTACCAGCTCAACGACTCTGCAGCATAGTGAGTAGTACGCACTGACACTGGATCTAATGTGGACCTGACAGAATAACTACCACTCATCAGTCTTAGTCCGCAAACCTCTATTTCTGTATCTAGTGTAAATCTTTATTTTCTGTCACTTTACTTTTTTTTTTTTCTAAGCTACCTAAATGACCTGGACAGGATATCCCACGGTTCTTATGTACCCACCCAACAGGATGTGTTGCGGACCAGAGTCAAAACTACTGGTATTGTAGAAACACACTTCACTTTCAAGGACCTGCACTTCAAGTGAGTACAACTGCCATGGGTGATCCGTTCACTGAGTAAAATGGGTTCAGGGTTGTTTTCTGTGGAAGCTGTATGTACCCCTTGAAAAAGTACGGCCCAATTGGAGCTTTATAGAGGGTCAAAAATGGGGTTTCATCTTTTTACACGGCTATCTATGTACCTTCATGAAAAATGGTGACAAAAATGGCAACAATCATGTGTGGGAATGACACAGCGCAAATTGTTGTAAGTCAATGTATAGATATCAAACTTAGCTGTGTCAGAAACTGCTGAAACTACATCACTAGCTGCTGATTTGTAAGAGAAAACCACAGAAAACCAAAAGGGCGTTCTGAGAGTTCATACCTCTGCCAAGGCTAACACCCTATCTCACCATGTTAAAGAAAGTGGGGCCTGGATCCCCTTTTTTACGCAGATCCACTCCAAGGGTTCTTCTATGGATCATGGCCTGTGATCCAAAGAAGAACCTGCCCTAAAAATTTCACAGAAATGTGTTCAGTTGATTTTGAGTAACCCTGATGACAGACAAACCAAATGGTACATATGGTTATAGCTCTACCAACTATGATCAGTAGAGAGCATACCTCTGCCAAGGTCCAACAGTCCTGGTAAACTCTACTCTGACCCTTACCACATCCTTAATATCGTAATATCTTATAATAATGTCTCCCTAACTGAAATCTATCATGAGCACAGGGTCTGAATGAATTAAGAGAAATTAAAGGCTGATAAATTGTGTACAGTCAGATGATTAGGATATCTTATATGCCAGGGAAAAAAACTTTCCACCTGCCGGAGTCAAACTAAGACCAGAGCGGTAGCATTATGTCCCAGTCGTATTTCCAGGATCCCCCTGAGGATAGAAAATGTTTCTACAGAGAAATATACAATTATTGTCCAATGAATAGAGTATCAGATTTGAAATGCTTCAAAGTGAAAATGTGTTGTTGGAGTGCTGCAGTGATGTAACACTGTGGTTCCGTGTTCCTGCTGCAGAATGTTTGATGTAGGCGGTCAGAGATCAGAGAGGAAGAAGTGGATCCATTGTTTCGAGGGAGTCACCGCCATCATCTTCTGTGTGGCCCTGAGTGACTATGACCTGGTGCTGGCCGAGGACGAGGAGATGGTAAAAACCTGTCTAAACTCAACACAGCCTGTGATTCATCCCCTCCTCTTTATTCACTTTCAAACATTTTCCCATTCAGAACCGAATGCATGAGAGCATGAAGCTGTTCGACTCCATCTGCAACAACAAGTGGTTCACAGACACCTCCATCATCCTCTTCCTCAACAAGAAAGACCTGTTTGAGGAGAAGATCAAAAAGAGTCCTCTCACAATCTGCTACCCAGAATATGCAGGTGAGAGAAAGAAACGTATACAGGGTTACCTGTGTGCGGCTCGGCTGTGCTATACATGTGAATACGTTATCCTTTAAGGTGCCATATATATATATATATGCTCTTTACGTTGCGGAATAGTTTACATGTAAGTCCAGAGGTCTATAAATCTCAAATGTCATCAGTCTCAACTCGAGGTCTATTAAAGTGCTAACGATTGCAAAACAAGATGATTTTAAAATCATGTTGAAGAGGTTTTAATAAGTTAAAAAGCGACACGTCTTGAAAATGTACCACAAAAGCAGCTATGCCCTCATATTAATGAGTGATGTGATTAAAATCACTTGCGATGTTAAAGCTTAGTTTTTCGTGCTGTTTGGTTTTTAGTTCCTCATCTGAAGGCCCAGAACATGGTTATATATATATTTTTTTTTTAACATAGTTTGTCAGCCTCTTGTGGCCACTCAAAGGTGTGGCAGTCTCTACAGCTGACACAAACCTCCTCCCTGCTCTGCTCCTCAACAGTGTGGGCTGCTTCATGTTTAAACAATACATCATTGTCAGGTTCACCAATAGAATTGCTACTTGCATATATTTAATTGAAAGAATAAATTACAACCTATTTAGAAATGAGAAATTCCCCAGAAAAAACTGTGCATTACTGTGAAACCAGTAACTAATGATGTAGAATATCTTCTGGGATTCTGAGAACATCCAATATAGTGAAGTAATCAGGCTTCTCTTTGCTACGTGGACCTTTTCTACAAAGTCTGGACTTCATTTTACTGAGAATTCTTTATCCTTCACATTTATCATACTTCAGGGGGCAGAATATAATATTATCCACTACATCAGGAACTACCATTAATAATAATCTCACTGCTTGAACGAATGATAAATACATATAATTAGGACCGTTGTATTGAAATGCATTATATTGCACGGATGTACTTAAGTGCATATAAAGACATTTATTTAATCAAATCTGGAGTGTTCTACTCTGCAATTGTATTTATTTATTTTGTTTTATGGTAAAAAGGTAATTTTCTTTTTGTACTACTCCTAACTGTATCCTTTTTGTGCCTCCTTCTAGGATCTAACACGTATGAGGAGGCAGCAGCTTACATCCAGTGCCAGTTTGAGGACCTGAACAAGAGGAAGGACACAAAGGAGATCTACACTCACTTCACCTGCGCCACAGACACCAAGAACGTGCAGTTTGTGTTTGATGCCGTCACTGACGTCATCATCAAGAACAACCTGAAGGACTGTGGCCTTTTCTAAAGGTAAAGTCTGCTGCTGCAGGGGACGAGCAGGATGAAGGTGGTCTGTCACATTCTTCTCCTCTAATCACGTTGTATCGTTCTCTTTGTTGTTGTCCAGGCAGCCTGGTGGCCGACTTACCAAGTGACTTTATTCAAGAGGAGTCAAACTGGAGGGACCTTTATGGACCCTGCGGAGAATGTCACTTTTAACCTCTTATTAACTTATGTTCATCTCTAAAAGTTTTGAAGACGGTCTGTAGAAAAAATGTTCTGTGTAAAATATTTGTACAACTGTCTATGTCTGGGGATTTTTCACAGTTTTTAAAATGTGCTTCTTTGACCTTATCATTATTTTTAATTTTTATATAAAAAGGGGGGCCTTCACCTCTTTTTTGGTCCACAAATGAACACTTTTTGTCTTTATTTCCAGGCGCTTGTGCCTTGCATGCCTTAGTTGCAGTGTTTTATTTTTGTTGACTTTGAATTTAGATTTCTGTAGACGTTACCATTCAACTCTTTGCAAGCCCCCTGGAGTCCATATTATCCATTTTTTGTCATTACTTCATTGTTGCATCATCTTTTTTCAAAACCAAGCAAGACCAAGTCACTCTGTAGACCAATTCACTCTGACTCTGACATACTGTGAGAAAAGTGTGTAAATCTCTCTGGATGTGTGGAGATTGCGTGTGTGCTGCGAGCAGGAGCTTTTTTTCTTTTCTTGATTGAGGCCCAAAGCCTGTGTGACTGAGTGTTTCAGTGAGTGCACAATATAAAACAAAGGGACTTTATTCCTCTACTTGTCATCCTCTTTCAAAGTTTTTTTTATTTTTCTAACTGGCCAAATAGAAGCTACTCAATCTAATTAACGAGCGCACGTTGTTGGAGCGCCGCCACAAACTTAAACATTCCTGATTGAATCACGACGTAAAGAGAAGCTTTGAAAAGAGGATGCCAATGGCGGCCTTGTAGCAGACAATAGGACCATATGTAGAGTTTAGTGCATAGACAGACAGACGGACGGACAGACGGACGGACGGACAGGTGGCTGGGTACAAGTGCTCTGTTTATGACTATGAGCTGTGGTGGTTTCGCGTTACATACCCCCCCTCCCCTAGAGCCCCCCCCAGTCCCCTGTTTCCATTGGATGGGGACATTAGTGGACTAATATCCATGATTTTGCTAATAAAAGAGGGGCTGTGGTGAAACCATGGCAACTTATGCAACACCCTTTTCTCTCGTCTCTTTTTGTGTAAATATTTATTTATTCCTTTAGCAGGTGAAAGTTTGCCTGATGGAGATGAACGTTAAAGGTTGATATGAAGACCAAAAAAAACATGTCAATATACAATCTGGCTGCTACTTTCATAATTAATGCTCTTTAGATTTTCAGTGTATCAGTCAGAATCTGTCCTGCAAGTTTCAAATTTCCACATTTCATAGTTTTTACACTCAATCTAGGATCATGATTGACTTTTAACACTAAAATATAATGGCAGCGGTCTTTGTGTTACAACTGCAAATAGCTCCATCTAGTGGACACATTATGTAAGTGGTTGTTGCTTGATGGTCATAAATGAGACGACTGAGGAAAAATCTACTCACCACTTTTAATATAATTAACAGATTGTGTCTGACAAAGATGTATCTGCCTTTTACTTAAAATGTACACTGGAAATGCCCTGAGATTAGGACTAATTAATCTTTGACCGGAATCAAAAAGTAATTTTCCAACAGGCTGAGGTGATTTAAAACCGACCTGTGGCCAAGAGTCTCCTATATTATTCATCAGCCAACAAACCATTAAAAATAAACAGTTTAGAGATCGTGATATGATACCAGAACACAACTCGTTCTCAAATTTGTTTAGATATAATAAACACTGAAATGAAGCTCACACTCATCCTGTAAATTGGTCACAGCAGTGCTCAGGCTGACTCCTGCCTCACAGACTAAGATAAGCCATCACTGCTCAAGAACAACGATTAGGCATTAGCTTAGAGGACACTATTTTTGGGAGTCATTGTGTGATTTCAAAAGCTAACTGCAGACTCATTGAACTAATCTCCAAAGCCCTCCCAGGGAGATCAGAGGACGTGGAAGCTTCTTCAAAACCAAGGTATGTGGTTGAGGAAAGAGAAGAGGAGGATGATGCTAATGAAGGAGATCAAACAGAACGTCACTGCAGACTGGAGCCGACCAGAGAGTCCAGGCAAAAAGGATCTATTCCAAACATCAGATCACATCTGAAGAAACGACAGTATGTTATAACCAGCTCATGTTTCTGCAGTCAAGTGGTACATCACTTAAAAGTGTTCAAATCTGAGAAGACTGGAAGAGAGAGAATTTATAAGCAATGAGAGTTTTATCTGATAATCATGTAGACACGGATTATTTACCACTGAGACTGGATTTTGAAAGGCAGCACTGATGTTTTTTAACTTTAAAAAATATCTAACAACGATGTATTTGCCTATATGGTTGGTTTATACGTTTATTTTGGAATATAGTTCAACATTTTGAGAAATATGCTATTCCCTGTCTTGTGAGTAGTTAGATAAGATAAACACCTAGTATAAATATGAAAATGTTAAATAGTTGACTGTCAGCTAAATTAAACTCGTGATTTTAAGAGGTGCTAGTTATTACTCTTTAATTTTTAGTGTAAATGCAAATTAATGAGCAGATCCAGGGTTTTCAGGTTTCTTTAATTATTTTTTATGACAAATAAATAGTTTGGATGTTCAGAACGGTCCTGCTTTCTTTTATATTTCTGCTGCAAGAACTAGACAATCTTTTTGGATGGTTTGGCCTTTGTGCCTTTCTAGTTTTCATTTGATAAATTATACTATTATACTATATCATAAATATCAATTATAGTCAATATCAAAATACCGATTGGTGCAGCTTTAAATATCTTTTCAAAGAAATCTTATGGAGCCGGAAATATTATGGTTGAAAAATGTGACGGCATCCCACAGTCCACTTTACCTCCAACATATCATTACTGAGCTCTCTTGTTATTCTATGGACTGACCTGCAGCCCATACCAATATGTCTGTTATTATGTCAGCTGCTTTGTCTCTGTGGCTCTAGTGAAGATCCCTGTGTGGTTTGGTTTGTCTGGACTTCCTACAGGTGTAATACATCACAAGTTCCCCTGCATAATTAAATCTCAATCTGAGCTCTGAGAACAAGCCAAAGTGATTTCAGTCGCCAATTCCCTTGAACCATTCAGTCTAGTTAACTTATTCTGGTGCTTATTCGAGACAATCCAGCCAACTTCTGACATTACCGTGTTATCTATATATCTTTAAAGATTAAAATGTCTTCGAAATATTATGTCCAAATGCAGCAGGTGATATTGGATGTGTTCGTCTGGAGTCTGTTCTCAGTTTTTACGCCCGGGCGCGTCCGTGGATTAAATAATGATGATAAAGACGGGAGGAGTCTGTTCGCCCTGTTGAGAGCGTATGAATGTCTGCGTGAAGGTGACCCCCCCCCCCCCCCCCCCCCGCTCCACCCCGTCTTTGCCGAGCAATAAAAACAACTTAGTATGCATTTCTTCCCCAACAGCAAATGCAGAGAGCAAAGAGTCAGAGAGAGAAGCACTGAGCTAAATCCATATGAGTTCTATTGAAAATCCCCCTCTGAGTGTGCAGGCTGCCTGGTGTTGTTGGCAGAGTGCTTTAGGATGCTCATTATTTTATGTCTATAGTGATGATGTGAAATAATATCCTTTTTCCCCCCCGTCTCCCTCCCCCACTTAACACGCCGAGGCAGCCTCTATGGATGTTTCTGATGTTTACGATCACAGATAATATAACGGTTCTATGTGGATCAATAATACTCCGACAGAGAGGGTAAGATTCTGTTGCAGCTGCTCAAACACACAGCGGGCAGTGAGAGGGTAAAACAAGAATAGGAGGGGCAATTAACTTTCTATTCTGTAATGAGGCCATGTCATAATGATGAATCATCTATGGCATGTGACTAGAAAAGTGTCTAATGTTATGATAGGCAGAAGTTATTATATTACTCCACTATGACCTTATGTTGTTACCTTCTGACATGATGATGTCATGATAATTTGATCAAACATGATGTTTTGATCTATATAAGCTATGAGTTATGTTTATAGTTCAATAGAATGCAGAGACACCTCGGAATAATGCACTTTTTTAACAACAGATGATGTCATTTTTTGACTTATGCGTGACTTCCTCATGATGTCACGTATCACATGATATCATATGATGGGGAATCATTTTCTGATCAATGTCACTTTGACAAATCAGCGGTCCATGTAATTGTTGAGTTATTTCGTACACACACACACACACACACACACAAACACACACACACTCACAGGGGCGATAACAATACTCTCCCTACGGCTGTGCCAGCATGCAGGGTGATAACAAAGATAAAGTATCCTCTTCGCTTGGGCCTCTTATAGAATCACTTAAAAGCTGAGATTTTTGCAAATGCTGAATGTTCGTTCAGAAAATATCTGCAGTAGTATTCACTACACCTCAGACCAGTGGACGTTATCACAACCCTGTTATGAGCTCATGTAAACTCAGCTCCCACTGAAACCATCCATGTGTGACTGGCCGCCCAGACACGCTTCTGAGAGCTGCTGCTCTACTTCAGTTCCTTGTCAGGAGGAAATCTTAAAACGGCAACGAGTTGCTTGAAGTGACTCCAAATTTAGCCGCTCCAGCTCAAAGCTTTCGACAGCTGATGGCTTTTCTTTTTTTGTTCTTCTATCGCACTTCTATTCACAAAGCTAAGTCCAAAATAGTGAAATACTCTGATCCAGATATAGATAGATGAGCTCATGAGGAACAATGAGTCCCGTGGAGAAAGAAATACTACAAAGAACCCCAAGGTGCCAGATTATAATCCTGTTTTAAATCACACAGCAGTTGGAACTGTGACTCAGATTCTGCTGGACTGTGAATTTACTATAACGTGTTTCCAAATCTCTGAACTACACAGTGTATTTTGGTGCAGACGACAGGCCTTTTGCAGTTCTCACATCCACCAGCAGAGGCACAAATAAGGCAAAGCAGAGATTCATTTCCCCTCTGAGTACATTATCTCCTAATCCAGGCAGTTTTCTGGATTATGTCAGTGCTGTTTCTCCACTGTGGTGGTTAGTCTTTGATAAATCATCTAGTTTGCATCATCATCGGCTTAGAAAAGATGTCAAGAGCACTCGCTGTGACCAGAATGCATGTGTGACCTATATGCCAAGACACTGAAGTAAAGTAAAGTGACAGTCAAAGTGAGTCCAGTGCTTTTCATGGATTATTTACTGGTTGCAAATGCACAAGGGGATGTGTACAGTAATGTTGTTTTGTAGGGAGGGTACTCGCATTACAAAAACACATTGCATGTCCTGAAAATACACACACGCACACACACACTGTGAGTGGCAGTAAGAGGGACCGTCATCCACAGAGGATCGAGAGGAGCGGCTCGTGACTTTTCTGTTTAATATTGAATGAAACTTTACTTCACCCACTTTGGAAAGCCATGCACTCATGAAAAAGTCATGACGACAAAGGGATTTGTCATTCCCAGTTGGATTTGGATTTATGTCATCAGGGCAATTATGTAACGGTGACCAAATTCAAGAGGTCATATAGTTGAAGTACTTCTTGGGGGCACTTTGTGTTTGTATTCGATAGAGATGGTGAAGATGGACAGAAAGGGGTTGGAAACACATACAGTGGACTGTCTGGTCAGTGGGGAGTTGAACCCAGGACATGTTGCCCTAAACATTTTGATATCTGTTCAAACGACAACACGAGGAAACTATCTCTCCCTGCTGTCCATTTGTTCTTTGTCAAACATGTTAAAGTGAGGTAATGGATTGAGAGCCCCTCCTCCCAACCTTATCCAAGACTTTTAGTCTAAACCTACAAAACCAAGACATATCCCCAACATAATCTATTAAACAGATATATTGTTTTGTGACATATTTGATAAAGTTCCCTTCGATGAATGCTGATATTTTCTTGTTTTTATTAATTTTTACATGTATAGATCTTGTGTCTTAATGTTTCCTTATATGGTTTTTAAGTGTGTAGTATGACATTTCACTCTCATGTGTGCAGTAAGTGTATAATGGAAGTGACATATAAAGCTGATTATATATTCTTAAACTCACAATAAGTTGGGTGCAGCATGTAATCACAATACAAACTGGAATAATGGTAATAATTATAGTTGGTTTTAAATTCTACAAGATGTCTCCTGGACACTGGTGTTGCCTTCAGGCCTTTATCTCATTGCAGTTCATGTGCTTTAAGTGGTTCATGGAGTGTTAAACAATCGAGTCATTAATTTACAGTAATAACCACAAACTGGGGCCATCTGGTTACAAAGTCAAGCAAAGCTACTTCATTTCTCCAACATGTTTGCAGCTTTATATCATAGACAGATTTGGTTTATATACAGTATAACAGTGAAAACCGAGGTTCCTCCCAGCCTGATCGTGCATGCCATTGCGCGTATGTGTGTGTGTGTGTGTCTGTGTGTGATCACAGTCAGCCTGAGGAAGCGCCCCTGGCAGTGTAGTGGGAGTGAAGCGCCTCCTGTTATTTCCCCTCCTCTCCATCCTTTAACGCCGAACCAGAACCATTCATCTCTCCCCTCCTTCAGGCTTCACATCCGGGTCATCCGCCAGTATCTGTCTCCTGCGTCTGTGTGTCTGACAGAGTAATAATCATTCCACACGCCCGCCCGCCGCCGCCGCGCCGTACCGCAGCCCTCCGTCCGTCCGACCGCGCGGCTCGCCGAGCGAACACTGCGCCTGGCGTGCGCCGCCGATGGTGATGGAGCGACGGGCGCCGTGAAGCTGCAGCCGGTCGGTCGCCAACAAAGGCTGGGACGAGATGAAATGGTAGGAGGCGTTTGTATGGGCTAGCCCGTGGAGACCAACTCGCCCTAACCATGTCGAAGAGCCTCAAGAAGAAGAACCACTGGACCAACAAAGTCCACGAAGCGGTGGTGACGCGGGGGAAGGACGGGGAGCTGGGGTTCGAGCTGAAGGGGGGCGCGGAGAACGGCCAGTTCCCCCACTTCGGCGAGGTGAAGCAAGGGAAGGGGCAGATCCAGAGCGGCAAGCTGGCCCAGGACGAGCTGCTGCTGGAGGTCAACGACATGCCGGTGGCCGGGCTCACCACCCGGGACGTGACGGCGGTGATCAAGCACTGCAAGGACCCGGTCCGCTTCAAGTGTGTCAAACAAGGTGAGACCAGGAGGGGGACCGGGAGCGCACGAGGGAGGCGGGGTGGAGTGAGTGTGTGTAACTGTCTGTGTGTGTGAGTGTGTGTGTGTGTGTGAGTGTGTGTGTGTGGGGCTGGTGTGATCAAGATGTCATCCGTGTACTCGTCTGTCAGTAAAAGGCACAAGTCGTGTGTTCTGGTGGAACAAAGCGCATAGCTGTTTGTAGGCCCGTGTGCTGCTGCTGCTGCTGCTGGGTTGTAATTACGAGCCGTAATGACGGGTCCAGTCCACCAGGATCCCTGACGATAATGATTAGACCGCCGCCGCCGTTTGTTTACCACAGTGCCACTGGTTCGATGCCACTGCCTGGAGGGGGTGTGTCCGCCCGGGCGCGATGCCACAGCCTGCGGTTCTCTCCTTGTTTTGGTTCGAGCTCCTCGTCTCACCAAAAACAGGCCTGCGCCGTGGATCAGATGTTTTTTCTCTCCGCTGCTGTAGCGTAGAGTCTGAGCTGCAGACACACACATACACACACACACACATACACACATAGACAGACACACAGACAGACATACACACAGACACACACAGACACTGTGAGTGTGTCGGCTGACAGTCTAGACTTTTGCTGTGCTGTACACGTGTTATTACGGTATAATTACGCACGGATGTAAATAACGTGTCGTGGAGCCTGATTACTGTTGGTCGTGCTTTCATATCGATCCATACTGTAGTCAGCATGTGTGGATTTAACACACACACACACACACACACACACACACACACACACACACACACACACACACACACACACACACATTCATTAAAGGGATAGTTCACCAAAAAATGAAAATTCCCTCAGCACTATGCTGATGGAGCGGTGGGTGACATGTTTGAGTCCACACAACCCTTTTGGAGGTAAACAGTGTTGCAGCCAAAGTGACCCCTTGTTCCCCACAACTTACTGCTCCTGTAGTGTCATCCAAGTGTCTGCAGGCCCCGACATATATATTTGACATGATACGCCATAATTTACTGTGTTTTAAGCCTAAAAGTTTCCTACCGGAAGTAACGATGCTAGCGGACAAAGCAATGGGAGCGTGAACCCCTCACATGCTCATAGTGCTGAGGCAATTTTTATTTTTCGGTGAACTATCCCTTTAACCATGAGTCTTAATCCTCAAATAGCCCATTTGAGTTGTGAAGACCGACCAAAATATCCTGCGCAATGATGGCTTTTGAACAAAATTGG
The DNA here is from genome assembly GCF_947347685.1 of Pleuronectes platessa. Lineage (NCBI taxonomy): Eukaryota > Metazoa > Chordata > Actinopteri > Pleuronectiformes > Pleuronectidae > Pleuronectes > Pleuronectes platessa. The sequence continues at coordinate 10,581,848 of NC_070632.1, read as the reverse complement.
CTCTAAAAACTCTAGAAAGACACACACACACACACACACACACACACACACACACACACACACACACACACACACACACACACAAACAAAGTTTTATTTAAATAGCACATTTCAGTGTAGGTGGAAGCACAACGTGCTGCAAAAAACATGATGGAAGTTGTAACCACAAAACTATGCGGAAAGTGGAAAGATAAACATTGGACACAGATTAAAACAAACACACATAATACAATCAGAAATAAAATACATAAACATTAAACTGATAAATTGGATAAAATTACAATAACATGAATAGAAATAACAATAAAAGTTTGAAAATCAAAGGTTTAAATTATAATACTAAAGGACAGACACACACACACACACAAACACACACACACACACACACACACACACACACACACACAGTCACGCTTTGATAAGCCTCTGAGGGTTTTGTCACTGTCGGCCGATGCTCTGATCGTGTGTTGTATAATTGTTGTGGCCTCTGGAGCTGTGGGCTTGTTGTAATGTTGTTGAGTGTAGCAGTGGATTCATGGCAACACTGTTGACTGAGTGACCTGCTTCTGTCAGCCAGTGTAAAAGCAAACTATATGTGAGACTAGAACATTGGATTGAAGGAGCAGCGGAGGAGATGTTTATCAGCCTCACACCCTCCGAGGCTCAGTTTAAGTCCCAATAAGTGGCTGAAAGAAGGGGGGGGGGGGGGGGGGGCAGCGTCCTGAGCCATGAAATGAACATTACAGTGTTTCTGGGACATCAGTGAAGCAACACAATCAAAGCGGTTTAGTTATTTTCGGACATTGCCGAGTTTGCTCACAGAAGATTTGCCTTCGCACATCCAGCTCAATGTTTTCATGGGTTGTGTTAATGTGATTGATTATTGAGTCGGAGCTGCTGACAGAGGACGAGTCTTGTGATGTGTGAGGGGTTAAATGCTAATGTGCATGTATCTCACAGTTCAATTCTCTTCCTCCCTCTCTTATCCATTTATACATGAGTCTGTTTATTGAACCACCCAGCTCAGCCTGTTCTCCAGTCAAAATGCCCTTGACACACTCCTTTTTGAGTCTGTACAGCTTGTTGTCCCCTTCTGTATGTATATATTTTCTTCTCACCCCCTCTGTTTCTCCCTTTTGTCTGTCATATTACTATTTGAATACCATCCATTGGAGAAAGGAGTGTGTCTATGGGAGTGCGCTTCCAGACAGACGCTGACACACTTGCAACCCGCAGAGAAATCGTCTAGGAGCAGTCCAGTCGCTCGGCTCAGAGGCCACGCGCAGACAAATCAGAGATGGATGTCCTGTCTGGGTGCACAGCTATGTCTGACTGTCCATGCGAACATGCACAGACCTACTCGTTTTATTAAAGCTATTTTCAGTCAGGTAGGATGTAGAAACCCCCTCATCCGTCCCGGGGGGACTAGGGCAGTGACAGAGAGGCCTGACCGGCCTCCAGAGCGAGGTCACGGCCCGTCTCTGTTCTGACCCTGACCTTTACTCTCACTACAGTTCTCTCTTCTGCACAGGAGCAGAGCAAATATGCATGTGAGCAGTTGCTATTTCAGAGAGGCCGGGTTTTGAGGGAAAGCATTTCAACACCCGAATGTGACATGGAGAATAAGGGAAATGAAAGATATTTCAAGCTTTTAAAGTGATGTTTGCAAATTAATTCACAGCCTGCAGTTGCTTAGCACATCTGTTGCATGTAAAAAGTATGAATTTTTAAACCCCCCAAAAAGTATAAAAGATATAATTTGCACATGTTTACTACCAAAAATAACTGGGAATCCACTTCAGAAAAATGGAAATTGTAACACACTCCCCTGGGCTGGTTCCCTGCCGTCTCTCTTTGGCGGCTAGCCGGAGATTCTCGCACTAACTGTTCCCATAGACCCCCATTATAAACGAAAAACTGTTGTAATAAGGTAAGATATATAAAACTGCAAATAAGGTAATAAAGTGAAAATCTTGTGACGTAAATGACGTCTCTTTTTAAATAAGATAATAAAAGTCTCATTGAATTTGAGAAACAGTCCTTCCATTTCCTCTCAATACAAATACGGGGGGGGGGGGGGGGGGTTCTGACTGTTTCAAGTGTCTCACTTCTCTGTCATGGATTTGCTGAAACCTTGTCTCAACTAATGGCAAGTTACCCATCTTCACTACAAAATCAAAACAAAACCGACTCTTACAGTTATATAAGATAAGATGAACTTTATAAATCCCACAGGGGGGGAATTTGCATCGTAGCTGCAGCAGCAGGATAAAGGCGAGAGTAGATATCAAGTGTAGTCAAGAGAGAATAATGTGAGTATTTACACAACGTGCAATATCGCACATTGTTTACATGAATAATATTGCACACAGTCTCTGGGCAATGGTGTGAGAAAAGACTCCATTGTTACAAAGAGATGTTGCACATATATTACTGTATATGCCTGAGTGAGTGGTGGGGGAGGATTACTGGTTGTACAGTGGGACATTAGCCAGAAGGAAGGAGTAATATGTAAGTTAAACTCTGAAACATCTACAGTCAGGCGCTCACATATTTTCTGGAGCTGTTGAACTCTTGTTTTCACTGAGGACATTTTGAGACTCCACAGTTAAAAAGCAACGGTCCCTAACTCATAAAACAAGTGATGGATTCATTCCACTAACAGAACCTGCTGTTTCCACCACAAACATCTTCATTGCACCCAGGTCACCATCTTTTCACACTGCTGCCATCTGGAAGGCGCTACAGGTCCTTTTATCATGTGCAATGTAACTGAGCACATACACTCATCGGTTTTAATACCCTATGTTTTATTCAGATCTATGCACCCATTTATAGATTTGTCTACACATCTACAAATCTCATTACACTTCTTTTTTTTTTACACGTTTACAAAATTGATTACGCACACACAGATTCTGAATTTGTCATTTGCAGGTGCCTGTGAATCTCAGCACATTATTTTACATACTTACAAATCTGGTTAAGCACACAGATTGAGAAACAGTTTATAACAAATTATATAAATATCGCTGCAATACAGGCCTTATGGCCATCATAATGTTGTTAGTGCTTTTCAATCATTTCATTAAAATTATTGTTTTTCAACTTAAATTATCAGAATTCTTCCGAATGCGTTTGTAATGTACAAGAACATATTGCTGTAGACTTTATTTTGAATGCTGGTTTTGGCTCTGTACATATTTCAAGTGCTAAGCATCTCTCATCTCTCATCAGTGTTCATCTCCTCAGCAGCATCAAGCAGGAGCGAGGTGCAAACACAAACAGCTGCTCGACTCGGCGTGGCAGGTTTATAAAAGCGAGCCTAGAGGTGTCAGCACAGTATGGAGAGGCTAGAAGTGTGAATGTGTGTGTGTGAGTGTAAGCGTGCATGTGTGTGAGTGTGAGTGTGTGTGTGTGCGTGTGTGTGCAAGTGTGTGTGTGTGTGACGGTTAAGAGATGTGAAAAGGGAGGTGGAGTTTTTTCATGGACGATCATGGTAAAGGGTGTGAGAAGACACACTTTGGGAGACAAAGAAATTGCAGTCGTCTGTTTTTCTTTTCATATTGTCACTGACAGATTCCTCATAAATAAGATGAACTAAAGTGCCTGTTTCTGTAATTATGACCCGTCTTTGTTGTGTCAACTTGTCATAATGACTCAAGCACAATGGACAAATAGTGATGTCCTCCTCTTTGTCTTTCCTTTCTCCCTAATTGAGCCTAATAGTTACTGATTTCATTTACAGAACATAATTTTCATAATGATATTTGGTTAATTCCATTTCAGTGCTGCTTATCATTTAGGTTGAATAAAATGTGCATCCACCTCTAAATAACGCAGCTCTCTTTTTAGTCGCCTTAATTAGCATGCATTTCTTTTGTCATAAATAGCTATGGAGCAAATGCAGTGATATAAATAATATTAATGTCAGCTATTTTTAGACTTTTATTTTTCCCGTCCGTTCAAATTAAGGTTCAATCCAGAGACATTGCTCTGGATCATATAACAATAAACCGAAAAAACGCTATATTCTCCACCAGGAAGTATCAGCTCTGGAGGAGAAAAGCAGTTTAGAGCCACAAACACATCGCTGCTGATATTGCCTTTTGTTAAATGAGATTTTCTACATTCCAAATTGTGTTTTTTACCTCTCCGAGAGGATTGTGGGGGAGGAAGACCCCAGGACCTGTCATCTACCCGGGTTTATGAGAACAATATGTGGTCCTTACTGCGGGAAAGCAACATGAGTTTGAAAATGTTAACATGCCCTTTAACATCTAAGTGGAGCACAACCAGCCTCCGTCACACTGTGCAGCAGCTTATACAGGCCAGGTCAGGGGCCCCCACCATTACTGGGAACAGGAACTCAGCAGTTTTCCTGTACAGTATGTTTCCATATAGTTGATACGAAATATAAACTTCTCTCCATAACTCTAACTCTCTGACAGTCCATTTGATGCACAGTTCTCCAAGTTGCCGACAGTTTTACATTCTCATTCAGCACATTTGGAAGTTTCAATGACAATGGGGTCGCATTTACGACCCAGTAAATTTAGAAATCTTATTTTTGGGAGGATTTTTTCATCTATAACCACAAAATGGTTTAGAATCAAAATACGAGTTCAACCAAAAGATGAAAGGGACTGAATGTCTCTTTTTTAAAAGGATGTTATCGATGCCCCCTATCCTTCTGGAGCTGTAACATGTTTAATCCCTCTGCCAAGGAAGTTATGCTTTCCCCCCCGTCCGTTTGATGGTTTGCTTGTAAACAAGATTAAGCAAAAACTACTCGATAGATAATCACAGAACTTAATGGAAGGATGTGGTGTCGGCCAGGGAAGTGCCCATTTAATGTCATTGTGGCTCTGGACTGGGTCCAGTGGTCTTTTTCTTTGTCTTTAACATTGTGAGCTAAGGTGATTTTCAACATTTTCCCAGGGAATAATTCATGGATCTTGAGGGAAAAAATCAATCAAGCATATTTAGGAAACTGATATCTCTGAGTGTATGAAGCTTGGAGCAGCTTGATTGAATTTAATGGGACTGCTGGGCCTGTGCGGGGGTATGAGCTCTACTGAGTGTCGCTCTAGTTTAATTTGTGTGATTGCGGGCACAATGGTGTGAGATACGGCTTGGAGGGAGCTGGTGAGAGTGGTGTCCAGTGCACAAGTCAGGAGTACAGACACATTGTTTTCAGTGAGAGAGGTGAAAGAACTTTTCTGACTTGCCTGTACGATTCCTGCCAGTTCTCCTAACGTGAGCACAGTATGGAGGGACAGATGGAGCGGAGGAAACCTTCTTCTGCCCTCTCGTCGCTTTGTTGATGACAAGCTTGAAGAATCAAGGCCTGACATGTTGCTCCGTTGGTATTAATAACTCACCAAGAGATGAGTTCTGTCAGAGGGTGATTTTATTGAGGCCAGAAGCTGCCGCAGCTCTGCTCAGAGGATCAAACTCCAGCTCAGCCTTCCAATGAACAAATATCTAAACTGGTCCAGTTACGTGAATTAGGTCAATGTAATTCTCCTCAGCATGGACACTCTGCATGAGACAATCTGGGACAGCGTGGCCTCATGTGTTTGTGAAATGTGTTTAGAAGATGTGTTTGTGTTTGTAAGACACGACTGACAGGAGGTTTTGTCAAAGCAGTTTTACTTAAAGCCTCAGTCCACTCTGTGTCCAGTTTTCTGATCGGACCAGTTCAGGCCTGTGCTGGTGTCGACCATAGAGTAAATAAAGATGGATGACATGACAGCTCCTCAAAAGTGAAGCCAAATAATCTTGATCGCCCTCTAGTGGCTGGCTGCAGTACGTTTCATGAACTCTGCCTCTGTCATGAGGGTGGATGTGAGATGAACCAAACAATAAGTTTTTTTTTGTTAGATGGTGTCTCTTATTTTAGTTGGCTGTTCTCACACTGTTTGTTCAACAGTTCATTTTTCCGAAGGTTTTATGTTTTGTTGTAATTAGTTCCTTGATGCTATGATAATTCGGTGACATGTCATGATTGACAGCTCAAGATTGTTCGAGGTTCAATATCAGAATGTCTTGACTTAATGTCACTTATAATATACATTTTTCTCTCATGTTTATTTGTATTTACTCCTCCAACCACTTGGTGGAGCACCCATAGTTTAAGGTAACTAACACAGACTAATTTATGTTCCTTCTGCTTAGTTCAAGAAACATGCAGTTTTTGTCCCTGTGTCATGACTCGTTGTAATTCTAAACATCTCAGGATCCTCTTACCACTGCAGCAGTTGACACAGAATTGGTTCAGTCTTGTGACAAAGGCTCCGAAGGGTTTTCAAAAACGAAATGTACTACTGCGGAGTCTTTTCACTCAGATGGAGTCGGGGGTTCAGTGAGGACACCGCAGGATTCAACCATCTCTCACATCCAGAGGTAGAGGCAGCCTGGACATCTGTCGCATCACGACAACCAGTGAAAGTCATTCAGTTCAGTCTGTGGCCTTGTATGCCTGTTCAGTCTGCTGGCACACACACACACACACAAGCTCCATAATATTCCCTGCGTGTTTCTATCTCTGAATGTGATACGGAGGTCGGTGCTGAAATAACAACAACACCCCCCCCCACACACACACACACACACACTTTCACAGAATCATATCTTATTCAGTCAGGCACAGCAGCTGCACAGAAGGAAGCGGATGGTTTTCACTCATTGACACAGTGTAGATTAGCCAGCAGCGCTAATCTGATAGCTTCACTGTGGGATTCCGATCTGACTGATGAGGATTATAAGAGCTGGCGTCAGGATCAGTGGCTGCTAGTGTCTCAGAATAAAAAAAAAAAGAAATGGCTTACTTGATTTTCTTGAAAACCGTCACTGCAGGCTCAGTATGTGAATGAACCACATGTGTGCATAATGTGTCACCAGTAGATACCTGTCAGTCGAACATGGGGTGACACAGCTGTCACTACGTTACAGTGGGAGTTTTACACATCACCTGAGAGGTGGTTTGATGGGACAGGATGCTGATGTTGTTAGGCCATATAACAAGATCTCTGTTTAAAATGGGTTTATGAACCGGTCATCTCTGGACAGGAGCTCCTGGTTACAACTGATATTATATCAATCATTGTTTTCAAAATGAAGACATAATGATTCCAACAGAATTTACCTCATCAAAGGTGGTTCAGTGTATGAATCTGAATTACACTCGTGGAGTTATTATACTGCAGCAGCATACAGCTTCCTTTTCAGATGATGTGTTTGCTTTAAGCACCATTCCATCACTGTAGTGATTCTTCCCACCAGTAGAGGACAGTAGCTGTCTAATCAGTCAGTGTCCTTAAGAGCACCTACAGTTTGAACTTCAGATGATGCTGTTTACTTTACTGTCCACTTTATTTTATCAGGGTAAAGATTCACACCTTTTATTTCATCTAACAGTTGCTGCTGTGTAGAAATCTGAACTGGTCCGTGACCATTAAAACTGGTGTCAAATGGAGAGTGTCGACTTGTTGACAATAAGACAAACGTTTTCACCAAATGGCATCACCATGGTAACTGTGGCAAAGTTTGACCATTTGTGATGAAAAGTTTACGTATCGTATCTACTGTGTATATTCTTTCTGGAGCTGACTCACTGTATTAGCAGCGACGAAGTACTACAGTGTAATACAGTTGAACAAACCATTATGGTAAAGTACACTATCAAGATTGTATTAAGTGCTCCAATTTCTGCTCGTGACCTTTTCTGGTCATAATAATAATATCTGAAGCGATTTATATATGGAGACATCCATAATGCAACAGGCACTGAGTTAGAGATTCAGAGGAAAAGGTCCTTGTCACGAAGCACTTCTAAGTAGTTCTCCAGCTGACGTATATAATATCCCTTTTCATATATAGTTCACCCTAACATTTTGAATAGAGAAAAGAAAGGAGCAGTCAGGTCAGTACAGTCGAGCTGAATTCAATTCATTTTGCTTTGGATTTAGCACCATGAAGGTCCCTTTAATCACTACAGACAGACTTTATTAGACTATCAGACCATAACAGCCAAATGAAGCATTGGAGAGGAGAATCATTACGATGCTCAGAGGGCGGCCCTCTCTCAGCCACAGTCAGAGTTATTCATTTTTTTGTATTGAACGAACCCCTGCTGGTTTGAACCCCTCTGGTTATCGACCGCTGCACCCCCAGAACCAATGAGTTTCTTATTACTCTCTTTTCCCCTGAGGCTCCATGGTATATATATATATATATATATATATATGGTATATAGATGGTATATATGTATATATGATTGGGAAGAATCAACAATATATTTTTCCCCAATCATTGTGTTAAATCATTGCTCAAATTCCTTCTGCAGACAAAGTGTTTCAACCCACAAACACCTTCCTCTCCGCCTCTTTGAGTCTCTAGTCTGTTGCTTCTCATTAGGAGACGTCCTGCTTGTTGTTCCTGATAGAGTGTGAGGAGCTCGAGCTGGAGACTGCAATCAAGAGCGACAAACATCTCCAGAAAGCCACGTTTAAAGCAGGAGCCGCTGCACGCACGCAAACACACCTCGTGTACATTTGTGTTTATCTCATCAGTGCTGACTTGAGGTGAGGGGAGGTGTGGGAGGAGGACAGTATGAGGAATATCAGGACTGGCAATTCCTATAACCTCCCTCCTTTAATCCTGACGTCTCATTTGTAGTGGTGGCTTGTTTCTCTTTACAGGGACTCAGAGGTTGTAAATGTGTGTCTGGCCTTGATCACGGTGCTGCAGAGGAAGACATGGAGGAACATCATCATTAAGAAGAGTCTGAGGATAGAGGGGAATCAATATTAAGACCTTTAGGAGAGAGTGTCTGTCATTTACTATTAATAATGGGCCCTGCCGCCTGTTGTAATAATGCAATTAGGAGTACTGGAAACAGATACTTCATCCCCTTCTAAATGGTCTTCACGTGTAGAAACTCACTACCTTTGCAGAGTGCACACACTCCTGCTCTCTCTCTTTCTCTCTCACACACACACACACGCACAGGCCTTCTGTATTTAATTGGGACTGCGAGACAAGAACAAACAGAGTGTGCAGACAATGCTGGTCTTACCTGGAAGGCTGGAGAGGGGGAGGAAGATGCTGAGAGAAAGAAAGTGTGAAACTAAAATATCAGCTGGGTCAAAAGAGAAACAGAAAGGAAATGAGGTAAAGAATAGAAGAATTATAGAAATAGAGTCCAAAAAGCATAGTAGGAAATGCAGAATAGTTGAAAAGTGTTGTTAAAATGCAGAGAACCTGGTCTGAAGAAATTAATTAAAGATAAGATAGAAATGTTTCAAGCCAGAATAAAGTGTAAACATAGGTTTAAACGTGAGTTTACGGAGAATTACGGTGATTAAGGTTGATTTGAAGAATGAAATTACAACTTCATCTCCATTGGAAGTGACAGTAAGGTACGTGTGAAGTGTTTGTTGGGTCTTTGAGTTTATCTTTCTACACTAAGTTAACCTGTTTATGTTGTAAGCATCTTCATGTCAAGTCTGCAGGAGCCAGGCACACAAACAAACAAACTAAACAGCGGACAGTTGTTTTCTCTCATTTGATGCAAAAACATTAATAATAATAATAATAATAATAATAATAATAATAAAAAGACCTCCATCTTTCCTTTTACACACATTAATTTCTGCAGCTGGAAATTCCTTTTTTCCTTTTTTCCCCTGTTACTTCTTGAATAAATCTTTTTTTTTTACATTGAACATGACAGCATCATATCAGTTTGTTATCAGACCTCTGTTGCTTAAATCGTCCCCATGTTAATGAGCAGACATTTTGTCTCGTCATGGCAGGAAAACACATAAACTTGATGCAAACATGCTCCTGCTGTGAAAATGTTATATTTATTTTTAGATTCACTCTTTATCCTCCCTCAGGTGATTTATGTATACACAGTGAAAATAGCAGTAGTATAAAACATGAACTGAGGTTGGAGTTCTATAAAATGGATGATGATAGTCTCTGTGTGTGTGAATGTGTGTGTGTTTGTTCAGTGGTTGGCTCTGGTGGTATTTGCTGGAGATGACCACGGGGGAACATTGTGTGTGATGCACAGTGGAGCAGAATTTGAATGAGAGACAAAGAAATCTTCCTCTATTTACTGTAAGCCTGTGTGTGAGACTCCCGCCCTGCAGTTTGGTTCTTCTCTGTGGCCTGTGTGACCTCTTGTGGGAGTGTTGGAAAAAGCTATCGATCAGAAACTGTGAGTTTTGTTCTCCATGACAACCACCGGGGTACAGCAGCACTTCACCTCAGCGTCCCCTGACACCCCCGACCATCAGCTCAGATCTTAGCCTTTAACCGGCCAGGCAGCCCCTCGGTTTGCTGAGCACGGGTATGTGTTTGTGTCACTGAAGTTCGATCTGTTGTGGGGTTTTTTTGGTGCATATCTAGTGTATCTGTGCTTTAGCAAGAGGATAGGAGGGATTGTTTATGTGTGCGTGTGTGTGTCAACAACAGAAGACAAAGGATCATGTGCAGAAAAGTTACATCGGAGGTGTGTTTTTGGAGTTGAAAGTTTTGAGTGCAGGGGTGTAAGGATCCTGAAACTCTCTGAGACCTGTGAGACAAATGTTCACCATCTTGTTTCTGGGTACAGGATGAAGGAACTGTTTGTGGCTCCCTTTTTCCCTTCGCCGTGGTATTCTCCTTGTGCTGGTTCATGTTTTTATTCAATTGCATGTTATACATAACTCTCTTGAACCAATCACGATGGAGTTATTACACCAGTGTGGAAACATTTGGTCAACCTCACCTCAAAAGGAAAAACGTCAAACTACACTGAGGTCGGATTTGGAGAATTGCTGCAACGTTCCTCCACTTTGACTTGATTCTGCTCCAGGTTTCTGTCTCACTGTTTCTCCTCTGTAATTATGAGGTTTTGTTTTACATGTATCTGTTAACACTTGGCCTCGTGTGTGTGTTTGTTCATGTGCAGTATGAGTCAGAGTTTGCATGCAGGCCTCTGTCCCTAAAGCATGACTACAAGGTTGTTTGCACTTAAGAGCAGAATGGTAAAACTTTGTGAGGAGAGAGATTTAAAAAAAAATCAATTTGCTTCCCTTCACTCTCGGCCTCCTGGAAGAGAGGGGCCGGTCCGACCTAATTATGCCTCCCCAATACAAACAGAATGGCTCCTGTTGGTATCTACACCGAACTGCTCCTCCCTCAAGCAAGCTCCAGATTAAATTACAGACAAGTTATTAGCAAGTTAAACAGATAAACCATCAACATAAACCATTTCCCCCCAATTTGTGAAGTTCACATTGTACGGTGGCCCTGAGAGCTCAACAACCAAAATCAAGAAAACACAAGCAACCTTAAAAAACCATCTTCATCCCTTTGAAAACACATCTACTGCAAGTACATGCAGCAATACCAACTACAGAGCATTGCAAATACACATGATAAACAGAAACATTTAGCAAGTTCCAAGTTTTCAAAAGCTTTCTTGTGTGTTTTTCCTTTGCCATGTTTATAACGCACTTTGGCTCAACACCTGTTGTTTTAAATGTGCTGACTTGATTTGACAGATGACGAAAGTGTTTAACAGGGACACAAAAAGTGACAAAGCTAACTTGTTGTTCAATTTGTAACTTTATCAAAGTTATTGAAGCCAGATGTTGGAAAAGGAGCTAAAATATAATCCAGCCGGGTTCCTGCATTTGGTTGTGTTGTGAGTATTCTGCTTCTGGGAGGCTGCTGCTAACTTTGGTTGATGCTGGACAGTTTTCACTTAATCCTAATTAGTAATTTGAAACAATAACACTATAAAATGTAAACAAGCAGTAATTAGCGATAATAAGAATATAACTAGGGATGCACCGATATATCGGCCGAACATCGGTAGCGGCCGATATTCGCCACGTTTACTGATATCGGCTTATCGGTAATAAACTTGACTTTCACCGATATCATTGGCCGATGTTCATATTTGTGGTAAAACCGCTGGGCACGTGCCGCGGCTGGGGGAGCAGTCCCTCCGTCGCCCTCCTCTCCGCGCCGCCGGAGGCTCAGTGTGCGGCACCGGGAGGTCCTCATCCGGTGGCACCTCACGGCGCCGGCGCGGAAGGCGGGGAGGGGACTGGGTACGCGGTCAGCGGCGGCCACTCTGGACTCGTGTCGGGCCCTTCTCGCGGATCACCTCAGCTACGGCGACTGCTGGGGGAACCCTCCGGCTGGCGCCTAGCAGCTGACTGAGAACTGGTGCGGACCAGGGGAATCCGACTGTTTAATTAAAACAAGCATCGCGAAGGGCCACGGTGGGTGTTGACGCGATGTGATTTCTGCCCGACACTCAAAACAGGTAAAACTGAGGAGGGCTTGTTAAGTTATCTTGACTCACGCAGTGTAACTTGGCGTAAAAAGTATGAGCGTAGCGTCTGTTTAAGTACTTTATTCTCATGTGCACCGGCTCTATTCATCCGTCTCATGCACAGGTAACAAGGGAATTGACAACATACGTTATACACACAGAAGCCGTAACACATCTAATAAACGGGCAATACTGCTACCGTAAATCAATGAGAAGAGCGTTCTCTATAATGATACTTTAACAGGGCTGTTTTAGACAGGGTAAAAAGGTGCTGTTTTAAATTACCCTTGTGGTATTTTGACCAAAATATGTTACAGACATTTCATTAAGATCCCAAGGAACCATTTCAACTTGCGGTAAAATGGGCCTAATAGGTCTCTGTTAAATAAAGTTTAGTTAAATCAGAGATTGTTTCATTAATCTGATTCAATTTGTGCTCATTAAAAGATAAGAGTGATGAATAGTGCTTTTTTAATAATGATTTAATTATTTTTCTGGCACAAAAGGGTGAATGAATAACAACAAAAAGAAAATAAACAAATATCGGTATTGGTATCGGTATCGGCCAGATTGTTATTTTAAATATCGGTATCGGCCAAGAATTTCCATATCGGTGCATCCCTAAATATAACAATATGAGAAAACAGCAGATCAAGTCACTCATCTGAAACAATAGTAGGACTAATTCAGCCTGCAGCCCAAATATTAACACAAATACAGCTCAGTACAAGTTAAAAGGTCAAAAAACTGATACAATTTAACATCGTGTCTGCCAGTGGAATTCAACAAGTAACAGTAACAGTAGGAAAAGAGAAATGGAATTAGCATGAGCTCTGTGTTGCTGTGTTGAATATCTGACTTCCCAGTCTTTGTCTGAGCTGGTAGTGTGCATGCTGGTTAGCTCAGCCTCAGGTTAGACGTGGAGTGTGATCTTGACCTGCTGAGGGTGTTGAGTGCAGGATTAACCTCCTGGAGAAGAGTTGTATCATTATCAGGCCTGCTGTCTCACAGCTTTAATCCTCCTGTGCCGTAATGTTCCCCCAGATAAACGTGCCGGGAAAGATGGAAAGTTGAACAACACCATGTTAAGGTTTTGATCATTTAAACAAGGAAACGAAAAATTGGGAAGAAATTTGATCCTCATTTTATAAAGGCATTAGTATGGATGTAGTCTTGAATTAAAATTTATATTAAATATATTAAGGTTTGGTCAATGGGAGTTTCAACACTATGTGTATTTGTGCAGGTCAGATTCATTTTGATTAAAAACTGCCCACCGAGCTGAAGTGATTCTGATTTATGACCCATTTGTCAATACAGCCGTAAACATAAACATAAAAATCAAGTAAATCAAGTTGTTGTCATCTCTAATATTCAAAATAAGGTACGAGCTGAAGGGATTTCCTTCTATTATGTGGTCAAAGTGTCACAGAAAACGTTTGTATGGTGTAGAATACATTTGAAAGAGACGTTAATCCCAAATTTCTCCCTGTTTAATGAGGAGAAAATCAAAGTCCTCTGTGAGAGTGGGAGCTCTGTTGGTCTAGCTGCTCAGAGAGAGTCAATAAACCACATCAGCAGCAACAGTGATTGAGTTCATGTCAAATCTGCTTCTTCTTGTTCACAGGGATAATTGAAATCAACTGCAGGCTCTTTACTGAAGTGTTGTAAATACCAGAACAAGCCTGTGGGCTCTGGGTCGTTTTTTTGTGGTATTTACATCATTAAGTGGAAGAACAGCAGCTTCTTTATACAGACGTCTGTTACATGTCAAACTATGCTTTAGATTTACTCACTATAGGGTGTCTCAAATTATACCTTCATAGTGCTTGTCATATAAAAAAATACTAACTGACCAATTAGATCTGCTCACAGATTATGAATTGTAAAACTGCAGAAATATCTATTGTTTAGGATGGAGTAGTTTATATATTTCCGCTGTGCCCTCATTTGAAATGGCTTTTGTTTATGAGTCTTGTATGAATATATCTCCTTCCTTCTGTTCCACATTGTTCTGTAGAGCAAAATAACCTTTAGCACTCCGCTCACAGATCATAGGGGCTGTGATGCATGTCACGTAAATTGCAATTTCTCTTTATTCCAGTCCAATCGCATGTCATGTTTTTCCTTTTTCTCTCCCCACTCGTCCAGCTCTTCTGTATCACATCAACTGAGAGCATAAACCAGAGACTGTTTATAAAGACGGACGACAGATCTCCACTTCCTCATTCCCCATGGTTAAGTAAAAAAACAAAACGACCACTGCCAGTGCCACCATTTGGAGTCTGTGAGGCTCAGGCTGGGATGTCCTTCTAATACCTGCGCTCAACCAATCATGAGTCAGTCCCTCTTTACAAACAGTCTATTGTATAAATGCCCCAATCGTTAGATGATTTGTTATTGATTTAGATTTGTATTGATTTTTCTATGATGAGTTTATTGACATTTGAAGTGCACTTTATTGTAGAATATCTCCCATGTGGATACCATCAAATCATTGAAATAAGTTATTTAGGATTATTGATATACTGAGAAACAGATAACCGGTGCTGCTCCCAGTACAGTGCTGGTGTGTTTGGTAAATCAACAGCTGTGTAAACAAATCAGCTTTTTTTTGTGTTGCTAAGCAACAAAGGCATGTCGTGTTTGCCTCTATCTGGAAACGAAAAGCTTTACAAGGTTAAACATACAAACAGATTGTGTCTTAATGCTCCCTCTCATCACACAGAACCTGTCACTGCATAGTTGTTTTTACATTTTGAAGACTTACGTTCTCCAGCAGTAACAGAGAAGACACATCCTGCAAGATATTGAACATATAAATTCAGAGGACACGTCCACCGAGAGCCGCTGTGCTTTCGTGGTATGTTGATTAATAAGGTGGAGGCTGCCGGAGGAGACAGTTACTGCAGGTAGTGAGCTGCAGGACGGAATGTGGTGCTGACAGCTTCAATGGGCCACCTTGTTGAAATGTCACTACACGATTGGACCAGTTGATGGGCAGGAGACTCTGTGACCTGCATGGACCTGTGTACTTATGCAATGCACCGCTGAGCAGTAGCTGCAATGATTGCTGTTTGCCTTGATGAGTTTGTGACTGATCGCGGCTGTCATCGTTTTCCCCTTGGTGAGCCACAATTTTTTGGAAAAATCTATAAAACTGTCTTCCTCCGAATTTTTGTTCCTGCTCTGCCGGAGCAGCCAGTCACAAAATAAGCTGACTGTGATGTTTACAGATTCAGGTTTGACTCTGAGCACGCTACATTTGCTCAATTTGAACATTGCACCAATAAAGCTCCTTTTAGATATATTTAGCTATATCCTCCTTCACACTCAATTGAGCCCTTTAGCTAAGTGCTCATATCGTGAGTTGGTGTTTGTTTATGCCGTGTGTTTAGACCGAACCCTGCCCAAGACGGCGCTCAAGGCATCGTCACTGGCATCTGCAGCTGTGAGCTCATCAGGCCCACGTGTGCGTACGAGTGTGTAACCTCAGTGTGACATCTGCTGCCTCTGCGTTTCTCAGTATTTTCTCTCTAGTTGGTGACGTTCACACAAGGTCAAAGAGGGAGAGCATCTGGTGGGCGACACACCGAGTATTTGAGGAATGACAGGGAGCATCTGGGTGAATTCACACACACACACACACACACACACACACACACACACACACACACACACACACACACACACACACACACACACACAGAAAGACAGACACACATCTACAAATGCTTTCACAAACATGGACATTTATTTCCTGTGCACTACATGTTTCTCTCTCTCAATCTCAGTCCAACACACAAATTGCACAGACACATAAAAACACACACACACACTCTCCAGTGCAATAACTGCAGCAGCAGATAGGGGCTGCTGCAAGACTGTGGAAGCTGCCTCGCCGATCCACAGGCAGGTTGATGTAGCCCGGCATCCCACTGGCACATCTCCTCCTCCTCCTCCTCTCTTTTCTCCCGATGGTCGTCGTCTCTCTCCATCTCTCCGCGTCTCTCACCATCTCCCTTCCCCCTCATCCTCCTCTCTGGGATTAAAATTGGCTGTGGCCGTGTGCTGCGTGTGCTGGAGCAGCGGCTGAGAAGCGGAGGCAGGAGGGAACGACAGTGAGGTTTTCACCAAGGCGGCGGAAGATGTGCAGCGGTTGTTTGCAAGGCTAGAGGACGCCTGAGAGGACAGGCTGTCTGTGGATGTATACCTGTGGAGAGAGGACGGCTTTTCTCAACATCTGTGGTAGCTGCTGATGAGGTGCACTGCTTTCCTCTTGACGGTGTATGTCTCTCCATCGCTCCCTCTGACCATGTCTTTGTGTGTGTGTTGCTGTGCATGCACATATATGTGTGTTGGTGTCTGTGCATGTCAAATGTCTGATGTTCAGCCCTCTGAAAACTGCGGCAGTCCTAATTTTCCTAATCAAGATCTCTCCCTATCTTCCTTTGTTTTCTGTCCCTCGCATCCTCTCCTCTCCTCTCCTCTCCTCTCCTCTCCTCTCCTCTCCTCTCCTCTCCTCTCCTCTCCTCTCCTCTCCTCTCCTCTGTGAAGCAATTCACAGCCTTCGCTAAAATGGTGCCAGTTTACATAAGATGTTATTCCAAAAGGATTCATTATTACAGAGCCACAGTCAACAGTCCTACACAGTCATGCATGCATGTATTCACACAGCCGGTGCAGTGAGAGTGGATGTAAAGAATCTTCTCTCTGACTGTGTATGCTGAATGTTTCCTTTGACAAGTCACCGCTGCATTCATCTTTATGGGTAGGCCCAACGCTGTCAAATTAGTTTGGCAGGAGGTCACATAGAGTATGCATGAGTTTCGAAGACATGTGTATCATTTGTCAATGCATGGCTTATAACCTCATCCCCCCCGCTGTCGGATGTGATAGTCTTGCATACTGAGCGTTGTGTGGAGAACAACTTCTCCTCCTCTCATCCTCCTTCGCTTCTTTGATTTGGAATGAAGGGAGGAGAAACTATTCATGGCCATTATCATACAGTGTGTGTGTGTGCAGCACAGATACGTTGGCCCGCTGTTCGGTTGGCTTCTGCCGGCACTTAAGTTTCTCACCCTCGTGTTTCAGGTAAATGACTCAAGCGAGAAGGTAGACAGCTTCTCCAGCCACAGAGACCGAGCGGCAGAGAGGAAGTGGTGTGAGCTCCTGTCCTCTGTAGCCCTTTGTCACCCAACCTGCTGACACCGCACATTTAGCCCCAAGGGGATCACTGGTTTACACAATTACCATGATATGTGTGTGTGTGTGTGTGTGTGTGTGTGTGTGTATTAATGTCAGTGTGTATAATCACTGTTGCTGTTTGACTTTGGTGTGACAATCAGTGAGAGCTTTCAACGTGTTTAAACCATTTTAACATCATATTAAAACAGAGATTTGACATTTTTTCCTGTAGTGCCCTGAACCTTAATTTTCACCTTTTATTCCTTCAGGTTTAACAAAAAATCATCTTCAATTTTAGCCTTCAACACCTGCTAGTTTCTAATATAATTCATTCTGTATCAGGTTTGTTGAAGCTAGACAAAGTTTGCACGTGCTGAGAAAAATATTGAGACTTAGGATGAAGGAAATCTTTTGAAGCTGCTCCATTCCATCAATATGAAGTATTCTTGATTCCTCCTGAATGGCTTTGCCCAGATCTCGTTGTGAGATGGTCGCTGTCATTGGAACCTTTCAGGATGGCCACTAGAATTATAAGCTCTGTGGGTTTGAGTGCATCTTCTGGTTGTTTCCAATACAGGCATCATTAATTATCTATGAATGGACAGTGCTCAAGATCTTGATCCAAAAGATCCAGTGATATGTTTGGAGATCACTCCAACGCAATGAAAGCAAGCTGTAACATCTCTCTTCCTGTCATTGTGTCCAGGGGGAGTGGTTGACAAGGATTTGCGGCACTACCTCAACCTGCGCTTCTCCAAGGGCTCAGTGGACCACGACCACCAGCAGATCATCAGAGACAACCTCTACCTCCGCACCGTTCCCTGTGAGTGCACCATGGCCCTGTTTCTTCTCTCCTCTTCCTTCTGGCCTCCATCCCTCCATCATGCCAGTCCTATCTTTTCCTCCTCTCCCTCTGCCTCGCCGTGTGTGTGTGTGTGTAGTTTTTCATTGTCTTTATCTCTTTTTTTTTTAAAGATATCGCTTTCCCCTCCCTCCTCCCCCGGCTCTATTTTCCTTCTCCTTTTCTGTATTAGTTTTTTTCCTCCTCGCCCTCGGGACATTGCTCTCGTATGTCTTCATCACACATGCTCTTTCTCCGTCTATCGCTCCTTCTTCTCCCTCCATCGTCCGGCTGCCGAGCTCTCAGCCTGAGGTTTCCACGGCAACCACCCTCTTGTCTCGAGGCTTGCGTTGCCGTGACGCCCTCCCCCCCTTCAGCACACATCGACATGCACAACACACACGCAGATACACACCGATCAGCATTGTTAACCATTAAAAACAGATACCAGCTTTTGATTGGTGCACAACGGTAACACCAGGTTAATCTATTGGACATTAGGAAGAAGGTCGTTTTTTGTCTGTATGTGAGAAACTGAACCAGCTGGACACACGAAGCCTCCAACAGACACGTCCTTCCTGTCGGTTGCATGAGGTTGTGGATTGTGTATTGTGCGATCAATTAACCTGTTGCGGGGACGATGTCATTGCCGCGATTAACATGGAGGGGACGTCGTCCCCGGCAGCTCGCCCTGCTGTCAATACACGGAGTGGCTCGTGAATCAGCTTCTCTGGAGACTGGAGCCACTGTGATGCTCGACTCTGCAGACTACAGATGTGACTGCTTTCATGCAGCATGTGGATCAGTGCTCTCTGATTTGATGTATCAGGCTCCTGTCTAATAACCTTCGGTTGTGTTGTCTGGGTGTTAAGGTGAACAAGCCGGCCGTTTGTTTGTTTGTCAACAGACAGATTCGGATACAGAATCATTAGAAAACCGAGCTACCTCTTGACGTCATTGAGAGTTTTTGCGTCGGCCGAGCACTTCGACTCTACTGGAAGTCCTCTGCCGGTGTGTTGAGCTGCTGACACAGAAGTGATTGTTTAATTCACTTCCACAGCTGCACAGTCCCTGAGCCTCTCTCTCCCTCTTTTTCCTCTCCCTCCCTCCCTCCCTCCACTTTATCTCTTTGCTTTCATGCTTTGCTCTCCCTCATGTTCCCCCTGCATCTCCCTCCTTCTTTCCCTCCCTGATTGCTTTTGGTCACCGCCTCCCTCTGTCACATTTTCTCTGCCTCTCAGTTTTACCTCCAGATAGCCCACCCTGCTTCCCTCTCCTTTTCTACCTCTCTGAGCCTGTTGGCTGTGTAATAGTGCAGCGAAAGTGGACTGACAGGGTGACAGCTGAGGTGATGGGGACTGGCTGAGGTTCAACACTGCAGGTCCTCGCTCACTTCAGCCCTGTCGAGGCCGAAGGACGGTTCAGGCCCCTTTTGGAAGCAGGAACCATAGTTTCTTCGCCATCTTTGAAATCACTTCCAGCCCTTTTGTGAGAACAGAAAGACGGTTATTCTGTGTGATGTCTGAGTGGTAATGACATCCCCATAATTAACTGGCTATCACTTAACAAAGCTGATGCAGTGGAATGAAGATTATAGAAATTCAAACTCACAGACCCCCTGCATTGCAGCTTTGAATCATAGGCTGAATATTTGAATTTATTTAAATACATTTTGTGATATTACAGAATTCACCGACCTGCTTTAATTCGTCTTTGGTCTGCAGGTCATCTGCACGCTTGGACGTTTCATATACATTTGCAGATGCACAGGAGCCGGCGTTGCTCAACCTTAAGAGTGACACAGCATCAGACAGTTAGAGATCATGGACGATGGTCCTGAGCGCCGCGCTGCTCGTGCCTGGCAGGCAGTTTGTTGTTGTGGCTCGGAGGGGTATAAAATTAGTGTTTTTTCCTCCCGTGTCTGCAGCGGTCTGACCGTGCTGTCAGTGCGAGTCTGTCAGCTTGACAAGCAGACGCCACTCTGCATCACAACATGCTGTCACACTGAAGGACGTGGGAGGAGGTGTGTGAGAGTGTGTGTTCATACAGCTAGAAGGCTCACATGCTGACATCAACTCCTGCATCCTGTTACATCATTCGGCTCAAGGTCTCGCTATTCTCCCCCCCAAAAATGTAGTGAATGCAATGTGATAATTTCCCGTCTGATATTAATAACCTTTTTCACATCATTGCCTGCAGGCTCTCTGTGTGTTTACTTGTTTGCCGGTTTGTTTAACATGCGTTCACACTTCAACACATACACATGCCAAATGCTAACACGACTTCCACTTAAAGAACATTCATATAGACACATATTTACACTATATAAGGGAGCAACACTCACTCACAGGTTGATATAAATAAGAGCTTGTGCAAGAGTTAATCAGTGGTTTCACAAAATGTCAAGCAGAGGAAAACTAAAAGGCAGAGGAAGAGAGAACTTGGGGGGAAATGGGCGATCAATCTCAGTTTTCAGATTGAAACATTGGATGCAGTTGTTACTGATAGTCTAATATACTTCTCAGTAGAAATGTGTGGCACTGTTTCAATTCATTTACACGGATCACTTGACCACTTCAGAAAATGAGTCTGAGCCTCTGCAGGAGCACTTGCTGTTGAGGAACCTGGAGAAGAGTTGTAGGTGGTTTACTGTCTGCATAGTGTGAGGGGCTGTTTGAAATGAGTGTAAGGTAGTAAAACGAGACGAAGAAGTGAGGACATCAGGAAAATATATGGGAGAAACGGAGAGGAGGGGGTATAGTAAACAGAGAGGGCAGATGATGAATGCGGACATGAGCAAAGAGCCTTTAAAAGAAGGTGGGGGAAAAATGAAGGGGGAGAGGTGGTAAGGAGGAGGAGATCAGCAGGGGAGAGGTGTGGAGGGAAGAAGAGAGCGGACAGAGGAGCAAAATTGAGAAGCCGAGAGTCGACGTGAGAGGATGGGAAGAGGATGGAGGGATGAGCTGAGCAGAGGCGCGTGAGTCCAAGGAGGTGGTCCTTGGGGGTAGAAGAAGATGTGAGGGAGCCTCGTAAGTCATTCCCCAGAGAACCATCTCCTCTCCTCCATTCTACTCAGAGGCCTCAGTAAAAGGCTCTATAAATAGCTTCAACAGTGAGCAGCACGTTTCTCTACTCAGATAGCCTATAAATAGTGTACATGCCGCTTCTGTCACTTCACATCCGCGACTCTGGACGCATGCTGTCCCGCAGCTTCGCAGCCTCTGGCAGGGAATCCTCCACTGGAGACTTCAGAGGAGGAGAAGATAAGAAAGCTGTGGAGGAACACGGCCAGGATGTGGAGGCTGGTGACGATGATAGGGCTGATGGCCCCTGCTGATACTGATGAAGAAGAATCCTGTCGCGTGCAGGACATTTTAATGTAAACTCCAGTTAATGCAGAATTGATGGCGTTGTATCAAGCACCTTCCTGGACAAAATACTTTATACTGCTCTCTGCACCATGTCGCTCAACACCACAGCTCGAGATGAAAAAAAAAAGACTTGAATAATGTAAACATCTAAGTATCAAGCATGTAACAAGCTTTATTCTCCACAAAACATAAACCTCCACAGGTAGTGTTACTTACTGCACTGTATGGACAATGTCTAAGAAGAGGTAAATCATGTTTTATGTTTAAAGGACTGTTGTATTGTTCAACCATCTTTGCTTTACATATAGAACGGCACACACTCTGTATGTGACAGTGCAAATAGAAAACACATTCAGTACAAAAAATATATTGATATAATAAATAGTTTAAAGGCTCTTGTATATTCCATTTTGGTTTTCCCCAGCCAGCATCACTCTGTGTGTGTGTGTGTGTAATCTTTTTCTAGCAGCCAATCTCTCTTCCTGCTCGATGTGTAGTTTAAAACTCAATTTCCTGTTGGGTCAGTCTTCCACAAAATGATTTCCCATTTTTTATTGATAGTGAAAAGAAATAAAGTCCCTTAACACCCGAGAAGATTTTCATCTAGATCCGCTGTGACTGGTCAATCTGCAATTAACAGGTTGTCTTTGTGATAACGGACTTTCTTATTATCTTCATTCTGCTTTCTATTTCAAACGTTTCACTGGAATTTTATTTGTTAAGATATGAGGCAAATTAGTTTTGAGATGGAGCTGCTGCTGGTGACTGGACTTAACTTAAAATGATTATATTTATTTAATTTAATCATTTTAAAACCTATGCGTAGTTAGTGTATTTGTTGGTAAACATCACATTATCTCTCTACACAGATACACTGTTTGTATTCACACTTTTATATTGTTATTTTATAACAGTTTTTACTCATGGGTGCCAATGTAGTGCTGTTACAAAGCTGGGTTTTAATTAAATATACTTTTAATTATGTCCAACCCGATTTTATTATATAATAATTTACTTCTTTGACATGTTTCTATCTCTACCTGCTGCTCAAATGATTCATGGTTCCTGGTTCAGGAACCAATGAGCAGAAGGGAAAGGACTGATCTGAGCATTTTGTCGACTTTCTGCTTTCTGCACCTACCACACACTACACGCTTCAAAACGCTGCCTCCATTACAAACATGCCTGATTATTTTATTATAAATTTAAAATACATTTAATTAGTTTTACCATTATTCTTGTGTGATTCTTATTTTGTCACTGTTTTTGGATCATTTGTGGCACCGTAAGTACAAAGGGACAAAATCTGCTTCTTGATAGAAACCTTGAGTCTGTTCCTCTGTGACGATTTGAGGAATCTGTCCCAGCGTGTAGTCACCAAACTCTCCCACCTCCATCTCATTGATTTTTTTCCATTTGTTTGGCTGAAGAAAAATATGTGATTGTTGCAGCCAAATTTGTTTTCTGGAATTGAAAAGAACTGAACCGAGAATATAGGTTGAGTTTTGGGGCGTTTTGTTGGAACACATTGATTTTAGTATGAATTCTGTTGAGAGTTTGCAAACTGATTAATCTTCTTTAGAGTTGCATACTTGAATCTGAGGGAGCCTTAACTCTAATTTGGTTCTGTGTCTAATGGTGATAAGGCAAACGGCGAGGAAGACGAGTGATGATGGTTATTTCAGGATGTTTGTCATCGTGGTAATGGTGAAGTTGGAAGAGGCGATAAAGATAACACTAATTTCTTGTGTCTGTTACAGTGGAAGATTGAATTTTATAGACTGTGTGTGTGTGTGCGCACATGTACAATGTATGGATTTACATCCATTGATTATTCTGTTTGTGTCTTAAGATTTAATAGTTTGAACTGATAATAACATAATAACGGGAATGTAACAGACCCCTCTTTGTCGTGATTGTGTCCTTGCATCTATGTGTGTGTGTGTGTGTGTGTGTGTGAGAGAGACTTTATCCCCGAGAGACCTTCTCCTTAACGGGGTGATTTGCCTGCTGGCTTGCTCTTGTTAAAGGGCTGGCTGACACGCTTTGATGTGGTTCTGTGCTCCCTGCAGTTTGATTGGCACACTGGATAAGGTTGTTCCACAGATGAAAGAAACTGCGAGGGAATGATGTGAATATTATTAAATGAAAATAGCAAATATTAAACATGATTAATGAATTGGTGATGTTTGCAAAGTGCTCGACGTTCTAAGCTCTGGACAGGTGCTGTCTCATTTTGCGCTCCTCAGCTCAATCCTCTCACTCAGCAGCAAATCACTTAATTCGTTTTTTGTGATGCTTTCAATACTTGTGCTCCTGTCTGTAGTTTAACCTCTTCATCACCTCACCCTCCTCATCTATTGTCGCCAAGCTCACTGAGGTGTCTGCGCTCACTGTACATAACACAGCACAGACACCTCAGTGAGCTATGACTAGTTACTCCGGTCAGCCTTAACCCCTCCACACACACATACACACACATTACAGTGCATACCACCACACACACCGGGTACCAGCTCAGTGCGTGTGAATCATCAAGAGGCGCACAGTGTCGTCTTGTGTCAGTCAGCCCTGCAGACTAATAAAGGTGCTTTTCAGCCTATCAGGGCTGATTTCCATCACCAGAGGAAACACCTCAGTACAAGTGTAATTTCTCAATGTCACCCAGACACCAGCTCCACCAGTCGCCGTTCACTGGGCGACACAGATGTCTTTGCAGCTGCTAGTGAACCTGACAAATATCTTATAAGGAATATCTCTTGAAAAGGTACAGGTCCTATTTTGACGGAAATTAACGTTACCTTCTTTCTTGAGATCTCATTCCTTTGCTCAGGCCGTTGAAAGGTCCGTCTTTACGAAAGCAGGTTGTCATGTACACAGAAATCCATTGAAATCTTGAGTTGTGTGTCCAAAATGTCCAAACATATATGTATACATATACATATACAGATATGCCATACCGACCTCACTGTATATAGAAGATATATTCAACAGAAATAGTGAGATGGGCCTTTTCAATAGAGTTCAATTTAAGTGTAGTCTGGTAGAGTCTAAAAACATTTCTACCACATAACAGTTTTCAGGCTGACAGCAGATTACATTTGTTCGAGCTCAGTTCATTACTTTGCAGAGATTTCTACAAAAATCCTCTTTTCATTAAAAAAGATAATCTCAAATTCTCAGGTGCATGTTACTGTCTCCACCCAGACAGCTGTGCAATAACAATGTCTTAGAGAGTAAAATAATTAACAAAAACATAATTTCAATTTAAACAAAGTAGGAGTGAAATGATTATTTCCAATTGCAATAGAAATTCCCATTGTTTTTAGTCGATACTTTCCCCCAATTTTCCAAACCCATCCCGCACAGACAAGATAATACGCTCAAAATGTTTTGTTGATAAATGACTGAAATTATTACAACCGATTTTCAGAACTGTCACTGATTATTTTCCTGTCTATCGACTCATCAATCCAGCACTTGATTAAAGAACGAGTAATGACTACTTGTCTCTGGTGCTCAGGGTAACAGACAGGATTCATTTTGTACCTGTGTTAGGTTGATGATTGATAGATGTTAAGGAAAGAGTTTGACGTTTTGGAGAAATACCATCAGACCAGTACGGTAAATATGTAAATATACTACAGTAAATATGGAGCTGTGGTCAGGAGTCATAAGGAAAAAAAGGGAGAAAATCTACCTGCCAATGTCTCCAGTGCAGATTTAGTTTTCTTTGGACAGATCCTGGCTGTCCTCTTGTATGAAGCTTCCGAACTAAACCAATCAAATATCAACTAATTGACCCTGGCATTACACAGGCTATACAACAACTAGATACAAGCTTTGTTTATAAACATTGACCAGATGTCATCTCAGCTCTATTAGCCTTTAAATCTTATATTTATTGGTTCTTATTGTAACTACTTTTGTAGGCAGGTACAACATCCACCCATCCGTCCACTATCCTTTATGCTAGCAGGGGATGGTAGCGAGAGACACTCAGGACACGCTCCTACTCACTTTGCCAATTAGCAGAATCCAGATTAACCGGATTAACCCATATAATCCAGAAACCTCCTGCTGTGATGCATTGTTGCCAACCACCGTACCACCACTGTCTCGCAGCAATCTGTCTTTTAACTGTCCCACTGGATGTGTCTGTAACCGAGCGAGTAGTCCAATCTCTCCTCCGTCCCACACACACTATCTCACTGCCGACTGCAAACAGACTGAATCTGTGGGGGCAGAGCTCCGTCCCGCCTCAACCAGGGATTCACCCCGGAGAGGCCGACGTCCAGGTCCCTCAGTCCAATCCACCCACCCGGCGGCTGCTGTCCTGAGTTTAGCCCGGCCGCTTAAACACACCAGCTGAATGAGTCTCAGGTAACCAGGTTTGAGCTCTCGGCGGCCCGGCTGTGACGGTAATTGATTGATGAAGTGCGAGACACAGACCAGAGGCTTGAGCTGAGCACCTCGGTGACTGCAACAAGCCAAAACGGCTGTGTGTGCACAACGTCTCCGTGTCACATCTGACATAAATATTGTTTCTGTAGAAAAGCAAATGTAGACGTTGCGGCTTGTTGCCATGGCAAAGCTGTGTTGCCAGGCGCTGACGTGTTGTCGTGGCAGCAGACGCTCCTGTCATACTGTTGCTATGTTGCGGCGCTGCGTCTGAAGTGTCGGCTTTGTAGTGTAAATAAGGATGTGTGTCTGTGTCTGTGTGTGTGTGTGTGCTCTCAATCAAACCTCTCCTATAGACCTGCTGTCAC
Organism: Pleuronectes platessa; assembly: GCF_947347685.1. Taxonomy (NCBI): domain Eukaryota; kingdom Metazoa; phylum Chordata; class Actinopteri; order Pleuronectiformes; family Pleuronectidae; genus Pleuronectes; species Pleuronectes platessa. Next base: position 10,555,337 of record NC_070632.1, on the reverse strand, counting down.
ACGTCACATCTGCCAGCCGGGGAAGAAGGAAAAGTCGAGGGGGGGGGGGGGGTTGAACAGTGACAGTGGATGAGACGTGAGAGACCAAAGCGAGAGACAGAGCTTGACGGAGAGACAAAAGGAAAGAGCAGGATAACGAGGGAAGAGGGAGCGGATTAGAAAAGACAGAGAGAGTAATGGGGATACAGAGGCTACCGGTAGGGAAACAAATGGATGGAAGAGGCGATGAGGTAAATTGGAAATGAGTGGAGTGAGAGAAAGATGGAAGGTGGAAGGCAATTTGAGAAGACAAGAGAGTAAGACAGATGGATGGATAGACAGATGCGAGAAGGAGACAGTAAGTGAATAAGAAAGCAGCAGTGAACGTGTGGGTATTGTGCTGGAAACAACAGGCTTCACATTCCTCCGTGCGCTCGTGCTGCCGTGTGGCCGTGCTTGCTGAAAAGGATTCTGGGTAAACACGTTTCGTTTTTTTTAAGGACAGCATCTCGGTATTTTTTCATTTGGTGTGGCCACAGGGCTCTATCTCAAAATCCAATGTTGCCTTTATATTCCCACATGGATCGGTTTTTCATGGGTAAACATTTTTTCAATGCATCGTTTTACACACAGTTTTTAGAAAATATGGAAAATAGTTAGAACCTGTGGGATTGTAACATCCAAATAGCAACATGTCTCAATTTAAATGAAAGGGTTTGCATTAGAATCATGCAGCACTACTAGGTGAGGTTGGACTTGCATTGAGCTCAGAGGAGAGGTGAGCTAACGCACCGGTACCTGCACGTTTGAATCCTCTCTTTCACACTCTCACAATAATCCCCGGGTGGATTAATGTGAAGGAGCATCACGCCCGTTCACCTTTTTACAGATTATTTTTAGTTACCGTTAGATTTGGTGTTACCTGGCTCCCGGTAACAAATCCCTCCAACTCCCACAGCAGCCTGATGGCTCTGATGGATGATGTGCTGAAACCATGAGGGGCTGGAGAGACAAACACAATGCATGTCTGTGCACATTGAGATGAAGAGCTGGAGGCTCAGGTGGGACCATGTGTGTCCAGTCCAGGTGTGTAGCTCTGTCCAGTTACCGCTCAGTTTGCAAATGCTGCAGGAGTTTTTTCTTTCTCCAGCAATTTGTCTCAGAACTTTGGAGGACACAATCATACCTATAAGCCCCCCCCCCCCCCCCCCCATCTCAGCGTTCCCACACAATCTCAAACTGAGATTGTAATTGACCACCTTCCCCCTCCCTTTATTATGATAATCAGTCCATCGATAGTCTATTTTTAGCTCAGAGTCCCCCCCCCCCCCCCCCCCCCCGCTCCGCTGCTCCCTCTTGGTGATTTCCTGTCTCATTACACAAACATGTGTACACGTGCCCGGTATCCAGCTCAGTCGCAGGCTGCAGTGGATGCACAGCGAGGCTAACCAATCACTCCTCTCTCTCTCTCTCTCTCTCTCTCTCTCTCTCTCTCTCTCTCTCTCTCTCTCTCTCTCTCTCTCTCTCTCTCTCACTCTCTCTCTGTTGCTGTATTTTACTGTTTTTTTCTCCTTGCCACTCTTCTGCCACTCTATTATTCAGCAAAGGTATTTGTCCTCTTATCGTCTGAGTTATTTCAGTATCTAAGCTATTTTGGCTTTAGTGCCAAATGGACTTTCCTTGTTATGTTTCTACGTAATCTCTCTTTTCTCTCTCTCACTCTCTCTCTCTTTCTCCTGCACTTCCACTAATGTTAAAATATTCTGTAGCGCTCGGCCGCCATTGGTTCGAGCTGGAGAATGTCTTCACCCCCTAAAGTGGCAGCTCTGAAGCTTTACTATGCTATTATTGCTTTAAGTCATTTAAGCATAAATCTCTGTGGCGCTCATACCCATACTCGCAGCGTCACCTCTGAGAGGTTTGGCTACACCGGCCGATTGTAATGCAAAGACCATTTCGGTTCACAGCCGACTTTATCCTTTGTTAGCGAGAGCACGACGTTCAATCAATAATGGACAGCAGCCTTGGTTTTGGCTCAGGGAAGCGTCACTGCCCCTGCTCTCAGTCTGCTGCTACTTTTTCATTTCAGCACCTGCAGCTTGTCCTGGTTTGTTCAGCTCATTTATTAAAGCTCTGTATCAGAGCTTTTGTGGCTATGTACCGAAAAGTATAAAGAAAAATGACCCCTGAACTGAGCTGGAGACATTTCAGCCTTCATCCATGAGGCTTCATCAATTATAGATAGAATCTCTTTTAGAATCATTTTTGGTTTCTCCCGGAGTTTTCAAGGATAAGGAAAAGGAATAAAAAGGGAGTTGGTGTATGGTTAAAGATAGCATGAAGATAGAAAAAGGCAGCATCAGGGGCAGCAGTAGCAGAGCATGGATTTTTCTGGGAACAGTGTTCATTTTAATAACAAGGTCGACTTCACAGTTATTAAGTTGTGTTGCTTGAGGGAAGAGGAAGAGCAGAGAGCAGGGAAGAAAAACAGATAATGTGTTAAATGGCTCTGAGTAGAAATGTGTGAAAAGAAAGGAAAGAGGAACATTCAGACTCTCTTCCTATCTCAAGGCCAGATAATCGATCAATATTCTCAGCTCAGATCCAAGACGCTCTCTCTCTCTCTCTCTCTCTCTCTCTCTCTCTCTCTCTCTCTCTCTCTCTCTCTCTCTCTCTCTCGCTCCCTCGCTGTTCGACTGGTGTGTCCAGTGAAGGAAGCTGTGGGAGAAGGCCATCGGCACGTCATCAGTATTCCAACAGGCTCTGCCTACTCTGGTGTGGGCAGCAGAATAATTTCACTCTGATCTTACAGATCAATAGCTGTACCCAGTGGAAGGCGACCGGCCCCGCCTGGCTGGCCGGGCTGCTGTGGTATTCAGAGTAGATCTGCACACAATGGATGGTCCCCTTCAAGATTTGTTTTTAAGTTTCCCGTGTGGTGTAGTTCAGTGAGTGGGTCTCATCGTGCTGGTCTGTGAAGCTTCTTGACAAATGCAGTTGTGTAGACATTGTCTTTGAGCACTGGGTGGTCAACATGTTAAATCTTTGTACAGTCTGAGTCAGAGGAGGGATGATGAGTCAACTAATGGGGGTGGGGAAGATATTTTATCTTGTGATATAATGCAATCCAGGACATAAGCACATAAACTGCAGTCTCATAAAATACCAGGGAATAAAATCAATACATCCTAAAATGGTCAAAATGATTCCTATTGGCAACTCATTTATTTTATATTACATTATACAGGAGCCGGACAAAATGAGTAACAACCTACAGCTATTTAAAAGAAATATTGATTGAGTTAAAGCTACTTATTTGAAGCAACTAATTATGTTAGTCATACAGGGGTAAACTACTTACTGAGGTTTGACATTGTTTGTTTGTATTAATATATGAATACTACCTGAATCAAACATCCAGGCTACCTGTTATTACTGAGATGGTTCTAACTCTTGCTAACTTTCTAGCTCTTTTTCCTTTTATGCATTTATATTTCTAATCTGCGTTTATATAATAGCTAATTGATATTTGCAAGCAGGGACTGGTACTTGTTCCACTCAATGCTTTATCGATGGCTTTAGATGAAGGAGGGTCTCTCATCTCCGCAGCTGTCAGAGGCAAATATTCGTCAAATCTGTCTCATGCGAGTCACAGATTGTCTCGGAGGAGGAAGAGCTGCACGTTTCACTGAAATGTCACGAATCAGAAGTTTTTTACGAGTGACACGGGACAGTTTGACAAGTCTGCTACAGAACCGGTGACTTCTGCTAGCTGCTGAGTTAGCTTACCTGTCGGAAGCACAGCACATCTGTCAATTGACGGTAGTTACGGCGTATTGCACCATGTGACTCATCGTTAGCGCTGAGGATCCGTACGTTGTTTAACTGTCAAATGTGGGAGGTTGTAAAACCATAAAAAGCCCTGGTTAATTGGTTTACTGACTTCCTGTACAAGAGAAACAGATGATGGAATAATGAAACATATTTTGAGCTGCAAACGATCTAAAATGTTATTTGAATTGTGTCACATTGAATCGCATTGTGCAATAATCAACACATGTTGGCTCACACTGCATAACATGTGGTGAATCGTGTCATACTAACTGTTACTTCATATGTTTCTGTAATGCATTAATAATCGGATCATTGCAAAAGAAAAAACAGCCCCACTATGTAACCATTACAACTGCTCCTAATGTATTCAACTGGTTTAGAGTTTGAATCAGAGTACATCAAACACTGGTGGGACACACTGAAAAACACACACACACTCACTCATATCTGCAGTGTCGAGGAAGCACAGTGTCCCACTGAGCTGTGATCAGCTCCGTGATGAGATTACTGTTGGCAGTGGGCACTTTATCGCCTTTTAAAGCCACAAAGACAAACACCTGGCTGAACACACATGTCAGGGGACAGGCAGAGATAAAGTGCAGACAAACACCCCTCTGTACACAGTATGGCAGCGCTGAGCAGCCTTATAGATGGCCTATAGGTGCTGGATGGTGCGATGTCACTTCCTCGCTCTTTGTGTGTTGCTCAGCTCTCATCTCTGCTCCCACGGGTGAAGTAAATACAGTAGAGAAAGTTCAGTGGATGCACTGCAGGAGCGAAGTGGTGACAGACAATCAATACAGATCTAATGATTAAGATATCACACTCTGGAGAGGAGTTGGAAGTTCAGCTCTTCATAGGATGACTAACCTGTGTGTGTGTGTGTGTGTGTGTGTGTGTGTGTGTGTGTGTGTGTGTGTGTGTGTGTGTGTGTGTGTGTGTGTGTGTGTGTGTGTGTGTGTGTGTGTGTGTGTGTGTGTGTGTGTGTGTGTGTGTGTGTGTGTGTGTGTGTGTGTGTGTGTGTGTGTGTGTGTGTGCATGTCCACACGTCCACCACTCTCACAGCTCACACTTCAATTATGTTGCTATTTTATTCGTGAGGAAATTATATACTCTTGTATTTACTGAATTCCCCTTCACAGTACTCCTTTTATCATAATAGTAATAGTATAAGTCTGCATTGCAGTTAACATGAAACACATCTAACAATTTGTACTTAGGTGTCAAACATGGTCAGAAAACTATGGAATTTAAATGCAGAATGAGAGGGGAACTTGTTTTTTCACTCGTCATAACCTTGTCAGAACTGCTCATCCCCTTTTTGTACTCCTGGACCATTGGAGAACAAACATTACACTTCATCCAGATCTGGAGTTCTGGCACCTGCGCTGCTCTGTCTGCAATAATCTGACTTAGATTTTGCCAGTTGGGGCCCGAGTGCTGGGAAGAGCACTGGGCCAGAGACTGTTTTCAGGCATGATCAATGTAGAGCGGGGATCGACACCGGCGGACCTGACTGAGCCTAGGATGAAAATCCACTTGGCAGAGACACAAACACGGCACCTCATTAAACTCGACGCTCCCATCGCTGCAATCACAGAGCCGAGCCCCGACGCTGCAGTGCTGATGGAGATCTCCAGAGCGTTGATGTAGGGAGGCTGTAATTGCTGCATGGTAATGTGGCGCCTCTGCTTTCCTGTTGTTTTCCACAATAACCCGGTCGGCACGGAGGTTTGAGTTATAGTTGGTTAAAGTGTCATATCGACTCACTCGTGACTAAAGCGGCACCGGATTGGCTCGTAGAGGGACTGAATGATGGCGGCTCGCTGTTTGAGCATGCTTCCCCTTCTCCTCTATAGCTGTCTCCCTCCGTCTCACACTGTCACTCACACTCAATTGTGTGAATGGATTTGGCGATCGCAAGCGATGACTCTTCACTCAGCCTCTTCTGTTCCATTTCCTTTCCCCTCCCACTTCCTCTCGTACACTTTGTAGCCTCAAATATGCCGTCTTTTTCTGTCCAGTCCTTTTTCTGGGCTCTTTATCTGCCTTCCTGCCTTTTCTTCTCAAGTGCCCTGTTTGGCTCTGATGACCTCTCTCTCTCTTCCTCTCTCCCCCCCTCCTCTCTCTCTCTCTACCCCCTTTCTCTCATTTTGCAGGTACCACCAGGCAGCCTAAGGAGGGGGAGGTGCCGGGGGTGGACTACAGCTTCGTGAGTGTGGAGCGTTTTATGGAACTGGAGCAAAGTGGAGCCCTGCTAGAGAGTGGAACCTATGAAGGTGAGCTGTGGGAGCGCTGTGGCCACTGGGCAGGAACCATTGTGTGCTACAGGGAACAGATGACGTTGGAGTCATTTGACTATTTTCTAAATGAATCCGGCGTCTTGTGCTAGAATGTGGATATCTTTGATGGATCAGGTGTGTCAGGTGATGTTCCTACACACAGCTCAGGTAAACAAAATGAGTCTCCTGCAGGGATTCGTGTACGACAGCTTCCTCAAAGGCAGACTGACTACTTAAATTTGTGATTGTGTGTGTGTGTGTGTATATGCATGTGTGTGCACGTGGGAGCTGGATGAATGCCATTTCCGAGTCATGTTAAGTCTGCATCTGCTTTGCTACGGTGTCAGGGATACATCTACACATCGGGGATTTGCTGGTTCATTTGCCCAGTAGCAAATGAAGAGCTTGTGCAGCTGAACGCACTCACACACAAATTACTGTGTGTGTGTGTGTGTGTGTGTGTGTGTGTGTGTGTGTGTGTGTGTGTGTGTGTGTGTGTGTGTGTGTGTGTGTGTGTGTGTGTGTGTGTGTGTGTGTGTGTGTGTGTGTCTAGGGGGGTACAGGAACATGTGCGCGTATGTGTGTGTTCCTTTTTTATACATTCATTTTCGAATTGTGTGTCTTGCGTGTTTACGGTGAATGTTTCGCAGAGCTTACTAATTCCCACTGGGGGAAGCTGTCTCTTTCTGGGTGGCTGCGCTGTACGTGCAGTAACTCCTTTTGAAATTCACCTTAGAAAAAAACGAGAGAGTAGAAATATAGAGAGGAAGAAATGAGAGACGAGAGATAAGAACGGAAAAGGATCGGAAAAGGGCATTGAAGGAAATCAGACATGAAGCATCATCAGGAAACTCTTCAAGGTAGTTGTAGTGTACACGTGTGCATGTTTTGTGTATCACTCAGGTTTGTGATGAGTCACAACCATAGGTCACAACTGAAGGCAGATATTGCATGTTACAAAACCAGTTTGGTTCATAAAGAGGAACCTTGTCCTAAACGTATCTCTGCATGCCTTATGTTCTGCAAAGCATCTCTTCAGGTTGTGTTTAGAGCTTTTACAGGTGGGTGCTCGCTGCCCATGCAGTTTCATACTTTAATCATCGTTCATATGTGCCTGTGTGGGAACATTTATATTTTGGTCAGGACGTGACAGTTCTCTTTGGCGGGCAGCAGGGTGACTGCGCTTCTTGAGGAAGTGGTGGCTGCAGTTGAGCCTTCCTTAAAATCTATCCGCCTCCTGCTGCGATGGAAGTAGACTGATGTCTGTGGTCTCTGTGCTGCTGATCCCTCGTTTGTCCTTCAGCGCTGCCTCCTTCCCTCTTGCTGTTGGTCTCCTCCCATCGCCCATGTCCCCCGCTTCCTCTTTGTGAAACCCCCCCTCCTCTCCATTTGGAAGGATTATAAAATAAGACATCAGTGCCTCTCACTAACTCTTGATATTTAATCACGAAATATTTCCCCGACAGTGACGGTCTTGTTTAAATTTCAAATAAAAGCAGGGCTATATTATGGTTTTAGAGCAAATATGCAGAGTCAAAAAAGTATATTAAGCACAGCTGAAAATCTGAACTTGTAGAAAGCCATGACATTTCCGACGCTTCGGTGTTAGTCAGTGTCAAACAGAGAGTGCTATACTTATATGTGGTGCTGTTATTAACTTGTCTTAATTTCCCATACCATCATTACAGTGGGTGCAGTCAAGATGGCTCCAGAGGCGTATCAAAAGACTGGGAAATTGTCAACTACTGAAAAACATTTAACATTTTTTTTCACTGAAACACTTAATTAAAACAAAACTATAGATAACACACATATTAATGGAGACATGTATTTTTCTAAGACTCTGTAGTTGTAGCCTGACTGAGGAGCTATCATTATGTTAAAGTGGGTTTGTGTGCATCATTAGGCAGAGGAACCACACTGCAGGGTTTTTCTCAACCTCTAAATCATTAATTTAGCTTAAACAGGGACATTGCTTGCCCTTGGAGGCATTTCTCTATTTATTTTTGGGGTCCTGCATTTTAGGACTCTGCAACAAGTATTTTATTTTCTCTCAGGAGACGGAAAAACTCCTCCTGTTGAGGAAAAGAAATTGGCCATTATTGAAACTCCACCTCTAACTAATATGGTATTCCTCCAGCTAGCTGTAAAATAATCTCCCTCTAAACATACTGTCCCATGTCTGTCCACAGCAACAGATGGAGTTTAGGAAGAGTCATCTTCATTAAGATAAACAGGCAGCTGGTTTGGGCTTTGAGAGCCAGTGACCTCATGAGTCAGTTAATCTAATTCAACCGGAAATGTACCATTGAAATTTAGGCTATTTTACTGTAACCTAATGTTGATCTGTCTATTATAATAACACGGTTAACACCATAACCATATCATGTCCAAAATACTTCAGAGCCTAAGCAGCATGTTCCTTGTATTTAACAAAAGGTGGTTAAACACACAGAGAAACAATAATTCCAGGACACAATCTACATGAGGAGAAAGTGTTGATATGTCATATTAGACCAAACTACTGCACTTTACAAAAAAATGAAACCTGAAACAGACTGAAAAAAGGTTGAACCATACATTGGTATATCCTCTGCAGAATAAAGCTCCTTAGGCCTGTTGAGTGATAGCTGAGGATATGCAGCAAGATAAGACATTTCTGAATGAATAGTCACTACTTTGGGTTTCGGCTGTGTGTGTGTTTCAGGTCATGTTGAGGTGTCTTTGTGAATGACGTGAGGTAGAAGAATATCTATAGCTCTATAGAAATGCAGTTAATTTACTTTTACCTTGTGGGTGTCACAGGTTTACAGTTTTTATCCTATTTAAAAGTGTTGTATTTTAGAAAACTGTGAGCTGTAAGGTGAGGACTGGAAGGACATACAGCAGCGATTGAAGAGTAAATGAATTTGAAGAAACCTGCAGCGTCTCCTTTTCAGGGCTGGAACACAGAGTCAGAGAGGTGGCTCCTCCTTATAAAAGAAGGACATATAGGACGGATGATGAAAAACACGCAATGATGGAAGTCATTGATTGCATTGATGTCCATGAGGCGGCTGGACTTTTTTACTCCCTCGCTGTGTTATATGTTTTCTTTTTATCTATTTCTTTAAAAGAAATCCACTGTGTAATGTGTTGGCCCTTATTTCCACGTCTGTTTAAGTAGGTGAGACTGGAAAATGGAAAAGATTTCAGTATGAAATGAGAATATGTTGTCATTTTAGTACACTAAGCATTAGTATCTGGCATCTTAAATAAAAGTTGCTCATGATGTAAAAATGAAAGTCTGGATTCTAATGTGAGTTCAGCTCATAAGACTTTTTTTTTTTCTGGCAGGCAGATCTGTCCTAAGAGCTCAACTGTTAGCCACAGCTAATGCTTATTCATTTTTCAGACATCAGCCAGCATGCAAATCCAAAAAATTGTTCAGATTTATAAAAAATCCCAAGTTTTTAGTCAAATAGAGTTCCTGCTGGTTCTATCTTACATTTTAAAATCATCTGTTCAAACCGCGTGTTGCCCTCAATGGGTGGACCTCTGCTCTGCTTAACAGACGGTGCGTTATATCACCTGAGGTAGTCACACATATGGCCACTGACACAAACCCTGCCGTGCCTCTCTGCCCTCAGATAACTTCTACGGCACACCAAAACCTCCAGCCGAGCCGTCCCCTGCAGCCCCTCCTCTGAATGTGAGTGAGGCCCTGCTGCCCGGAGCCCGGCCCAGCGCCCAGGGCAAGAGGAAGAGGAACCAGTCAGTCAGCAACATGGAGCAACGCGCCAGCCTGGAGCCGCCCGAGGAGGAGGAAGAGGAGAGCCCGATAGTCAATGGCAATGGGGTGGCCATCACACCAGGTACTGTCGCCTGAGAGAGAGAGAGAGAGAGAGAGAGAGAAACATCAATTTCCTGTTTCGATGCCTTTATTGCAAATTTTCCATCTGCTACTGACTCAAATTAAATTCGATCTGAGTTTCACAAGTGCCCTGACCATGAAGGCATTTTATTATATCATATTTTGGTGCGGAGACAATCTGGTGTGAAGGCTTTGACTGCCCCCTGAGTTATTTATGAGAGTCTCACTGGCATGATTGAGTAAAACCAGAGCATCAAGCCAGTTGTAATAGCAACTCTCACTTTCATATGTTATTGTCCCTTCAGGATAAATCAAGAGTCTGTTTTAGCCATCAGTCCTGTTTCATATCTGCAGAGTTTATCGTTCAGCCGGTGCAGATCTAACACTCATAAGTGACAAGGACAAAGTTATTAATAAGCTTGTAACAGGAAGAATGTATAAAGACACCTTAACACCTCCACCCCGATCGCTGTCCATAGTCTCATTGTAGCTCCAGCTATCGTCTCTCTGTCCTCTCATTTCTGTCTTCCCTGCTGTCTTTGCTCTCCTGCCACTGGCCTTTGTCCTTGTTTCTATAAATACCACAACTCTCCTCCACTCTCCTCCGCTCCTCTACCATCCTCTTCCTTCTCAACTCCCTGGATTCTTCCCCTGCCTCTGTGGTCCTGTCACTTCTGGCCTCTGCTCTTTCATCTCCTTACCCCTATCTCTCTTTCTAGTCTTGTTATATCCCCCCCCCCGTTCTCTGACAGCCGTGTTTTGTGCTAATTTCACTTAGAGCTAGACGATATAGCCAAACATGATCAAAAAGATTAAAAAATCTGTGTATACTGATAGTTATCACGATAAATCACTATCCTAAGTCGCTTTATTATTTCTTCTGAACTTAAAGACAGATTTGGGGTCCTGAGTGAAGCTTGTGGTTTTAAACTCTTCCACATTTTACAAATCTGATGTGGATCAATTATGTGCTATACTTTTGAACTGCTCGCATAATACATAAGCACTATATCAGCACAATTTGGAATTTTGTTTTATTGCTAAAATTGCAGAAAATTTAATTGCCATTATAATTGATTTTGTTTAGTGCCCAACCCCATATTAATTTCAACAAGATCAACTAGATATAATTATCTGGTTGATCTTGATGCATGAAAGATTAAAATCTAGATTAAGACATTTTAGCTGGTCACAGGAAAAAAAGGATTGATTTAGAAACACTGGAAAAGTGCCTCCTCTCTCATTTCAAACAGTGCCTGGATAAAAATGACCTCCTGACTCTACCTAAAGTGTCCTGTGAGATTCTGCAACACATTTTAACAAGTCTAGAGAGAGATATAGACCCAGAAATCTAATAAGTATTGTGAAATAGCACTGACTCTCCTCCATCTTACATTCCCTTTAAGACAGTAGATATTATAGGCACATATTGCCCTTTCATGTGCTCCACTCTCCTTCATCATATGCTCCCCATCCTCTGACTTACATGCCACCAGCTCTTCTGCTCACTCAAAAAAAAAGAAACTTTCCCTGTGTTTCTGACTCAGTCCCTGACCCCTGAAGTCAATGTCTTTCCCTGTTTCTCCATTTCTGACATCTCCATGTTGTTTTCTCCTCATGCTCATTGTCCTCAGACCCCATCGCTCCCCTCTCGCTCTCCTCTTTCCTGCTCTCTCCCTCCTGGGGGTTCATAGCTCTGCAGTGACTCGGCTCTGACTCATCATGCATGGCGTGTGTCGTGTGCATCCAGGTCTGCATGTGTGTACAGAGTGAATTTGAGAATAACTCTGTGTGTGTGTGTGTGTGACTGCGTGTGCGTGCGTGTGCTCAATCCAGAGTCCAGTGAACACGAGGACAAGAGCACAGATGCCTCTGGGGAGGTTGCTGTTGAGGTCTCCAGCCAGGCCCCAGCCTGCGCTGAGCCCCCCACCGAAGAAGAGGAAGAAGAAGAAGAAGATGAAGAGGCTCCAAAATCTCCTACCAAATCCCCAATCAAAGTCCCAGATGCCGATGAGGAAGAGCTCGGTCCTCTGCCTGACAACTGGGAGATGGCCTACACTGAGAAGGGGGAGGTCTACTTCATAGAGTAAGAGAAAATAGAGTTATATAAATCTATTGTTTTTTATTGCAATATAAGGGGTTTACCCCCCAAGAAACAGCATGTTCCTTCATGTCTGTGTCTGTAACATGAGGTAAAGTCTTTATTTATAACATGATAAGGAACATTTCTAAAAATTATAATAAAGGGGGAAAAATGTGATGCACCTCACAAAATGTGCGACGTTTTAAATATGGCTGGCTGTGTGAACTTTGTAGTTCTATTGAATAGTTGATGTAACTCAATACTGCTAATCACACACAAACACACACACACACAAATGCACAACCCTGGGAACTATTGCCCTCTCCTCTCACCCTTACTAATTAGTGGCTGAGGGCTAATTAGTGGATTAATGACCATTTAAGTTTACCTTGGAGATTCCCTTGTTTCTCTTTGCCCCTGCACACACACACACATGCTCGGGTCACGAGTGTTACTTTGCTCTCATCTCTTTCTCTTACCCTCACCGTCACTCTCTGCGTGACCTTCGTTTGCCCCCCCTTCCCTTTATTATCTCGTTCATGTACACGTCCCTTTCTTGTTCCCCTCCTTCAGTCACAACACCAAAACAACATCATGGCTTGATCCTCGGCTCGCTAAGAAAGCGAAGCCACCAGAAGAATGCAGGGAAGACGGTGAGTGTGAACGACCCGTTTGCATGTTTGCTCTCTTGTCTTCTGAGCTTCGGTGCGTGTTCATCTGAGCCGAGCTCGTCTTTTTTCAACCTTTGTGGGTTTGTGCCGTGTCTGCGTTTCCTGCTGTTTGAGTACCTGTGTTGTCTGCAGCTGACTTGCTGCTCCACAATGTTTTCTCTTCGCGAGAAAAAGGGCACAAAAACACTGTTGTTTGAGGTGTTTGTTAGTCTGCCGCCGGTCGCACTGTTCACCACAGGGTTGGGGAGGAGGACCGGTTATGAAATAGAGAAAGAATAGACGTGATACTTAAGTTGTAGCTTTGCAGGTTTCTAGTTTTTCATTAATATTGATAGGTCTTGCTTCATGTGCTGAGAGGAATGCATTGAGGATACAGTCAATATTCACTGTCTCTGTCTCTTCTTCATCTAATGTGCACGTTCTTTATGACATCACACTCAACTAAAACTCATACACTAACATGTGCTGCAGAACTCATTGTGTTTAAAAATAACAGATGCATTAGATTTGTCTCATTGTCAACAGATCCTGTGAAACAACCAACAATGTGTTAGCGTGTTTCTTGTTACTCTCTGACTTCCTCTCCTGTTTGTTGCGTTCAGCTTTGAGCTGATTTGTCCGACTGAAAATTCGTATTAAAACGATCAATAATATAGAGCTTTGTAATTAAAATTAAAATAAATCTAAATACTTTTCAACCGCTACGCAAACAGGAGTACAAAGTTAATTTTTTTGCAGACTACTTTAAGCTGCTGTTAATTCAGGTACAACGAGAGCTTTTCAAAAGACGGTGAAAAAGCCTCATCACATTCTGCCTGTTCATCAGAGTGATTTTCTTTTCCAAGAATTGTTTAACTTGACTGATTTTAGAGGCCTCGAGAGGTAAATCTATAAAAGTAGTCTGAAAAATAAGGTTTTTCGTGCAGCAGAAATTGTTTTTATTATTTTCTAACCTGTTCATCAATTCATGGCTCTTCAGATTTATCATCGGGGCTCTAACAGGGTCCCAGATGATTGCTGTGGTGATTTGCAGCAGCAGGATGGTTCTTCGTGGAATTCAGTGACTCATTTATGTGTTTTTAGATGCCGAAGGTGGTCTATGACACAGAGAAAGGAAGTAGATCAGACTCTAGCTTCACAAACAAGACAAATTAGTCAGATCACTTCATTGTTTTTCGGTCTTTTCAAAGAATTTGTTGACAAAAGACCATAGAATATCAGTGGTTTTGTTTTTCAAGGTTTGAAACAAGGGAAGCAAATTTACTTGAATGAAAATCTTAGGTGTCCAAACATTTTATTTCAGATGCCAAATAAACAAGAACATGAATTTGATCAACGAGAGTCGAGCGCTGATGTCAGTCACATGATTAAGAGGGTTCCTGTGTTGGCTCAGTGGGATCAGATTATTACAGTGAGGTTGATCATACGTCCCTTATTCTGTCGCCGCCCTCAGTCGGCAAATCAGGTTGTGATGTGATTCACCAGAGCAAGATCTGAATCAATAGGTTCTGCGGCTCTCCTCTGGTCTCCATCTCTTCAATTTCCGCCCTCCTCCTTTCTCCCCTCTGCACTCCTCTACCTCTCGTCTCTGTCACTTACCCCTTTCAATCTCCCTCTCTTCAATTTTCCTCCCCTCTTTTTTCCCTCTCCCTCCGTCTCTCCAGTAAAGGGCTGCAGTGTGACAGGAATTCCAATAATACCACTCAGCTCTGCACAAACTGGTTTTCAGTCTCTCTCTCTCTCTCTCTACACACATACACACACAGACACACACACACAGACACACACACACACACACACACACACACACACACACTACTGCTGTCTTGTCACAAACCCTTCTCCAAAGTATTTCAGCTTAATTTTGGCAGAGCAAAGATCAGTTTTCACCACAGTCAGGGATCTTCAGAAGCCAGTTTTCCATCAGCTGTCCAGCTCTGTGAAGACTTATTTTGTGTATCAGTGCAACAACTTGCTGTTGCTTCAGGCTCTGTTTGGGTTCGGGTTCACTAACCATACAAAATAAATATCTACATGCTATGCACGCAATATTAGAATTTATTAATTTGACTATCGGCCTGCTAATATGTTAATAATGACATGCTAACGTGTTTATTTTAGGCAGGTATATTATTTACTTTGCTTATAGGGCCGAGTGATGAAAAATGGCAACTATCACCATTTATATTTCATCAATGACAATATAACCAATGCTCGATATTTGTCAATATAATTCTTATTCATTGTACACGCATGCTGAGGAGGTATAATACACGATGGGTTTGAATGTTCGACCTCAGATTTTTTATATGTTTTGCTGTGTAGCGAGTGTTTCTCTGCCCATGAAGAAGAATTCTAAAACAACAACCTTCACTCAGGAGCTATAATCGCTCTTTGAACTTGAAGTAATGTGACATTTGTCCTGTTGATTTTTGATTTGCCACATTCCCCAGCCCTCCATGTTAACATCATCATTCAGCCTGTTTGTATGCTAAAACAAAATACAGGCGAGGCTGCTGTTAATTTGGTCTTAAACCAAATGTCAAGTAAAATCTATCTTTGACCATCAGGGGACAAGATGTTACATTTCACTCTGTAGGGAACATGAATGTCTGTATCATATTTTATGGAAATCCATCCAATAGTGGTCAAGACATTTCACTAAAACACTAAACTGTCAAACACGTGGTGGCGCTGGAGGAAAAGTCAGGGTGTCACCAGAGATGATGTGATTCATCCGCTGGGGGAAATGAATGTCTACACAAAATACCATGTTTTTCATAACCCTCTAACAGCCCCAGTTTCACTTCTGCTCTTTATAAAAAGTATTTTGATAGAAGGTCACAAACAGCCAACAGCATGGGGGTTATATTTAGCCCTACCTGGCAGGTTGCACTCCAAGTCTCTATCATCGAGATCAAAGTTTTCCTTTAGGATATGTCAGTGACAGCATCTGAACCGGGCGATCAGCCATGTTAACTCAGTGACATGTGATCTCACTCTGTTGTTTGCATTTTGCATGACCGCTGCAGATCTCTTCCTCTCAGAGAAGAATGAGATAGATATCTGAGCCACGTTTATGTATTTAAATTAAATGCACGCCCCTTCATTAGTTCTTTTTTTCTCTCTCCTCAGTCTCCTCAGTCTTTCCATTCTCCTCATTGTCTTCATTGTCTTACATTCGTCTGCTGTTTAGATCCTGTGCAGTTGATCTGGGCTTTCTTGTTTTTTGGTCGGCGCGTGTTTCTATCTTTGGAAATGCACGGGGTTAAAGGAAGAGGATGCTTCAGTGATCACTGGCAGAGGAATTTAAATTGAAGACATTTGTCAAGGTCTTGGGTGACACATCACATCTTCTCACAGCACCTTTGTGTTTCTGGCCCCAAGATAAACAGGTTTAGTTGCCAGGAAATTATCATTTTTTTAATTGTTTTCATTACAGCTGGCGCAGCAGCCTTTTGGATGACTGAAGCTTTTACATTCATTCAATCCAGCAAGCTGCTATTTTTCCTTTAATGATCTCCATGTGGCTCTTAGTGACGAACTGTAGGCCTGTTTTCTGAAGGTTAGACTTCTTGCGTGCTTGCCTTGTTCTAAGTGAGAATTTAAATGCAAATTTTTTTTTCTTCTAAACAAAGCTTTGTGCGTAGCTGTCAGAGACTAAGCTCAGTTAGCCATCAGTCTCACGTTCACAATAGCCTCATAGCACCACCTGCTGCTGTGGAGGGCAAATAACTCAGGACAGATGTGAAACAATCCTCAACACAAGATGCTGTATTTGTTTCTAAAGAATTATATGTGTGTTTTTTCCGATGCATTTTGTGTGTGCATAAACAAAACGCATTAGCCTGCTAATGGATTTTTTGCATTTGCATAGAACTCTGTGTTTGCAGTTGTATTTGCGTGGTGAAGCTGACTCAGAGAGTTCTAAGACTTGTTACCACAGATCCGGTTCGCTTGCCGTCTTTTTGTCAGGCAAGGCTTTTGTTACGTAACACGAGCCCATATCTCCTCAGAGGAGGCAAGAACAGAGCAGGACAAGCTTCAAATCCCGGCAAGTGTTGGTTTCAGTCCTGCCTTTGAAACGCACTCAATCCCTTGGCTGCTTTCAAAGTAATCTCAGTGCTGTTGATGAAAATATGCTGCTCATGCTCGTTTAGAGGCAGGAGGTGGTGAGGATGAACAGAGCGAGGCCCTGCTGCAGCCTCTTCTTTAAAATCAGCAAGAAAGAGATGAATGGAGATAGAGATGGTTTGAGTTTGAGTAGAGTCAAAGATCTGTCGGATAATGACGGACAAAATATTACCTCTGAGTTCGGTCCCTGTTCTTCCACTCAGACATGTCCTGATCGGGGCCGTCTCTCTCTCCCCTGTGATCACATTTTCCTGCTCCCTCTCTGAGGAGCAATCAGAAACATTATTTACACATATATATTCATGACATCCAACTTCTTCACAAACTTTACTGAAAACCTCACACGCATACAAATAAAAGTCTTATACATACACAACTTTCTTAGATTTCTTAAACAAACCTGAATAATTATATGCAAACACGACTTACGACTGGACAGCTTACGCGCATAATATTTAAATCTGCTCATATCTGCCTTTTATAATCAGGGAATTTGTTACTATACATATACATATACATATTTTGATACTTAAAATAGTGTGTTTATCGTATTTTAGGCCTGAACAAAGTTGAGAGGTCAGTGTCCGTTCCTAGGAAAATAATAACAACAATGTTCTGAATTGTAGTGAACCAGACTTGTTAATCTGCTCCTATCATATGGTTGAATACTGAGGTGTTTCTATTGTGCTTCATGATTCTTAGACCAAGGATCTTCTCTTTCGACAGATCTATGTTGTAATAGACTCATTAATTCAAGTAACTTGAGGCTCATCAACTTCATTATTTTATTCACATCGGTTAACACCGATATGAAATTCATCAATCTTTCATTAAACATCTGTCAAGAATATATTTCTTCGTCACTTATCATTTTGCGATCAGGCTCAATGATTCTAGTTAAAACCAGATGTTAACATGTCATCTTATTGAGCCACAATTCCCTCACTGTTCTGCATGTAACATGTATGTAAGTAACATGTAAATGAAACCAGCTGTATGTGTAATTCATCTTTATTTACTTCCTGTACATGTGAGCACAGAGAGTAGGAGATAAACAAACAGATACAGGGCTGAAACTATCCAGCACCAGGCAGAATGCAAATATGATGCGATGACATAAGGAATATGCTAATTATAATCAAACCTTCTCAATTCTGCACATTGACCATTCTGTGTCCAGTCATGGAGGTTTCGACCTGGCCTCTGAGTTCAATGTGTGGATGCCTGTTGTTGGGAGAAACTTTGTGTGTGTGGGAAGATGAGTCATCTAATGCACAGCAACCACAATTAGACTTTATATCAAGAGAGGCGCAAATACACAAACCTTTAAACAAGAACACAAACAAGTCCCTCGATGCTCATTCTATACACACGCACACATACACACACACACACTGCAAATATAGACTCATATGGAGGCATAAAACACACACACATACACACACTCCCTCTCTCTCCGTGTCTCTCTTTATTTTAATGGCAGGAAATAGAGACAAGACAGAGCCCTCAGCTCGGGCGAGCAAAAAAGACCACTCGTGGTTTCCATGGAAACTGTCTCCCTCTCACTTTAGGGGGAGGGCAAGCGACTCGTGGAAGAGTTAGTCAGACATTTAAGGCGGCTCGTGGATGGGCTGGGAGGGAATTTAAGGTGGTTTGAAGTGTGAATCCCTCAGACTTTTCCATCCCGGGGAGGAGCAGGGTTATTTAAGGTAATGGCGGCCCAGTGCCGACACTTTGAGCAAACGGTAAAGCAGACAAAAGATAATTGCGGCATACACCCTTTTCACCTTGAGCTGCACACTCAGCAGGCTTAGCAAGCCAGGACACACACTCACACACACATGCACAAACACACACACTCCGCGGCACGCGTTCACACATGGGTTATTGATATCAAGATAACATATCTGTTCATAATTACATTACAGCATGAGGGGACGATGCCACAGTATCAGCATCACACCGACCAGATCATTGTAAAAATAATAGAGCTGGAGATTTGTGTGTTTGTGTGTGTGTGTGTGTGTGTGTGTGTGTGTGTGTGTGTGCGTGTGTGCGTGTGTGTGTGTGTCTGCCTCTCTGATTCCTTAAAAGACTTGAGAGGCTCGGGTTGTGTTTCAAGCTCTTTATTATTTATAATTTTTCTGTCCTTTTGCCAATACCACACTTTGCTTGGAGAAATAATTTTGATAATGCTTTTCTTTATGGGCTTTTAATTTGAAAGCAACTATCCGGAGTTAGTCACTGCACAGAAACTGAACGTGGATAAATTAAATCTGTCGAATGCACCGTTCAGCATATTTCGTTCCTAACAAGTGAACGATAAAAACATCATTCAGAGAAAACTTGGCAGGATTCTTCAATTTTCCTATAATTAATACCCAAATTGAACAGGACACAAAACGACTTGTAAGTTAAGTTTGTTAACATAACAATTTCCATACTAAAACCCACTTTTTATCTCATAAAAGCAGCCAAAGTTTTTTTTAATGTGAAATAGTGTTCAGACACAAACAGACTTTACCTGAATATAATCTAGAATCTATGATGAGCATTGGGGCTGATTTAAAGAATTTTCTGGTAGATTTCGAGAATAACGAAGTGAAGTTGAGAAGACATGGTTCATTTAAAACCCGTAATACCCATAAATCCATGTTGAACTTTATTCCCAGTGATATCCAAATCATATTCCTGATATGAATTTGAACCTTCACATCAAACCACAGGAAACAAGGTTGCAAATCAGGCCCAGTTTGATTTAAACACAAAACTTTTTCATGTTGATCTGCTACATTGCGTTTCCAGTGGCAGACATGAGTAGCTACTGTCTTGTGCAAGCTAATGATCCACTGAGCAGCGAACTAAACTCCCTGCAGCTGCCACCACCACACACCTTTCCATACTAATCCAACTCCCAGCCACACACACACACACTCCATCCCATCTCTGTCTAGCTTTTTATTTATTCATCTCAAGCTCCTCTAGCAGCAGGGCTGTCAGCTTTTGTGCTTCTTTCTGTGTATATATACGTGCATGTGTGTGTTTAGGTAATAAGTTCATGCCAGGTCCCTGATGACTCACCGTTAGCGTATATCAGGTTTGCTTTTATTTCCCACTGGAGAATGCCCACTTACAGATATAGTCATGAATTAGACTCATACTCTTATTAAACAAGACATGCGGATGAATTAATGTGAAGGAAGAAGATCAACCTTTCAGTGGTGTTCACTGATGAATCCTAATCAGACGTGCTGTGCTTCTAATAAGTCTGAGAGGGAGGGGAGCAGCTCCGGGGGATCGACTGCTACTGTGGGTGTGTGTGTATTTGTGTGTTACCTCGGCCGTATAGTGTTGGATCAATCTCCTCTGTGTATTGATTATGCCTCAGTGAAGTATGAATAATAAAGCCGAAAAAACAAAATATCCTGGAGTTTGCAGAGGGAGCGTCAGTGGGAAGTAAGAAGAAGTAAAAGAAAAGAACAGGGTTTTGTTTCCTGTGAATATTAGCACTGCCTTGACCCAGTTCTTTTTACGATGGGGAAAAGGAGTGATAAATCAGCAAAAGGTTGGATGAGGTGAGAGAGCCACAAGGGCAGAGGAGGGGAGACGAGTGACACGACAGTAGAGGAAGACTTCCAAGATGAAAATGAGTGGGTGGGTGAAAGGAAGAGGAGACAAACATGAAGTAGCTTAGTGAAGCTACTTTGGCCCTGAAGGATTTGTGCACACGACAAAGGGAAGAGAATGAAAGAAAAAGTGAGAGAGGGCAGGATGTGATGTGCCAGACGATTTAAATGTTCTTTTTTTCCTCCTGCAGCTTTATATTGATGTCTCTGTTGTGATTCTTGTCTTCATGAAGAAGCCACCGCTGCAGATCGAAGTGTTGTCTCTCTGTTAAAGTAGCACTTTGGGAGCGTCTAGCTGTGAGCCCTGAGATTCATGTCGTCTCCCCTCACTGGTTCAATTTAGTGTCTACATTCCCCCTTCTTCTGCTCTCAGCATAAAGTGACTTAATTTCCCTCCTCTTGTTTCCCCCTGCGTCTCAGAGCTGCCCTATGGCTGGGAGAAGATAGATGACCCCATCTATGGCAGCTACTATGTAGAGTAAGTCTCCCTGTTGACTTGGTTAACTCTGTAGTCAAACAGGAAATGCATTTCCACGGTTTACAACATCTGGTTATTAATTATAAATGGATAAAGTCTCACTTCTTTTTCATGTCCTTCAGCTCGTTCGCCGGAACTTTGACAAAAAATGTTCGTCTGAAAGATAAAATCTTGAGGATTAATCAAACGTATTTAATATGTTGCTTTTATTTTGAAGTACTTCACATTTTTTAATAAAGCTAGATTAACTGTAATAAGAAATGAATACGTATTCCCTTACAAAATTTGGATGCAGCTTCAAATCTTTTTAGCAAAAAGTATTATTATAAAAAGAAAAAAATATCTTACAGCCAATAGAAACACTCATGTGTCGAAGGCTAGTATATATTTTTTGCTCTCAATTCAAGTGTGTGAGCTTGACTTTTGACTTTCAGTGGTATAAGGAGTATAACCCTTTACTCTTATACCGAGTAATTTCATTCACATTCAACAAAGAGAAATAGTGTTTTCATTTCTTTTATCTTCTTCTGCTCTGGCTCCTGTGAGCTGGAAATAACATGAGGGCACCTGACTCAAAGCATTGATGAATCTTTCCCCCCCGAACACGTGCAATAAACCTAACAGATGATTCATGGCTGAGTCGAGCTAACACACAGGTGTATGAGGTTATTTAGTAACACTGAAGGCTACATTTTTCTGAATGAGCACTTTAACTTTTGGGTTTAAGTTGCTGAAATCGAAAGGCCCTCCATTATTTGTAATGATTCACTATATTTTCAGTCACATCAATCGAAGGACTCAGTTCGAGAACCCAGTCCTCGAAGCAAAGAGACGCCTGGAGCAGCAGCAACAGATGCAGAGCCAGGGACTGTCCGCTCTACCTTTGCCCACTATATACAGAGGTACACGTGAAGCACTTTGACAATATGTGCAGTAATAAAAACATGCTGACATACTCACTCAGTTGCACAAATATGAAAATGCCAGGACTGCATAAAGGGCATGCACGGCACATGGTCTCCAGGGCACAAAGGACCCTTGAAAACTCATGTGCTGAAAGATGTTTAAATTGTTTGTTCCTTTGTCTTTACAGATTTTGATTATGTCGAGCATTGTGCAGTTTTTCTTATTTTCCCCAAATATGTCAGAGAATGGGGAGTTTCGTACATATTTGATGGGGCAGATGCACAATGTTACAATGTACAGGGTCGAATGGAGATGGCTGGCAGTGCGGGGGACAGAGAACATGCTCGCCCTCGGGCCCCGAGTGGGCTGATCCAGGCACGCATATGAGGTCGTCCTAGACCAGTGCATCATGTACTGCTTCATATGAGGGAAAACTGCATTTCAAATGACTCAGCTCATCAGGGAATTTAAAGACATGTGGTCCTATTGGTGTTGTCACATTCAGATGAAATGTGCAGTTAATTAATTCAGCACCGAAAAAAAAAAATCCTAAAGGAATTATTTGACAAACCAAATGTTAATGTACGTAGTTCTGACAATGTCGAGGAAATGAAAATAATCACAATTTCAAAATCCTCTCTCCTCACAGAGAAGCCGTTATTTACAAGAGACCCGACTCAACTGAAGGGCACCTTCCTGTCCACCGGCCTGCAGAAGAGCAACATGGGATTTGGCTTCACGATCATCGGAGGCGACGAGCCGGACGAGTTCCTGCAGGTGAAGAGTGTGATACCAGATGGACCTGCCGCTCAGGATGGAAAGATGGACACAGGTACTCATGATTATCTCTGCAGAATTTCTACAACTGCTTGAGAAATAAGTTAAGACCTCAAACAAACAACAAGCTGTCACTGCTGATACTATAATTGCGTGTTCATATAAATGCTTGAGCAGAAAATAATCCTTCTGGTAATAATTTCCCCAAAAATAATTAACTGCCAAAGCAGATCTGATGTAAAGACTAATTCCATTCAAGCAGGTTTTTATTTGTGTGTGAGGTGATTTCTGACCTGAATGCCAGCGGAGGACAACACAGTCCAGTAAATTGTGTGTTTTTGTGAAGTTCTGGCTTCAACAGTTAGATATTTCTTATCCTAAGCATGAGTGCGTCAGTAGGTTTTATGGTTGTAGCCTCGGAGACGTCACACACAATATAACATTATGTTTGTGTCTTTGATATGTTGTCTTCAGGGATTTAGTGACTTATCGATTTCAGTTTAAAAATTCATTATCATCATTCATTATCAAATTCATCCTCAGGTCATTTGTTTTCCAGAAGTAGTTTGGAGCGTGTTTATCGTCCTTTAGGAGATATTAAGCCCTCACATGTGTTTTAAGCTGTTTCCCTGCAGGTGTTACAAGTAATGCCAGATGTAGTTCACTGCCTCAGCTTCACTTCAGACTTACTTAAAACAATAACAGCAGAAACAGAATCGTAAACCAGTGGGTGATATTCTGTTGTCTTGAGGTCCTGCAGAGTTTTTTTGGTCTGTTTTCGTCCAAATGAAGCACAGATCAGCTTCTCCTCCTCGTCAACCTCCACCGATCCAAGGGACGGACACATGTGGATGGACAAACAACAGTCCAAAAAATAAGGCACATGAAAAACCTTTTTATAATAAAACTTCTAAACCTCTTCTTACAGCTGATGTTTTTGTTGCAATGGTTTTCTCTTCAATCATTGTTCACCATTTTGAATCTTTTAGAGATACAACGCAACGCAGAGTTGTTTAAATCCCCTGAAAATTATTTATGTCATCAATGTTCACAAAATTGCAGCGATACTCACGAAGCAAATGAGAAACCGAGTGGTAGAGGTTTCAGTTTCCCCTCAAACATCTACTCCTCTTGAAAGGGGACATCATTGGCCCTCGGTGGCATATTTGGGATGCCCTATGTTAGTGCCTGTAGCACCGTGTGTCCCAGACAAGGACTCCAGTTTCTCAGCGCACTCTCTGCCCTCTGTCAGTGCACCACAACACTCTGCGTCTGTTAAAGAGAATGAGAGGAGCTCATTTGTTGGGCCCTGACTGATTCCAGACTGTCGCCACACAACAGCTGCTTCATTAGGAGAATCATTTCTGCTTTTGTCGTGACACTGCAGCTGCACCGTCGGTCACAGAATCATCCAAAAACATGTCATACAGCGGTACAGCAGCGCCACTGAACTGTCCCATGTTTGTATTTGTACTTTGATTCCTAAAACCAAACGTCCTTTAATATCCGAACCGCGGTAATACGGTCTAACATGGCTCACCTCTCGGTAGGAGGGTGAGGGAACCTGCTTTTTCTGGAGGGTTACGAGTGGATCCCTGCAACAAACCAGCATGTTTTCATAAACAACATCCTCGAGACGGACATCAGATCCAAACCTGCACATTTACTGTATATTTGCACGTTAAAGTCACAGTAAGTTGGAGTCTCATAAGCTAGGAGGATTTGCTTGATGAGGCTTTTTACCTGTTCCTCTGAGAACCACTTGGCCCTTTGTCTGGCACGACTGGTGTCTACACTGCTCATTTAGAGCTAATTTCAGAAATGGGAATTCTCCGCTTCTCTGAGCTTTTATGTCTCTTCCCTTTGTCTATTCGTTTCTCTTCTTTATCTGGAGTCCATCTCTTTCCATTTTATCTCCATCTCTCTTTGTCTATCTGCCTCACCCTTTATTATGCTTTCTTATCTAACCACGTGATCTGACACTTCCCCCTGCTTCCAGCCTCAATATATTTTCATCTCCCTTCTCTTTCTACCTCTTTAGTTTTTCTCTCTTCATCCCTCTATCCTGGTCTGTCAGCCCCTCTCTCTGTCTCTGTTCTGATTTGTCTCTCTCTCTCTCTCTCTCTCTCGCTCTCTCTCTCTCTTGCTCCTCTCTGCTCTGTGACATTCGTGTTACGCACATTCCCACTCACACACAGGCGTAGTCACACTGCCACATACGGGCACTCGCTGGCTGAGATTAGCTGGCCTGTTTGAGCTGTGCGGCATTGCTCTCAGGGATTGTGTAGGATTGTGCGTGTGACATGTCAGGGTGTGTGTTTGTCTGTGTGCACGTGCCCACGTGGAGTGTGTGCGTATCTGCATGTGCGAAAGAGTGTGCCTCCCAAAACTGTGAAATAGAGGATTTGAGGCAGCTGCATTTGTCATGGGGCTGTGACTTTAAAGCAGAAATCCATAACTTTCCGCACATTCAAACTACAGCAGAGATGACAGAGTATCTGGTGTCGCATTTGTGAAGTTCTTTCACCTCGCTGTGATTGGTTTGCGAGAAAAATGTCAACGGGGAACCAGTGAAAGTGAATAGAAATGTACGATTTAGTGAAGTGATGGCTTTAGACTGCCAGACAGCGCGGGTGGGACCTGACAGATCAAACTTTTCTTACACACAAAGATCAAAAACGTTCTCACCGCCAGATCTTTAGAAAATGCATCATCCTAATGCGTTGTGACTGTGCAGCTCCATGCACATATTTGAGCTGTTAATGATGAGAGGGTCTCTGTTAATGGCTGTGTGCACCAGATGGTTGTCACAGTCTCAGAGACGCTGACCCCGTCTCGCCTCACCTCTCCGTCTCACACCTACACTTGCAGATCGCCTGCAGTGGCCATGAACGGTTATTATATTCCTGTGTGATACCGGAGAGGGACAGTGTGTTTCCTCCGTGCTGCTGCCCTCGTGTCCGGCTGCCGCAGAGACATGACATTTATGGCAACAGGAAGTGACAAGTTGTATTTTTGCGGCACAGAATGTTTACGCACACGAACCACTGAGAGCAGATGATGAGGTCTGTGTCACGTGGTGTGACTTTGTCCTTGCTCTCGTTCCTCCTCAGGTGACGTCATCGTCTACATCAATGACATCTGTGTGCTCGGCACCACGCACGCCGACGTGGTCAAACTGTTTCAGTCGGTGCCGATTGGTCAGAGTGTGACCCTTGTGCTCTGTCGAGGATATCCTCTGCCTTTCGACCCAGAGGACCCCAATGCAGCCGCGAGCGCCTCCCTGACACCCATTGGCCTGGAGCACCGCCCCCTGGTGGTGAACGGCCGCGGCAGCTACGACCCGTACCTGGAGTATCTGTCCCTGAGCTCCCAGCTGCCCCCGCAGGCTCTGGCCCAGGCTGGGCATCACCCCGGGGACACGCATCTAGACGGCTCCTCCCTGCCGCCCACCACGCCCGGCTCAGCCTCGGCGCTCACGCCTCACGAAGACAACGTGTCCATGGCCTCCTCGGGAACTGCAGGGGTTGCCGGGGCAACTGCACAAGGGGCAGAGCTGCTGACGGTTACTATGGTGAAAGGAGCGGAAGGATTTGGGTTCACTATTGCTGACAGTCCCACTGGTCAACGAGTGAAACAGGTGACGTACCAGGGACTGTTCTTTCACTGAGTAGACTCTGATTAGAGCAGAAATAAGAGGCTTTAGAAGTGTTTGAATTGTAATTGTATTTCACTGTCTGTGTCTCAGGATGTGAGCAGTTGGATCTCAGTCATCAGATTATCTCAGTATTTGAGTTGAGTTATACATTCAACTTGTGGCAGAGTTAAAACAGCAGGTCAAGGCAAATTGAATCAGCCAATGCAACTCAGAAGAAAGAGATAATATGAAAATCTGTTCCGCTTGTGTTGGATTTGCTTGCTACTGCCACTGTGATGAATGAAGACTTTACTGAAGAAGAAACACTATTGAGAAATTGGTAAATTCACATTTTTCTGCAGAAATGGAAGCAAATGAATCCTTGTAAGTTGAAACAAACAATTCCTACAGGTGTCCCCGACTTTGATGGCTCCAAAACTCTGCCTGTACAAAGTCAGTGTTGGAACAAACTGTTTTTATATCCTATAGACAATAGTGCACTGCAAGTATATATAAGTAAGCTGACTTGGGATAAAGTGAACAGAAGGGGAAAGAAAGAGACCTGTAAGGGCAAAACATGCATTGAACATCTGTTTAATTTTTCATAAATATTTGTTGATGCATTTTAGGCAGAAAACCACGAGTCATGTTCGGCTGCATAATGAAGATCCATGTCTTTATAATTTATGTGCGTTCATTGCAGAAACACTGAGACATTACCCTGGGGAAAGTGTTCTTATATTTGACCAGTGGTGCATAGAATAAAAACTCCTAACCTGTGTACTTGTAGTCCCGGCAGTGAAGAACAGATAAGCTTCATTGTCCCAGATGCTATTTCTCATCCCTGTTGTATTTACTTATGTAGCCACATAAAAACTGAACATCTGTCTTAACACATAATTGCTTTATGTTCGACATTCAAGACTTATTATTCTTTAAACAAATAAAAACTCTGCTTACCGGAGTAAAGTAATTGCACTTTAAAGTATCTTGAATGAATGATTGGTCCTATAAACCTTTAATCAGTATAACGTTTCTTGATTGATTTTTGAACCAGTTAATATCATTTAAAATAAAATGGCTTTATGAACCAACCATAGATAACTGGTTTGCAGAATGAAAATGATTCATTAATATCTCTCAGCACAAATTAGATCAGAGCAGATGAAATTGACTGTGGGTGGACACGTGGTGCTCCTGTGCTGCAGGTGCTGGACCCGGGCTCACAGGCAGCGTCGGGCCTGATAGAGGGAGACCTGATCCTGGAGGTGAACCAGCAGCCGGTGGCCTCAGCTGGACACGGGCGAGTGGTGGAGATGCTGAAAGAGTGTCCTGTGGGAGCAGAGGCCACGCTCCTGATACAGAGAGGAACAGGTGAGAGAGAGGAACTGTTCCCTTCTTTCTTTTCTCTTTGTTTGTCTCCTTGGTTGTTATTTTATACACTTCCAGTACAACTTCACTCTTTTCCGTTCATCATTCAGGAGGGAGACAAGGAAGCCTAAACATTTTACGTAATAAAATCTGGGGTAATTTACTCTAAAGTATTGGAAAATAATGTAAATTGATACTTGTATTGATGGATAAAGCCATTTGCATTGTTTTGGGGGATATATAGTGACTGCGAATGACTTTTTATTATTATTTTAATTAGTTATTCTACTCTGTGAGATATTTATTTTAAATTTTGCCAAAGTTCTGAATCAAAAGTTCAGATTTTAAATTGAAGGCTTGGGTCCAAAGTTTTCTTTCTATATGTGACTCGCACAGATTCATATATTTCTGAACACAACTCATTTTTCCAAAACAGTCAAATAGTTTTATTGGCTTTAATAGACTCTGGCATACAAATAACCAACAGTGCAGGTTCACTGTTCAGCAATAAAATGGGCTTCTATATCTCCTGATATTCTGTACGTTGTTCCCACATTTACAAACTAGAACCACTTCTCAGTCACATCGTCAAAATGTAAAGTCACAATATTTACTGAACAGACGTCCCACTGTAATCTGTGTTGCTGTGGATGTTCCTCCTGTCCACTCTCATGTTCCACATTGGGCTTGTGCTTTCACATGTACTGATGGATTTAGCCATTTCCAATCAATTACATCCAGTTTATTAGCTACTACCTACTCAGTTTTACTGTTGGATGATCACCTCATGCTCACTGATAAACTTGTGGTGGACTTTTGAGGAGGCCTGAGCTGATGTTGTTTCAGTCAGGCGTCTCAATGACGAGCTGACTCACAGGCAGTTTGACATAAATAAGGACTTTTTATTGAAGTGTGACTAATGCAAAACCACTGTAGTGGAGTCCAGGAATAAAAAGGTTCACACAAACCCATTTAGTACCTGCTGACACTCCTTGATCTATATTTGTCATTAGCTGTGGTAAAAATAATTACAGTACGATTAATGTCAGAGTGCATGTGGCTTTTCTGCACCTTTTGAAAGACCAGAATAAAAGTTGGAAAACATAAAGAAGGGTCCAGTGCAGAGCGACTGTCCAGCTAAATATAATCTGACTTCGGAATTGAAATCTAGTTGGTGGAGATCTTCAACCCCAGCTGCAGCTTTACAGGAGCGAGTCGAGTGGAGCTGACAGTCAGAGAGATCCTGATTATGATCATTTTGAAAACCTGCTCTATTTTTGAACACTTTCATGTAATTTTATTCAAGTCTCCAGGTGACATTTTATTTTTGGAATATTTAACAGTTTTGAAGGTAGAAGAAGAATTTTGCCTGAGGAAAAACTGCACAACTTATCATATTACGTCTTGAAATAACAATAGGATTTACTCAAAAGTTTATCAATTCTGGATTGTTGTATCGACAAAACGTTTCTGTATTTTGGTAGAGAGAAATATTAAACTTCAATTTTTACCTTGTGGGAAAATTGGATCATTACAGCAGCAAGCAGCCCTGGATACTATTACTACTAGAATTTTGAAAACATTGTCTTATTTAGTGCATTCCATATGTGCTGAGTCATGCAGAGAATACACAAAGAATGCAAAGCAGATGTCTTAGTGACTGTTGCGTGTGTGATACCATGTTTTCTCCCGTGCAGCTTTATCCCCAACATGTCATTTATCTTTTCTATTGAAGCTTGAATATGGGGAAGTGTTTTATCATAAAGCAGCTGAACATGTAAGAGGCAGTGGAGCTCTGGGATGAGAGGCAGCATCACCAGTGCTGTGGGGAAAGCAGTTACATTCCCACTGGAGCCACTCCTGCTCAAAACAAATGAGAGTGTCTCACTGGCAAACTGAGCTGGTTGGCATGATGCTGTTTGGCTTTATGTACCAACTGAAATCTGAATTCTGAAATGATGAAGCTTTGATTATAAAAAAAAGTATTTTTACAGTTTTCTGAGTACAAATGGTCAGTTATGATGAGATTCTGGATCACGCACAGTTTCTGCCAAAAAGCTCCAAACGTACATTTAAATGATTCATTAATATCTTTGATTCCTCTGGAACATTCTCACATGGTACCACTGTTTCAACTTAAACCTGAAAAATATATTTTTGATTGCTCTCAGTTTAAGCCCTTCGTGTATTAAACTGAGAGTGAAAAAGGGAACTTCAGGTCCAGGGTTTTTCCATAATGCTTCAGGTCCAATCTCTGTAACAAACCGCTGCACATACACAAGCTGCTCCTCGCCACCTGCAGTTTTCTCCTGCACACGTTCAGCTTTTTACTTTCCTCTTGAAATGAATGAGGCAGAAGACCACATACCCTGGGTCTGAGAATATAAATCAAAATGGAGTTTTTTAAAGTACCTGAAAAGGGGAATGAGAAAAGATTTCACAGTGGGGAAGTTTTAAGTGCAGGGTTCTTGTAATATTGCCAGAGCGCCATGGAGTGTGGCCATTTCCCCACTTCGACTATTTCCTGTGAGCTTGGCCACCTGCAAGGAAGTTAAATTGCACACGTGAAAGTTGTATTTGTTTGACATGTGCTCTCGCTCTAAAAAGTGTTCTGGTCACAGGGTGAAACATGACTTGATAATTACTTATAGGCTGCGTGAACTGCTGAGCCCATGGGCATCTGGCAAACACCTACACACACACACACACACACACACAGAGAGAGAACTCGACCTGTGGTGATTTATCACTAAGATGTGAGTCCAGAGAGTCTAACACTGTCTCTTGTTTGGCCTTTTAAAAAGACAAAGTTCACAGTTTCACCTTTTGCTGTCCACGAGCCGCCCGGCAGCTCTTTGTCAAGTTTTCATTCTCATTTTGTCGTTTCACTTTTTAGTTTTCCAGGAGAGTTCCTTTGCACCGTTTCTGAGATGATTACATAGCAATAGGGAAGAATTATAGATCAGCTTTTCCATTTATGAGTTATAGTTAATTAGGAATGAAGGAAATCAGTCTCATGTGCGTCTCAGGTTGAATTAATTGAAGTCTGACAGTGATTTTTATTGCAGTGCAGATGTGAGAAACAATGGAGACAATAGCTCTTAGTGATGTTGGTACAATATCAACATGTATTGGAGATGAACTGGCAAAGTGCTGCTTTATGCAAGTGAATTGATTGTGTTCTGCATGTTGTTTAGTGAGTTATTCAATCACCTTATTACGTTAAAACTGAGTGTGATAAGCAGCACAAATGACTCAAGTGTTTGCTGCAGGAATATAAAAATAATACATTGTGCGCTTGTGTGCGTGCCTGGCATGTTTGTGTGTGTTGGCAGTGAGCAGCAGTGAATCTTATGTCCGCAGAGCAAACATCTGCCACCTGGTGGTTAACCTTTGCAAAGGCACACACATGTTTCCCTGTCAGATACGCCATTCAAATAGGAAGCTGAAATCAGTGCTATCTGTCAAACAAATCAAGACAGAGGTCCCACAGGGGCTATCGGCCTGACCCACCAGGAACCTCTCTGGCTCTGTGTGTGTGACTTTCTCCTCCTTGTAGGGGGGAAGAGGATAAGGTCCCCTTCTCTGACTCATATATGCAAAATATCAGGAAGGAGTAGGAGCCTGTTTGTGTTTGCAGATGCAGGATATCTTTGCAGAATTCAGGGAGCACACATGACTGCAGATATGTGACTGGGAGCATTGGTTCTTTGTGTTACAGACAAGGTGTTAGACTTCTGCTGAATGTGTGACTATGTGTGTGTGTGTGTGTGTGTGTGTGTGTTTGTCTCTGTGTCTGACTGCTCCGCTGTAGCGTGGGCTCTCTGCCAGAGTTCCACTGAGCTCTGGTCGTGTTCACAGCTCCTTCCCGACATCCCAATTTGAAGTAGAGCCAACCACAGGCTGGAGACATTTTGCTCAACCAATAAGGATGCAGATCATGGCAACAAAGAAAAGGTTGTCTGGCTGCACGAGCCAATCAGGCGGATCTGAAGGCCTTCCAGAACTCAGCAGGCTAGTCTGTGACTGCGGCCTGCCAGACTGCCTGACCACTGAGAGAGAGAGAGAGAGAGAGAGAGAGAGAGAGAGAGAGAGAGAGAGAGAGAGAGAGAGAGAGAGAGAGAGAGAGAGAGAGAGAGAGAGAGAGAGAGAGAGAGAGAGACGGCACATGAAACCTGTCTATCAGTCATTCATTTGTAATTCATCAGCGTGCATACGAGAGCACTACACATCCGGCACATATGTCAATGAACTAGATTAGCATTTAAATTAAGCTTTAATGCATCCATAAGGATGACGCTCCTCTTTAGTATGAGTGGACAATTGCCTGGTGGCTCCCACTCATTCCAGTGTGTCATTAAGGAATGTTTCATGAGAATGAGTTATTAGAATTCCTCAGCAGTGTCCCTGAAGGCCTGTATTCCCTGCAGAATCCGGTTATTACTCCCAACTTCCCCTCAGAGCGCTCCCTCTGCTGCTGCCACGGTGCTCAATCAGTTCAGCACCACAGACAGCTCTCCTCAAACCTTCCTGGCAGTAACAGACAGGAGGAGTTTTATTTCTCTCTGCTTTTGATTATAATTACCCGGTAGTTATAATTAATTGAGTGGAGGGCTAAGGTTAAAAAGTGTGAAAAAACTTTGAAGTTACAGTTAAACGGTGTGGGGACTGGCAGAGATGAATTTACTTTTCATTTTATCTTCTCATGGACTGGAAGTGATGTGTCATATGTCATCTTCCTCAAATCTCCCGTGGCTGGCTGATTTCTGGGCCGTCGCCAAGTGCCAATCTCCCACATCTAAAAGAGCAGGCAGATGTCGTTTGTGAGACTTCCATAGATATATTGAATCCATTCCTCACAAATCTTATAAACTAAATTTTATATATCTGGATTCCCCCCAAGGATAATTTACAAGCGTCTGTTAAAAGATTCATCGGCGGTGCAGCGGGAGTCTTGTGCATGATGAATGTCTGTATGTGTTTCTATCCACATGTGTAAAGATTCAGACTTCATGTTTACACACGAGGCCGCCTTCGCATGTTTCCCCCCTTCACGTCTAACTGGGTCTCAGCAGCATACATGTAATGAATGTCTTTGATTCAGTGGAATCACAGGGGAGCCGTGCTGATGAGATTGTTGCATAGTGCTCCCTGCTTTCTACATGCAGATAAAATATGACCTACACAGATAAGTGTTTGTGTGCGTGTGTGAGTGCGTGTGTGTGGGGGAGGGGGGGTCCTTGTTTTTGCCTGCAGCTAATGATGTAATTATGTTGAAAACAAATGCAACGACCAAAACCCGTTCAGGAAAAGTTACACAAAGTCAAAACAGAAGAATATGAAACTGAGTATTTTAACAACTCGCATTCGCAGAAACCTTTTCACAAACTGTAGCTTCCATTACACATGTTTTTGTTTGTATAATTCTAATTGTCTGTATTTTTGTGTTTGATAAGGCACAGACGGATCGTTGGCGTTTGCTCTCTTTCATCTGTGTTTTCTTTCTTCCTCCCTCAGGCCACATCTCTCCATGGAAGGCGTCCAAACAGGTACAATGATTGAACCAAATGTGCGTCCGCGTGCTCGCTGTATGTCCATTGTGTGTTGGTCCGTGTGTGTTTGTCTGTGTGTGATTCGTTTTTCGAAGCCAGGAAGAGAAATAACAGTTGATAGGATCGTTGTTGTTGCCTCGGAGGCATTTGTCTTCTGCTTTATTGTAAAATGAACCAGTCTCTCCTGACCTGAGCTCATTGGTTCGATCACATCAGATCCAGCCAGATGGGAAAAAGCTCCTCAGATTCACACTCACACTGCAGCTGTTACCACTCGTACCATCAGCAATCATTCATGATATTAGTCAGAATATGCCGACATGAAGAATCTCATCTCATCTCAGTGAGTAAATAAAGTTTAATTACAAACAGATTACCCAGACGCCTGTTTCAACAGATGGGTCTTTTGCTGGTTTTTTTTACAGAATCCACATAATCGTCAGACCTTCGGGGCAAAATGTTCCACAGTTTAGGTTCTACGGCGTCAAAAACTCCAGTGCCATGATTCTTAAAGTGTGTGGGCGGGAACAAGTGCATTAGCTTAGTGGACCTAGGAGAGCACGCTGATGAGTGAGGAGGGTGAAGTAGAGCAGCCACAAAATGCAGGAGCTTGACTGTAAAGCCCTCTGTATGTAAGAGTGAGTTTAAATTGTTAAAAGGGAAGTAAATTCATTATTAAATCTGCCTTAAAAAGCTGTTTTACTTTATTGCAACTTCCACTCATATGAAAAGCTTGAAAAGGAGATCACAGTGTATGTTGATCATTCTACAGCTGATTCAAGAAGTGACACATGAAGCTCCATCGTGCACAGCCGCCCCAAAGTGATCCAATACTACACAGATTAGACTGGTCCATTAGAACGCAGTATTCCATTGTTCAAGTGGGAGGTGGCGTCAGATTCCAACTCTCATTTTCATGTCTTGTTCTTGAAGTGTCACATTTTAACCAGTTGTAGCCTGTGTTGGAATAGATGGGGATTAGGGTTCTTCTGCTCACCTCCATGAACTGAAGAACAGGCGTGTTGGGTCACGGTGAACATGGGATCCCATACCTTCAATTAAACATCTCTCGTTCCTGTAGTTGACAGACCAGTGGGACCCACATGGCAGCCCCCAGGCGAGCTTGTCCGGTCAGCTCTTGCCGCCTGGCACTTCGTTCCCGAACCAGCCGCAGCACCGCACCTCTGTGCCGGATTCAACCGAAGGCTTCGACCTCAGCAAACCTGACCCTTATGACCTTTATGAGAAGTCGAGAGCCATCTACGAGAGCCGACGTGAGTATAGACCCTTTAGATCATGGTAGAGGGAGCTACTGTCACGTCACACACATAGTAGAGGATGGAATTAAATGTAAATGTCTGCCTCTCCGCGTGCCAGGTCCAGAGTATGAGGAGGTGGAGGTGCACCTGCTGAGGGAGAAGACCGGGTTCGGCTTCCGTATCCTGGGGGGAGACGAGGCCGTGCAGGCTGTGAGTCCGGACGCCCGTGACAAGGCTCGTATGGGACGGGCTGGACCACACACATTTTTGACCTCATACACACAAACCTGCACTTAACCTCATCTCACACTCTTCATCCAGTTACAGCTCACACAACAGACATGACATCCATCCACACACACACACACACACACACACACACACACGCATACACACACGCATACACCCACCCTCTAACTGCTCAGTACCTCCCATACTGAAGTAACGCCTTGCCAACGTGTGCAAGTGTCCACCAGCATGCAAACTGTGATACATGGAGAATATGGCTGCAGAATCTTTGGAAAGTGAAAAAAAAAAAAAAAGTTCCACTCATCCAAAACGACTTTAAGAAGCTCGATAAAGAAACGTGTGTGTGATTTCCCCGCGTCTCTGTCTCGTCCCCCCTCGTCGTCCTCTATGCTGCTAACATCGATTGTCTTTAAACAGATTGTGATCGGCGCCATCATAGAGAACACGCCCGCCGAGCGCGATGGGCGGCTGCAACCCGGGGACGAGCTCATCTCTGTGGATAAAAACGTGGTTGCTGGGAAACCGCACAAATACGTGATAGACCTGATGCATGCGGCTGCTCGCAACGGTCAAGTCAGCTTGACCGTGAGGAGGAGAGTGCAAATGCCCGGTGAGGACAAGTTTGATCTGTTTATTTTGTTTGTTCTTTTTCTTTTTCTTTTTCACACTTTACGAAGCCTGGAGAACATGCTGCACATTTCACTGGCATCGAGTGGAAGAAGACGACTTGGACAGGACACACATGCTGACAGTCTGTGTGTGGGATCTGCGTGTTCTTCTCACCCACACACATTTTCTGCAGACGTAGATCACACGTCTATCCTTTATTCGCTGGGAGCAGAGTAGCTGCCTCTGTGGTTTGGGTCGTTAAGTGTAATACAACAGTGATGTCATGTGGCAGACACATGCAGACTTAGACCTCTACAGAGAGTCCCAGCTGCAGGTGCAGAGGTGTGCAGACCTGGAATTCCTCCGGTGGCTACATCTTGAGCTGCTTTTAAAAAATGAATAAATAGCCTCTGGGAGTGAACTGATTGTGTTTTACAGTAGCACAGAGGCTGCCCTCACTCGTCCTCTCCCCTCTCACGCCTCCTCTCCTCCAGGTGAACTGTGTCCTGTGAACGGCCGCAGCCCCGGCTCAGTGTCGACACAACACAGCTCCCCACGCAGCGACGCCGCCTCGGCCTCGGGCCCTCCAGCCATCGTTGCCCCCGCTGCCACCTCTCCTCCAGAGGGATCCGGGCTGCAAACCAGTGATGTGGTGATTCACCGCAAGGAGAACGAGGGCTTCGGCTTCGTCATCATCAGCTCCCTGAACAGACCGGAGAACGCCGCTGTCATCAGTGAGTTGCCTAAAGCTAAAGATTAAATCCTAATGACCAACGATCCTGAGGGAATGACATGATGTCTCTGTCGGTCGTATATTTGAGAAACCGTTAAATATTAAACATTTATTAAAAGCACTTATAGGAGATCAGATTGTTTTTTTCTACTCCGAGTAAAACAGAAGTACAAATCTAATATTCATTGTGTCTGCTTTACTAATAACCAGTGGGCTCCGGGTCCCCTACCAATTTATTTACTCGAGCAGTGTTTCTTATCCCAGTCAATAGATAGAGAACTTGCAGTAGCCGAGGTCTATTTATTTAGTCCCATATTGATCTTAATTCAAAGCAAAGTAAGTGTTACTAGTGTTAAATGCGTCTTTGTGTGGTTACACTAAGAGCTGCTGTCTTTAAACAGATTGTGGGATTCTGGAGTCGATTTGGAGGAATACACACATCTATCAAACACAGAGAATATTGATATGAATTTTCAGTTTTCTGTAACTATTCTTGGCAATAAAAGATATTAAGATAAAATATAAAGGTTTGTGATAGAGCTTCATTAAACATATTTGTATATCTGTAGAAAAACTGTTGCTTTAAAACTGACTCTGACTAAACTGACTGTATAAACTGTTTCCACATCTTTCCTTCCCCTCGTTTCTGTCTGTCTCCAGCTGTGCCTCATAAAATAGGACGAATCATCGAGGGCAGCCCGGCAGACCGCTGCGGGAAGCTGAAGGTGGGCGACCGGATCCTGGCTGTGAACGGACAGTCCATCATCAGCATGCCTCACGCAGACATCGTCAAGCTCATCAAAGACGCTGGGCTAACGGTCACGCTGCACATCATTCCAGAGGAGGGTGAGTGTCTGAGGGTTTGTCAATGGGAGTTTTTAATGGCTGCTTGTTTAGGTTTGTATTTGTACTCGAAGATGAAAACCCGCTGAAGTCAGTAAACAGGATGTA
Source organism: Pleuronectes platessa (assembly GCF_947347685.1). Taxonomy (NCBI): domain Eukaryota; kingdom Metazoa; phylum Chordata; class Actinopteri; order Pleuronectiformes; family Pleuronectidae; genus Pleuronectes; species Pleuronectes platessa. Next base: position 10,518,353 of record NC_070632.1, on the reverse strand, counting down.
TTTTATTTTGTTTGGTCAAGGTGAAACTTTATGTGAAATATTCTGACGCGACAAAAAGCCAAAGCAAACTCGAATGTTTCAGTAAGAGCAACCATTTTTTCAACCTTGACTAATGACATTGAGAAACTATCAAATGCTCTGATTGCGTATTTTATAACAAGCTTTCTTCAGCAGGTAACTCAGTCATTTGATCAAATATATTGCTACAAAACAAAAATTCCTGAGCATCTCTTTCAGATTTGTCTACATCTCTCCACCTTCAGAGGCTGATATGTTCCACCGAGGATGAACTCTTGTCTGACTCTCTTTCTCTCACAGGTTCTCATTCTGGCCCCGGCTCAGAGAAGCAGAGCCCCATGACCCAGAAACACAGCCCTCAGACCCAGCCCAGCCCTGTAGCCCTGCCAAGCCAAGGAAGCATCCAGCCCAGCCAAACGGCTCCCCAGCCGGGCCAGACGGCCATGCAGCCAGGTCAGGCACCTGTCCAGTCCGGCCAGACACTCACTCAGACGGGTCAAGCGGTGACGGGCCCTCCTGCACCCGCAGCCTCCCAGCCCCCACCAGCTGGATCCCAGCAGAGCCCGGTCAGCCAGCCCTCCGGCCTCCCTCCACAGCTCTACCTCCACGACGGCAGGTAAGACGGATGATGTTGTCGGTATCCAGCAGGAGCGTTTTGTGAGATTTGCTAAACAGTTCTGTGTCTTGAAGGAGGCTTTAAAGGTGACCGACATCCAGCGGTGTGTAGAGATGAGAGCGAGCCGTCTTTTGTCCGACTCTCAGTCTCAGGCTGGTTTCAACTTTGTTGCGTAACGCCACTTAGCTCTTACAGTGTCAGTGAATAATTTACTGAAGGTACCTCTTCTATAATGCAGGAACCCAGCGATCAGGCCCAGTTCCGTGTCAAAACTCTGAAAGTGCAAGTGCATGTGAGTCAGATCACGACACTGAGAGCAGCACTCCCAGCGCTCTGGATTTGTGCTCGTTTTACAAGTGGGACCTTGATAAAAGTCTCAAAACACAGAGTGATATCTCCATCCTCCCGCTGATGAGCCTCGTCGCCTGCACACGCTCACTGATCCTTATGCCCTCGTCCCTCTTGTGGCAAGCTGAACTGTGAGCGTGTACATATCTACGAGATGTCCTGGGGGTGTGAGGTTGAGTTCAGAGGGACAGTCAGGTCCAGTGTGTAGCTTTAAAACAGCGCCGCCATCATGGCACAAACCTCTCCTCTCATTTAGCTCTGTTTTTACCCTCACAGGTCAGAGGTAAAAGCCAGACAGGATGTCAAACCTGACTTCCGCCATCCTCCGTTCACTGATTACAGGCAACCTCCGGTAGATTACCGCCATCCGCCGGTTACCGATTATCGACAGCCTCCCACCCTGGACTATCGACACCCGCCGGGTCTGCTGGACTTTAGACCACATCCTGCCGCAGCACAGTTCCCCCTGGGGCTCCCTGCTGACTTCAGACCCCAGGTACAGCTTCGCCAACAACCGTCTTATCTAATCACCACTATGCCGATGGAGGGGTGGGTGAAATGTTTGAGTCCACAAAACACTTCACCCACCTCTCCATCGGCCTAGGGGTGAGTAGATAAAGAGTGAATTTTCACTTTTGGGTGAACTATCCCTTTAAGCTGACACTGTTTTAAGCAGGAAGTCTACACACCTGTGTGCACACAGTGGGGAGCGTGCCTGAGATCCTTCTTTTCTCCATGGTCACATACTGTCATTTGCTCTAGGTGTTGTTGCATGCGCTGTGCGTTTTGTTCCGCAGGACTACGACTACTTCACAGTGGAGCTGGAGAAATGTGCCAAAGGTTTCGGCTTCAGTATCCGCGGAGGTAGAGAGTACAAGATGGACCTGTTTGTGTTGCGCCTTGCTGAAGACGGTCCTGCCATACGTAATGGAAGGATGAGGGTGAGGAGATGAAGATGAGACCAGACATTTATAAAGTTAAAATGCTCTTTGGGAGATGATTACCGTTGGTTTGATATGAAGATGTGAAGTGTAATAATCCAGTCACTCACATGAGAATGCGTCTAAGTTTGTAAATCTTGACTTCTGACAAAAATAAAATCACACATGTCCTCGTGTTATATTTAAGTAGATTTAAAGTTGGTGTAAAAGTATAACACTAAGCATTCAATCTCAATAAGTATTTTTACCTTTTAAAAACACATCTGTTGTTCCTCTGCTCTGTATCTGTAATTCAGATATTTATTTTTACTGTCTGTCCTTCTCTCCCTCTTGACTTACATGCTAGAGAAGGAAGAGAATAAGTGCATGTGAACCAGGTGACAGAGTAACCCTCCGCTCACCCTCTGTAACTTCTGTCTAAGTGTATTTCCCGGTTGCTCCAGTGGTTGTGTTGAACAGACGTATTTTGGACGAGCACAGTTTGACAGACTCCGGCCGTGCCCTCTGTGTGTGTCCTTCAGGTGGGGGATCAGATCATAGAGATTAACGGGGACAGCACTCGAGACATGACTCATGCCCGAGCCATTGAACTCATCAAGGCGGGAGGCCGGCGGGTCAGGCTGCTGTTAAAGAGAGGCACGGGACAGGTGCCAGATTATGGTGAGTCCCCCCCCCCCCCCCCCCCCCCCCCGGACAGAAACAGACGTCTCCGAATGTCCAAACTTTTCTTCTCTGTCTCTGTCTCTAGTCCCTGAACTGATCACTGTTTTTAACCAGAACTGCTTTTTTCTTGCAAATGCTAAATATTCTCAAGAGCATATTAACAACATGTATTAATATCGTTGTGCATTTTTACTCCTCTTCTATTCTGTCATCTGAATTAAAACTTTTCTTTATGTTGAAAAAAAAAATGGATCAAACACTAGAATAACAACCTGCTCTCTAGCCCCTCTGCTTTAAGTTTAATGATTGGTATAGGCTTTTACTTGCCTTCCCTCAGGAATGGTACCTCCCAACCTCTCCATGTGCATGAAAGGTGACACACTAAGCTCCCCCTATTTCTTCCTAATGGGCCACTCTAAAGACACGGTTTGTGAAAAACTGCACGTCTCCCTCTCCATACTGTCTAATCTGTGTGCTCGGTGGATTTACTCGAGGCATGCATTCATGTGTGCATGAGTGTACGCATGAGATAAACAGCAGACGTATGTGTGTGTGTGTTGTTTGTGCTGTCGTGCAATATTACAAGAAGTGACCCTCTCCAGTTGAAATTGCATCTTCCTGAAGAGGGCAGTGAGGATAAGTCTGTCACATGACATTATAATATTATAAAGAAGTCCCGTCACACACGTCTGTATGTGTAGATGTGGTGTTTGCAGTGGGTGTAACAAATCACGTGGTCAGCAGCTAAATGAAATGTAATGTAATGCATGCAGGTTTCTCAGGTTTATCAGGATGTGTTGTGTCACTGTGTTATTATGTACATCTTTCTTTCTTCTCCTCCTCTCCTCTCTCTTTTCTCTCTCTATGCACGTGCATGCTGGTCCCATCCCTCTTTTTCATCTCAGTGCAGCTGACTGTGTTCTGTTCCCGCCCAGCAGACTCTACCAACCCCTGGGATTCCCTTTCTACAGCCCACTCTGCCCTGCAGGAAGTGACCCTTGAGCCCCACCCGATTCCATTGCTCTCATCCCATCCAGCCTCAGCCCCAGACTCCCCCCATCAACTCCTCCTAGAGGCCACAGTGTGCATGGCAGAGAAAGCTCCACAGCTGACAGACCACTGCTCCATTAGAGGGGCTACAGGTGGCAGGTCCACCCAGCAGAGGGGCATCATCAGGGGGCAGGGAGCCCCTCAGGGGTCTGGAGAGGTGGACGGTGGACTGGTTGACAGACAGCCTCGGGCTTTGCCTCATAAAGCTGTCCTGGGGAGGGCCGTCGAAAGAAGAGAGAGGCCGAAGGAGACGTGCTCCCCCTGCTGTGAGAGAAAGGGCCTGCACACACAGGCCATGAGCACTGTCTGGCCCTGGGACACATATGTGAGTGTGAATTCAAACGGAGCCTCTCTGGCAAGTGGAGATGGACACGTCAACCTCCAGGAGAGGCCGGTGTCTCGAGGTCTGTACCTCAGAGAAGAGGAGAGGGCCGGTGGTCACAGTGGGCTCTGCTGCCCCTCGAAAACTGTGGAGGATCCTCCTGCGAGGAGTGCAGCGGCCTCCCCCGGACCCTGGAACATTCCTGGGTCTGATAAACTGCCTGGCACGCTGAGGTCCTGGACCTCCACTGTTAGCAGGTAGAAAGGATCTAGCTGGTTTGAACTGGATCACACTGTCTGGCTCCTCATTCAGTTCACCATCAGATATCTTAGACAACTGTAAATCTCCCTCGCTCCCTCGTTCTGTTCTGTTTTCTTCTCCATTTACTTCTAAAATCATATTTTGTTTTGTTCTTACCAGATGATTATTACACCCGCCACCTTAAAAACAGAGAAATGTTCACAGCTATTGTGACATAGAGTATAAACCCTGATGGACTCGGTATGAAGACATTTTAGACCCTCGGAGGCCAGAGTTGATGTTCTGATCCCAGACGGAGAGACTCAGATGTCTGAGTTAACATACTTTAACCGCTCAACGGAATCTGGTTCACATCGGTTAGTGCAACATAACCTCATACGGAAAAAGGTTGGTCTCCGGAGAGAGACATATGTGCAGCCAAGAGGTTTACTCGTGCTCCATTTTTCTCTGTGCAGTGGCAAGAAATGAGACGACAAATGTGTCAGATGGAGGAAGTGACACTGAAACTCCTGGAGGACATGGCACTGACCCATGTGGTTAACCCGACATATGTCAAGATCTCACACGCCTACCGATATATCATATACTGTAAATGTAAAGATGTGATAAATATGTACATTTGGTAAACTCCAAAACAAACCTGTCGGTGTTTTTTAAGGCAGTGTTGTAGTTAGAAAAAAAGATAAAAAACACAGGACAGTATTTTAGGATCAATAGTTCCGCGGCCTCGTCTATGACTACATATCAAAGACTGTGAGAGTCACCAAACCGCTGAGGGAGGCAGTGGTCGTGTGCATGGATGTAAAACCACCATGTCGTAACACAGGGACTCACATGTCTTCTAGAGGTAGAACATCGGGAGGACATCCTCTGTGGAGCTGAACAGTCTCATGTGAGACAGACATCTTCTTCTTCTTTTTTTTTCTTCATTAAACTCAACTTCTGGGTGACTGACGACAGTTGGCTTAGTAAGAACTCATCATACTGTTCTGAGTGATGTACACAACACGATCACAAGTCAACCATGCAGTCATTGTGCAGAATTTCGAAGCTGTGCTGTCTTCATTTGATGCTCAACAGGAAAGAAGAAAAAAAAAACTGTCCCGTCTATAATTCCCATTTCTATGCCTTTTACTGTGCTAAGTGCACCACATCACTGTGGGAGAGGGGCATCGGTGCGGGGAGGAGGAGGCCGATGGTTACGAGGTGGGGCGGAGTGCCTTACTCAAACTAATGCAGAGCTGTAGGGATTTGTTTTGTTCTGGGAACTGAATGCAAAACAGATGTTAGTGACCACGCACACACATATCAGCAGCCCGTTGAGTTGTGGGGCCTGTTTCCTTCGGACTTAACACCGAGCAGTATCTGCAGTTATCTTGATGCACTCTCAGCTTTATAGCGAATCAAAGTCTACGATTGCCCTCGTCCCCCCCTGGTGTCGAGAGAGGGGAAACGATGTAGCCTGTAGCATTACACCCTCGTCTTGGAGAGTAAACCTGGGAGAGTCGAGCCGTGAACGTTATTCCAGACAGGGTTATTATCTAAGTGGACCCTGGTTTCGGTTGTGTGTTAATTTCAGCTTTATTTGTCTGTTCCACACACACACACACACACAAGCGCAGGAAGCGGCGATTTTCCGTGAAACATACATTTATCGAGTCGAAGGCATGCTGCTATTAAACCACAGATCAAGTCACCATCCTCCTGCTTTTATCTCCATTTTGATATTGTTCGTTTGCTCTCATTCAAAATCGACCACCACCGTTTTTGAGTACTGAAGGAAATATAAGTTTAAAAGAAGAAACATAAGCATTGTTAAAAGTGGGATTGAATGACGACAGATCCGAGCCGTTTGCGTTTGGATCTGGAACTCGAGCACGACCCTGTGCGTAAAGAGTCGTCCCAGTGTCTTCTGGGTAAAAAGTCCTCTGGATGTTGGTGAGCTGACTGGACAGGGTGAATACACCTGTGGTTCAGGTTAGCGATTAGCATGGGACCAGCCATGAGGCCGTAGGAAGGTGTTCAGTGTATGTAGGTGAGAGATTATGTCATCCAGCCCCCCCCCCCCCCCTCCCCCCCTGCCTGCTGTGAGTGATTTTGTAAACAGAAACAAAACAAAAAAATGCTTTATCTGAACCCGTGAAGGATGGCACGTTCATAAATCCCCATTGAGATCAAGTATAACTGTGTAGTGTTAATTGTGTACTATTCACCTTGTACAGCTGTATTCCTACAAATATGGTTTACTGTATCATTGATACTGTAGTTTCAAAGACGTGAACAACTATTTTTATGAAATGCGACAGTACTGATATATTACATTTTGCTAAAAAATAAAAAAACTTGTTTACTGAAAGATATTCTGAAATACTGTCAAATAAACTCTTGACATGGTGTAAAATACTATTCTCTGGCTGTTGTTTTACTTCATAACCTCTGAAACAATAAGTCAATAGATTAATCAATTAATGGGGAAAGTGTTAAATTCTATTTCCAGCTTCTCAAATGTGAATATTCACACATTCAACATCAGTTTTCACTTCCAGATTTTTACATTATCACTAATGTTTGATGATATGATGGCAGGTGAGGGATAAATAACGAAATATTAAAATTGTATTTGCTTTATAGCTACACTGTTGCTCACCTAGAACTCTAGATCAGATGTAAATATCAGGAAATTAAAGTTGGTGTTTTGATATTAAAACCAAACATCTTCAGTATCCAACACAAACAACGGGAAAGGCCTCAGTTTGAAGTTCAAGCTGTGAATTTTTATAAAAGGGAACCTGAGAATGTCAACTTAGGCAAAGGTGATCTTTTTGCAGCACTCGTGGGGGAACATACCAGAGACACAGATAACTATTTACAATGAAACCACATCAGAGTGGATTTTATTTAACAAGTCAGCCTCATGTTTGCAACAATCATTTACACACAGGCACAATACCAGACTTTCACACAGTTCTAAACGGGGCTGAACACTTTCTTCACTGCTTTTTCTGATGTCACCAAAGAACATGGGGGGAAAAAATCTGAAAAAAGCTAAAACCACATCTGTCAATCAAGTGTGTAGCTGGAAATATAACGCAGAGAAAAGGTGAGAATCAGCAGAAACTCCTGTGTGGGTCTGAACACACTGTAATAATGATGTAAATCATGTGTGTAGTTTGGTCCTGGTGACGCTTCCAGTGGAAATTACATTAGAGGAGGTACCAATAACAATCTCACATCCATCCAATAGAAATAAACAAGATACAATTATTTACACATTTCTCAGAAGAAACACATATTTCAAAATAAAACAACTTGTAAACATTTTCCCAGCATCTCACCGCTGATTGGTAGAACCCGATCAATTTATCAGCAGGTCAATATGAGCCTTTTACAGACGTATCGCCATCTGCGTTTGCCGATATTTAAACTAAATTTACAGGATAAACATTGCAGAGAATGTGTTTGTTCACATTTTATGTTAAAAATTATATATATCTTCTCAATTCCTGTTCTTCATGTTTGTATTTTGCTCCCTAATCTCAGCCTCGGCCCAAAAACCCACATGAGTCAGGCTGTGCTGTTTTAGTGGTTTAGGTGCAGCTGGGGAGTCGTCAGCCGACGGCAGCTGAGTTGTTGTCGTCTCATTGTTGTGAGAGATCTTCCGGAGGAGGAGGAGGAGGAACTGAGCTTTCACTGGTTTCTTGTTCATTCAGAGGAGCCTCCTGATGATTAATAATGAAAAACACCAAGAGAGTTAGATTTCCCTCATCAATTTAACAACGGGTTTCAATTCAAAGCGAGGATCACTGATTGGTTTACCGTCAGAGGTTTGTAGATTCCCATCTGAAAACGACAGCAGATGACGTCGACCAGGCAGCCGATCATGCTATGGAGCATCCCTGCGAGAGACAAAGACCCGGTTCACAGACACTGACATTCATGAGCTCAGATGAGGTGAAAGCAGGTTTGATCTCTCTGTGCTTTTTTATATAGAAGACGATGTTGAGTCTGCATCTGACAGAAATCCATAAATAATACATGCAGCAGGATTTATGGCTTTTTCCCAGATGCTTTACTCTGTTTATGTAAGACTGAATGTCTGCTCTCATTAACTGAACTCTTCTTCTACAGTGACTCCATCACCGCATGAGGAACAGTGGTTACATGTGCTGCCTCTGTTTTCAGTTCACACCAGTATAAAAATGAATTTGTTAGCTCCATGTGGGACTGTTTGTGAGTGTGTTCCTATATTTTCACTTTGCTTGATCTTTCTCTTTCTGTAAGTTTCTGTTAATGGATTTTTTATATTGTAGATGAATTAATCCATTTCAAGCCAATGGCTGCTCAGAATATGCGAGTATAAGTGTTTAAGCAGCATTGTAAAACAAAAAGGGTTTTAACTCCATTATAATAATAATAATAGTTCCCTTCCATACTAAATGCATCTGTAAACGCACATCACATGACCATTCACATACACTGGTCATGTGGGTACCAGTGTAAACAGGAAGCAGATTATACCCCCTGCAGTCAATTGTTTTGATTTGTTTCTGCCCGTCCATACTACAACACAACATTTCAAACCAACAATAACAACAACATATATAAATGTAGCAACAGGGACGTGTTTTAAATCTAAAACATATACGTGTGGCTGTTGCCTAAAGGTACCAGCCCAATCATCATAAAGCTCCAGTTTAGTTTTGTACATATGCATCTGGTACTTGATGAATCATTATACTAGGTAAAACAGTTTATCTACCTGTGGTGGAGAAAATTCCTCCGACGATGCCGCAGAGTCTGACAAGAAACTGCCAGAAAGGCATGTGCTGTTCAGTGACTCTGACCATCAGAGAACTGATATCATATTTCATAAAGATCCCTGAGACCCCATGGCTGCCTGCAGCATGGTTTATCGCTCGCTCCTGAAGAGGAACACAAACACATATTAACGCACTGAAAGATAGCACACAACACAAATACACAAACATGAGCTGAATTCAAACCTACCCGCTCTGTGACTGAGTACTGATGCGTCTCAGCAGAAATCTGGTAGGTGTTCAGCTTGGTGGGCACGATGGTGATGAAGTACTGAAACATGTGGTTTGCTACAGAGAATTGTCACAGCACCGTCAATAAAAAAGCATATTAAAGCATAAATGAAAACAATAATTGATTTGTGTTTGAGGCCACGGACGTACGCTCAGCTGAGATTTTCTCTGTGCCGTCCAACGGGCTGATTATCCCAGGAATCGCTTCTCCAAAGGAGAGGTGGTCGATCCGGTGAGAGAAGTTATAAGCTGCAGCACAGTGACAAGTCAGAACCGTTATCTTCAACATTTAATATGTCACAGCCCATTTCATTTGTACTGTGATTAAAGAAGCAGAGCATCAATGTTTTGTTAAAAATAAAAAACTCACAGTCATGGCTGACGAGAGCAGCTAGATGAGCGTGACCTCTGGGGTGAGGGATGGACCTGTGGAGGACAATGATACAACATGTTCAGGTTTAATTCTCATCTTCTGGATAAATGCAACATATCTAATAACTAAGTTATTAACACATCATTATGAGCGTGTTCATCACCAGACAGACACTTACTTGCCAACAGTGATGTGGAAGTTTCCTGCCACCTTGTTAACATACATATGTCCATGTATCCTGCAGGCGGTGAGGGAAGTGATGCTGTCGTCCCTGTGGGGAAAAGGAAAAAATAAAACGACGAGGGAATTATTTATTAAAGCTATATGTGAGGTTGATCAATTCCTTATCATTGTAATAATATTTTCCAACTTTAAAAGGAAAAGAGAATATTTTAGGAGCTTGTACCTTTGGTCAGGAGCAGGAGGATCTCCTTTTAACGCTGCCTTGAAGATGATGTCCTGAAGAGCGTGCTCTACTCTCAGACGCTCCTGGATGTGCAGCAGAGTCCTGACAGAGACAGAAAGTTAGAGCTCACTTCGAATTAGAGGAAAGTCAAAAGGTGAACCAGCATTTTAAATTCTAAATCAGTACAAATCAGGTGAAATCACACGGTACCAATGACTTTACTACTTTATATAGTTGGCGAATATCTTTGGTTTGCTTTAGATTTACTGCTGCCACTTAATGAGCTGTAACAATTAATTCACAATAAATCAATAATTAACAGATTAATTGAACATTATAGTAATTTTCAAAACAACCTGTAGCAATCGCATTGAGTATACACTTGATTATCTGCCACTTAAAGACAACTGCTTGCTGAATGTAAATAAAAGAAAGGATCCAGGATATTCTAGGTACAACCAGTTTTATTCTTACATGTGCCACATTTTCTGCTGTGGAGACAGTTCATAGTTGACCTGGAAAGGAAAAAGAAATTGTGAGACAAGTATGAAGAAGCTTTAAGAATTGAATAAAAATTAATAAATAAGAGTCGTAATGGAGTTGAACACTTTTTCTCCTCGTCTTTATTGTTGAGTGAAGTAAATGTAGGAGCTCAAACTCACTGGTTCATATTTTAAACCATCAGATGCGACCATGGTTTCTGCCAGATCCAGGACATCTGCACCAATATCTGAACACAAGCATAAAAACACATCATCATACTTTCTTTTGTAAACTAAAGAAATGACAATGAAACCGAAGATGTTTGTACTTACATTGACATCTCATAGCAACTGTGATGTCTACATTGATCCGGAGTTTACTGTAAATGAAGAGCAGATGCAGACGTGTCCATTAACACCATTCATCATGAACACCAAGTTCAAACTAACACAGATGAACAGTCCTGCAAGGATCAATTTGAAGGAAGTCGTCTGTACTGATGTTGAACTGTACTGCAGTAGACACCCAGCCCATTCAAATAATTTTATAATAAAATACAACAACAATAATAATAATAACAACAATAATAACCACGTGTGTGAGTCTCACCTGCTGAAGTCTTTGTCCACCTCGTACTCGTATCTCATCCACGTCCTCGTGTACACAAAGAACTCAAGGATGGCGAGAACAGCCATGAGGGTGAAGGCGATCAGAGACACTGTAGAGGAAACACACACACACACACACACACACACACACACACACACACACACACACACACACACACACACACACACACACACACACACACACACACACACACACACACACACACACACACACACAGGGGACATTACACTCCCTCCATGGACACTACAGTTGAGTCTGTCACCTGCTGTGTATCTGCCATGTGTTGTGGTGAATCGGTTGTGTGTCTGTGGGTTGTTATGATGTCTTTTGTGAGTTTGTCATGTGTCTGAGTTGTGTCTGTGTAGTGTGCCTGTTGTGTGTCTGTGGTCTGTGGTGGTGTATCTGCTTTGTGTCTGTGTTGTGTGTCTGTAGTATGTCTGCAGTGAGTCTGGGTTGTGTAGTGTGTCTGTATTGTGTTTGTTGTGGTGTCAGTGTTGTGTCTGTGCTGTTTGTCTGTTGTATGTCTGGGTTATGTAGTGTGTCTGTAGTGTGTCGGTAGTGTCTCTGTAGTGGTGCATCTGTAGAGTGTCTGTAGTGTCTCTAGTGTCTGAGTAGTGTGTCAGTTGTGGTGTGTCTGTGTTGTGTCAGTGGTCTGTGTTGTGTCGGTAGTGTCTCTGTTGTGGTGTCTGTGGTCTGTTGTGGTGTCTCTGTGGTGTATCTATAGTGTGTCTGTGTTGTGGTGTGTATCTGTCGGCTGTCTGTAGTGTCTGTGTTGTGTCGGTACCTGTCCCGCCGCTGGCTGTGGACTCCACGTAGCTCTCCGGGACTTTGGGGAAAGCGTCCAGCTCCTTGACCAGAGTGAGAGTTTTCTTCTTCGTGAGTCTCCTCATGTCGCAGCTGGAGCTCAACGATCCTCTGAGACTCTGGTTGTTCGAGACGAGCTGAGATCGATAAAGTTCAGATTGAACGTTTGACCATTACAACAATCGAGCTCACCGTTAGCACCTGCTAGCTTAGCAGGCTAGAACATGGCGGAGGTTAAATTAAACATGGTTGTATTGTTTTTTAAAGCGTTAATTATCCATGTTGACTCTATATTTACAGTGTATGTGATCAGGATTAAACACCGAACCTGGAGTATCCGGTCATGTGACGTGGAAGTCACTGTGACGTTTGACCTCGTTGTCTGGAAAAACTGCTCCCATCCCGAATTAGCGCCCTCTGGTGGTTGTAGACGAACTGCCAACACCAATTCAGGGCTTTTAATGTGATTTATGAAAACTGGAGAACATCTTTGTTGAGCATATAAACAATGATTTCATGCACTTTCGGACATTTTGATGGTTGGTTTTAGATTCCAGGCTCCAGAGTTCTCTGGAGGAAGTTTCCTTTTGTAGTTTAACTTGGTAACTCTACAGGATTAACCTATAAAAAACGTTTGAGTTAACCTAACCAACCAGTTATTCTCTGCTTACTTAAGAGCTTTGAGTCAAATAAATGTTTATATTTATGTCACATCTGTGCTATTAAAGTGAAGCATTTTTTTTTTACCTCAGCACCCACACAAGTGTGGAGTTCAACTATGTAATATTATAATAATTTTATTTTTCTATTGCTCAGGGTTATTCTCACAAGGCACATCAAGTTATTTATTTCTAATGAGGAACATAAATGCACACTCATCATTTCATTAAATGTAATTTCTATCACTTTGCATCCTTGTTTTATTTTCTGTTGGAACATTAACAGGTTCAGTTTGTAATAGCAGTTGTTACATCACATCTTTTTTAACTGAAGAACACAGTTTACCAAAGATATTATTCACCTCTGTAAAACCAATTTGTCAAGCATCAGTAATTGTTCTCACTTTCATTTAATTTATACTTACTGTCTAGCTAGACATATCACTGATTAAGTATATAAAACATAAACACAAACACATTCCGGTTGAAATAAGAGTGTGAATAGATAATATGACAGAAATAACAAATTAAGCCTATTTTGGATTTTGATTTACGAATTTCCTCTTAAAACCATAACTGCATCTTTAATCAGTAGCATTGAAGCAGAGTGGTTGGATCATTCACTCACACAACGTGGTTTCCATCTCAAAGAGAAAATCTATAGGGTCCTTAAAAGGTTTTCTGTATCAGAATAACAGATAACTAAAAGTGAACTTAGTATCCAACCTCCCCGAGATGGAAGAGGAGACATGATTTTTTGGGTCGATAAACAGGAGATAAAACTCTGCTGAAATCATTGGTTGTAACAGAGGTCCATAGACTAATAATGCTGTGCCAATATTATCACCACAACAACAGTATTAAATACTTGCACACTAACTATAATGCAGAGAAAACATTCACATTCAAGTTACATGAAGTACATCTCTTCAAACAGAAAATGCTTCCGAACATATAAGGAGTGAGGGCTTTTACTCTGGTGTGATCAAGACATGTGTATCCATAGTTACATACTGTACAACTTCAAGTATAATGTGCATTATTTCAGTGCTGAGTAGGCAAAAAAACAAACAAGCATGGCAAACATCCTCGGAGAGAGTTCACAGCCACCTCCACGATCAAGGCTGTGAAGCTCTTTCCAACAAATACTTCAAGTGTGACTGGAAAAACGAGCAAACATCATGAAGACCAACATAAATACAACACCACCTTCCTGCTAAAATCACTTTAAGGTTGAAGCTCAACTACAAGTGACTGAAATCCATTCAAAGTGTTTGTTCTATTCCGCAGGTACAGAGTCAGGCCCTTCGTCCTGTAAGACAGCCGTCTCTGGGACGTCGGAGGTGGGCGTGTCAGGCGGTTCTTGAGACAGATCTTCGGAGCATCTGCTCACAGTGGGTGAGATCACATCTGGACTCGTGTCACATGACTCTGTGCTCTGCTCCGAGGTGGCCGTGGTGATCGTTGTGGGGAGACTGTGGGGAACTGGGTCAAACTGGTCATCGTCGTCCTCTGGAATCGGTGACTCGTGGATATCTAGATATTTCAGACATGAAATTTGGTTGAGCTGAATTGGAGGAGTGGATTGTTGGCATGACAAATGAAAATGAGAACTCACTGCTGAAAGCTTCTGGGTACTGCTTAGCGACCTTCCCTTTAAGTGTCCTGGGGAAGAAAAGTAGACGAATAATCAGAGATTGTGTTTGTGTGTTTGTGTGTCTGTGTGTGTTTCCCCTGGTGGGGCAGCGTTTACCTGATCCGTCTGAAAACGCTGTCCAGATCTTTCTTCATCTCCACCAGCGTTCGTGTGTGGAGCAGGAAGCGCTCGTTCATCTGCTGCAGTCGCACATTTGACAGCCCGTTGAAGTTGATCAGCATTTCGTTGGTTTTCTCAAAGCGGTCGAGCCTGTTTCCCGCAATTAATCAGCAAAACAACAATAATCTTCAGGGGCCAGTTTGCAATGAGGAAGGGACAGAGCAGCATCACTGTCAAATAAAGTATGAGGCCCTGTTCAGACCTGGTGATACCATCCTTCCAGAGCAATCCAATCACAAATGATCACACAAAAAATAATCACCTGGTAAAGACCCAATCATGTTCTATTTGACCAAGTCTGAGTTTACAAATGTGTATGTTTTGGTGTGTGCGTGTGTGTGTGTGTGTGTGTGTGTCTCAGTACTAGTGAGTAAGTTAGTAAGGATTTGTGTTCACATAGCGGTGATCAGACCTAAAGGAGCACTGAAGATGCGATTGGGTGCATTCAGACCTGTACATAGAGCTGACCACTTGTGACTGGATCCCTCAGGATGGATGTTAATACCAGGTCTGAACGAGGTCTAACCAGCACAACATTTCCTATGCAGTGATAAGAGGAAGCAGGAGTGACACGTGATGGTCATCAGATGACACCAACACTCACATGTGTCTCTGAGCCTGGATGATGGCGTTGACGTCCTCGGAGTTGACCATGCTCAGCATTCGGCCGCAGAACACACCGGAGGCTGTGGGCTCCTCCATGACGACGATCCAGAGGAAAACACCTGGGAATACAAACCTGAAGTCAGACCTGTGAGAGTGGTATAGAGCTGAATGAAACCACGTGTGCAGCGTCTCTAGTAGCGGATGTCAGGGCTGATATCTGCATTAAAAGGAACTGTAGTTTTGAACAGACACGTTATTAAACTTCACATCTTCTCCAGTGACTCGGATATTTTCATCACAGCAGCTGCAACGAGTCATAGATAGCACGGATATAATCCCCGTTAGCTTCCGAGCTAAAGTAACAAGCAGAGCAGCGGTCGTGTTACCTTCTTCCTCTGGTGAGCGACTGTTTCCTCTCTCTGCTGCTATTATAACTCTACTTCTGCAGAAAACAGCTGACAGCCGAGGAGAAACAACAACAAAGCACATCCGCGTTTCTGCACTTCCGGTCACAGGACCGACGTTTCCGGGGCTTTTTTCTTTTTTTTAATTTATTTTTCTTTTCTTTATTTAAATCTGCGCAAATTACAAATGCGCATGGTTAACAATATTTTATTCGTTGTTATCGACAATAACAACGATACGGTGGTCACTTCACACCGAAAGATAAAACGGTGTTCTTGTTAAACATATAAAACATTAGAATTTCACATTGCATTAAATATTATACAAAGTAATATACATTTTAATTTCCTATATTCCAGAATATCTATTCGTTATAGACAGCTAAACATAGATTTCAAATGTAGATAATAATTATTTAAATGTAGGACCTAAATATATGTGCAAATAAAATACACTATATATAATTGTCCAAATATAGATATCTAGATAACTACGTAATTATGTTCAGAAATAATATTTGAAATGTGCTACATTCATGAATAGGTAACATCCAAAAAACTGTGTTAAAGCATCCCGCAGTGTTGAAGCATTTATATGGAATATCTTTGAAATGTTGTAAATTTACTTTAACTTTGTTACATAACTTTATATCAGACATACTGAAAGTAGATGTTCTCAAAAGAAGTTAATCATTCCAATCATGAATTGATGATTGGATTTCGATTTAAACTCGTGTGGATTCACCCACCTCATAGAAATAACTTCAGTAATTTCATGTTTCCAGAAAAATCACAAAATTGGTTTTATTAAGGGACATGTAAAAAAAGTACATGATTTATAAAAAATACAAAACTGCTTTGTCTAACTGGTCAGCTAAGTAAATGCATAGCAACAGTACATGCAAGTCTACAGTTAGATAACCTACTGTTCTTGAACATTTTAAGCTACAGGCTAAACAGGGGAGAAGTACATTTCGTCTGCAATCTATCATTTCTCTGCTTATAGGATACAGATCCAAAATGAAGATACAGAATAAGTTAGGTTGCACGCAACTCAACCGATGAGTAAATAAATACTTGACATCATTTCACAAATATTGACAACCGGTAATTCAACGCAACGTTAAACAGAGCCTGCGTGAGAATTACATTCGATTTCTGATGTACAAAAACCATGCTACGCAAAAGCTAAAGAAGAGCAGAATTCATAGTATTACACTTCTAAGCAGGGACGCAGTGATACAAATAAATATGAAATAAATAAATAACTAATCCCATATATGAGCCACGTGGCTCTCCCAACCCCTTATGTACAGAACACACCCTCTGCTCCCAACTACAACATCACAGGTATGAAATTTCATATTAGTGTTGGTTTTCAGAATACCATAAACATACATATAAATGACCTCGGACAAGCACAAGTGTCCATAGAAAACCTGCATTGATTTGACATTGGGTGAATTTCAATGTGCTTTGGCTTTCATTTGATAAATAAAGTAATATTAGGCTATATATCACAACACGTGTGGTATATAAGAGGCAATGGCATAGAATTTTAGCTTGTATAAAGTCTTTTACCGTATACTGACCCAGGAATGAGGAAAAACACTGATGCTGATATTGCTGAATGACTATAGACCGATTATGTGTTTTGCTGTCGTATTTTGAAGTATTATTATTATGCAAAGAGATTTTCTATTTTTCTTTTTAAGTTTTTTTTACATACAAAAATAAGTTAAAACTCCAGAGAAATGGATCCAAAAAAATAAAAAATAAGATTTACAGTTTATATAAGGCCATGCAATTTTCGTAGACTCATGCATAAGATCGTTAGGTCTTTTGGATGAGTGGCTCGCCCTTCATGCAAAATGCACTGTGTGTTGCTCAGGCCACTATAACTATAGCTACTGTCCCTTTTTGTTCCTTAATACCAATCCAAAATTAACACTAGCACTGTCTGTAACACATAATTAAGGCTGGTGTATTTGCTGTTGAAGCTGTGAATAGGCCTCGTTTCAATGGGACCACGAACGCATTTGCACACAGAGACGCTAATCCAGTTTACAAACACAAATGCTTTGATAGGAGTGGATGTGAATAGAGACAAACACAAGGGCTACTGTACAGGTCTGTGCTCCATCAGTGTAAAGTGTCATTCATTCCAAAACGAGATATCCACCATCAAAAGGAAAGAGCCATCTACTCTGAGTATAGAGACAATCTAAACAGGCTTGTAAAATATCCCCAATGAGAATGATTTCAGTTGCATGTTTGAAATGTTGAGTGATGAATTTCAAGTAGCACCCTTTTCTTTGAGCCGGTGGATCTATTGCGTTTTGGAATAAAATCTTTAGATGTACCAGCGAACAAGAGCTCCAGCATTTCAATCGAATGTATATCAAAAACACAATGGATGAGGATCCGCCATCAGAATGGGAAGAATATTAAATACAAACGAAAAAAGAGAGACAAAAAGGAAACACGACAGTTCATAAGTTACAGTTCAAACATAATAAACAAATCTCCAACACCATTATGGAGAAGACCAAAGGATTTTCAGCTGCTTTGTGACTGAAGGCAATCTGAGGCAACTTCTTTCTGTGAGTGCTCGAGAGAAAAAAACCGAACCCCGAGATTTCTTCAGAGATGTGTGCAAAGGGAGGGAGGAGGGAGGGGGGGTTGGATTTACCACCCTGCCTCTGCCGCCATCACTACGCCCCTGGTTGGAGGGGTTGTCATGGTAACGCATAGCTGAGCGGGCTGTGCGTTTTCCTCACACGTTGGAATTTCCTTCACTTCCTCTTCAGCCTGGGATTTTCCCCCTTCGACATCAGCTCCCACCTGGCCTTCCTCTACCTCCACCTCTTCTTCCTCGTCCTCCTCCTCATCTTCCTCCTCGTCTTCCTCCTCCTCCTGTTGCTGCTGCTGTCGCTGTTTCTTGCGGCAGCACGGCTTGAACAAATGTGGGTCGATGAGCACCTCTCCAAAGCGACCCTTGTAGATGATTCCACAGCAAACTTTTTGCCTACACAGAACACAATACACTAGAGTGAATGAAGCAGGAGAAACCTTCCATCTACAGTCATTCATTAACATTAATTAATACTGTGACTCTGCAAATAGAGTAAAATTGCCATTTAATGATGCTTGACATTATTAAATAACTATTCAAATGATGTGACAGACATCATCAGTTGTTTTAAGCTTTTGACTCTCTGGTCGCTGTATAGACTCCATTCAGTCAATGCTAAAAAAAATTATATTTTAATATTCCCTCTTCATTCCTAAAGCTCCAGGTCATGTCTATAGTGCTATTGCATGCAGAGATACCTTGAAAAATTTAATTTGAACTATGCATGATGTGTTGGTGGACTACTGATGTGCAGAGGCTATAAGAACTTTTCATTTTCACAATGTGAATATGTAGTAAATTCACAAAAAGGCCTCCTTTACAAAAATTGCGTCTTGATTTTCTAAATGTGTGTAACATAAAATAAAAAATAAAAAATAAAAAATCTGGTGTGTTGTTTTAAATCCTAAATGAGTCTGTAGAATAAAGATGTATCACTGTTTATTACCTCTTCCAGTAGGTGAGGTCCAGGAAGGAGAAAACCGGGGAGCGGCTGGAACCCGGGCTGAGCTCAGTGTCAGAGCCGTCGTCCGACAGGTTGCTGTAGCTGGGAGACTGAGCCGGAGAGGCACTGGAGGTGGTGCTGTGAGCATCGGAATCTGGTGAGCAGATTATTAGCTGTTAGACATGTGGTAGGTATGACAAGGCATTTAGATTATGAGATGAGTGACTGCTATTAAAATAAATGACCCAAAAAAAAAAAAAAAACTCACTGTTTCTTTTAAGCTCTTTCTGCAGCCTGCTGATCTGACTCGGCCGAGCTTTCTTAGAGATGGACTTTATTTTCTTGGGCCTGGAGGTTATTTTTAAACTGGGACCTCCCCTGGCGTCCACAACCTGTGCAGAGGGATGGAGAAATGTTCAATGACTAAATATGCTTGAATGGTTCTGGTATTTTATCATGACCCAGCAGCAGCTCAGAGATCCACACTCACATGGTTCCAGTTCTTCTTGGTTCCCACCGGAAGCTTTTTCCATCGTTTCACCAGAAGCACACAGGCATTGCAGATTTCTCCAGATCTGGTTTCACTCAACCTGTGAGAGGTTTACACATCATGAGTGGGAAAGGTTTTCTATCAATGAGATGCGTTACAGACCATGTGCTTAGGTGTGTCACCTACCCGAAGCAGCTCCTGAACTCCTTCTCATAGCGCTTACTGTCCGTGAAACGAGAGCTGGACGACTTTGCACGGCAGATGCAGCAGCCGTCCAGACTCCTGTACATTTTCGGCTTGTGAAAGCCAAACATCTGCCAGCAGAAAACAGACAAATACATAAAATTAAAGAAGCATCAGCATCCCCGGACTCTGATCCGCGTGAGTCAGCTGCATCATGCTCCCGCAGCAGCAGCAGCCTCGTGGCTCAGATCAGACGCTGTGTTTTATTGTGCAGATTAGCCACATGTGAATGAATGAATATTAAAATGTAAATACGGAGTGCTTTGGTCACGGTTTGGAGATTTAAAAACATCCAGGGAAAGCGATTTTGTTGGAGCATCTCTCCGCTGTGACCCACATGAGGGAAGTAGGTCAGCAGTCAGACAGCGTGTCAGACAGATCATGTCACTGCGCTGCGCACAGAACGAACGCCCCGTTTAAGGAAACTCAAAATACAACATTTCGTCTGAGCCTCGAGGCTGCAGAGAATAATTATCGTGGTTAAAAATCAAGATTATATAAATGCAATGTTGTGCTGCAAGAGAAATGGGATGAATGTGTTCGAGGAGTAAAACAAAATCACTCGAGATGCGCAGGTTATGCAGCGGAATAAGGGTTTAGTTGCTAGGCAAGATTTATTCTGCACAGCACATGTGGACCTGAACTGCGGCAAACTGCGAGCCGCGCCCCCCAGACTGTTTTTTTTTCTCGCCATCAGTCCTCGGGGTCTTCTGACGGTGCGGAGCCACAGAGAGCAGACAGAGAGCAGGGGAAACCACAGACCTCCCACTCCCATGCTTTTATCACATACTGTTGTTTAAAAGGTCGGAAAGGTGGTGGAGAAGGTGAGAAGTGCAGAAAAAGGGCTCCTGGTGTGGAAGTATTTAAAGAAATAATAATACACTGGGTTAGAATGGAATACCACAGTGAAAACTTTTAACAAGTCCAAGCTTTAAATCTACCAGGTAAAAACTTGACATTAAAACTAAGAGAATGAGACAGCATGAGAAATATGGCCGAAAAAGGAAGTGATTAAAAAAAAGAGCAATCAATCAATAATCATCAAGATATATATCAGATCATCATTATTAAAGTTGAAGGATTTCTGCTACTGAGCGAAGGTTGTAACTCTAACTCTCCATGTACAGAGAATGAAAAGTCAGAATGGGCTTTATTTGCCATGCACAAGTACATACACTGGGCATCTTGTGTAGTTAGTTGCATTCAGTGTACTAACACAAATAGACAATTAACAACAGACTGCCAGAACTAGCAAGAAAAAACATGACCACTATGTGCAATAGAGAAATTGTACAAGAGAGTAGTGCAACTCAAAACAAAATGTGAAAAGGTGGAGAGTAAACATCTAAATATTAATTATTATCAGAGAGAGAACTATGATCAATAACCTAAAGGTTACTTGTATGGGGTAGTTGAAGGTGCAGAGTGCAAAGTTGCGGGATCAAGTGTGGGTCATTATGTACAGGATGCATATATGTGTATATTTATATACACACACACTGAATCTTATGCTGTAGTGCATTTGTATGATGTACAGTATATATGAATTTAGCAACAGTATAGTAAATAAATAATTAGGGTTTGTGGTGGATGGGTAGTGCACAGGGTTACTGTCGTTAGATTGCTCCTGACACTGTATGACTGGTTAAGTGTTCCTCAGAGTAATGAGTATCGTTAACATACAGGTTCATTATTCGGGGTGGGTAAGATTAAAAAAAAAAGATAATATAAAAGGACAACAAATCAATAAAACAAAGCATTTATATGATCACAAGGCCGATAAATGGAAACGTAAATCAACCTTTGTTGATAATTTCTACAGATGCAATTTTGTAGGAGTTTTTTAATAAAAGCAACAATGTGCATATATTCAAGAATATGTTTTTGTGGGGCCTTCGTGTGAGTCCTCTGTCAGTGGCCGACGATCTCTGCTGCAGAATACAGTACGTGACGTAACTCAACATGGCAACACACTTCAAAGGCGGAGGTGGCGTGGAGAAGGGGGTGTGATGCGATTTCTCCGCAAAAAACTGCAGCATTCGTATCGAAAGTGTAAAAATCGCTCTCGAAAGCGGCGCAGAGTGTCGCGAACAGCCCGTCCTCTCCCCCCCACGAGATCAAAGCACGCAGCGAGCACCGCACTTGCCTCCATCGAAGTGCGAGTCGCCAGTTTTTCGCCGCCCACTCCGGCGAGGAAGCATGGCTCTCCACACGACCTGCTTCATGCGCACCCATTTTATGATCGCAGCCCTCAGCTCGACGATGGCCGACTTTTCCTGCGCCAACTTTCACGTGGTCCTTCACAAACTCACACCGACACGGTTCTTGCGTACCAAAAAAACGGCTTTTAATGCGATCGAGGAGAGAAAGTAGTTCGCGGGGAATTGTGTACTTTGATCTTTACTCTTTGTTATTCCGGAGCCGCGTCGCTGCAACAGTCCAACTACATGTTCAGCGAGTTCAAAGCGGCGGGTCGCAGTTTAAACCGCTTTCTAACGCAATTAAATACACATCTTTAAGCCGGGTGGAGTTTAAGGAAGCGGATGTTGATAGTAAACAGTTGGTGTTTTCTGTTTTGTTGACAGCAGCGACCCGCGTGCTGAGACGGAGCTCCGCTCCGAGTGGGCGTGAGAGCAACTTGGTTTATTTGGCCGGGGAAGATGTGTAGCCGCCTGCAGCCGCTGTGCACACGCACCGTGCACCACGCTTTATTCAACATGAAGTTTAACACCGCACTACCACACACACACGTTGGTCCCATCCAGCCGTCGATTTAAACACAAACGCGCCGAAGCGACCGACAACAACAACAGCCCGTGCTCCGCCTCACGCGTGCACACGGAGGCCATTCCACCGCGGCTTCACGCATCACGTTTTACGGCTTTTCTCCCGCATCTCCTGCGCTCACTTTCCGCGGTTGTAAGGTGGACACACGTGGGGCCGGGCACCCGGTGGCCGCTGCAGCAGGCCCCGGACACACACCGATCGTTCCCGGACAAGTGGAAGCTTGTTTTCAACACACATGTGAAAGCTCCGCGGGGACTTTAACCTCCACCACAAGCGACACAACAACTACACACTTTCACAACAAAATGGCGTCATTCTTTTACCTTGTTCTGCGTCGCGGCCGGCCGAGTCAAAGTGCAGCTCCGTGTGGTCGCGATGGGACTGTTATGAAAATCAAGCCGCACCAGTAAACCCGCTCTCTTGTTGATGTCTGCGCCTGTGGACGGGACTGGAGAGTTGTGGACGCACTGCGCATGCGCCGTATCCACACCTCCATTTCACAGCGGAGCAGGACGCTCTTTTCCTTTTCTTCAATCAAGCCATTTGCATAAACGACGTGTGACGTGGGCGTGCGTCTGCATTCTGCTGCCCTTATAAGGATGGGAACATTGCGCGGGAACAGGGGGCTCGGCCCCGGTTGCTATGGCGCATTGGAGAATGTCGGCGGAGGGGCGGGGCCTGTGGTTTTACTACACCGCGCCAGATGGCCCGTCTGGAGGAGGCGAGGGCTCCAGGAGGCGCCTCGCACGAAGATGCGCTTTGTTGCTTTCTGTTGCGTGACAGCGGAGCCGATTAGTGGAGAATACAGTGAGGCTGGAACATGGGGTCTCCGTCCAGTGGTCGGCGGAGGACCTGCAGGCCACCAGCGAGCCGCCCCCCCCCCCCCTCACATAACCACACTGTCTGTAGCTGCACGTAAATAACAGTGTGTGATGACACCTCTGGAACGAGTTTGTCCATTGGTGGGATTTAGCCAAGTACATTTAATACTGTGCCATGAACACGAATATATATATTTATAGTATATTGTATTTGTATTATATTATCACAACACTTAACACAACACATTATATGATATTATAATATATCACATAATATATTCTCTTCTATAACATTACATTACATTATATTATGTCACATAGCATTATATTATATTATAACGTAACATATTCTAAACTACTCTATTCTTACATTATATCATATTATATTAAATTCTACTTTGCTATTTCTACTTCCCACTTCCTTTTATTTCAGCTATTACAATTTGAAAAGAACAGAATTGGCAAATATTTGGTTGATGTCAATTTTCACTTAAAAAGGCCAAATATTTCGTGGTTTGTTGGTTGTTCAGAGCGAGTGTTTTTAAAGTTTCACTTTAGGCAGTTGTGATGAGCGTCAATCAGTTTACAATCAGTCCATTAGTCAAATAAGGAATCAGCTCATTAATCTAAAAAATGTAATTCCTCGTTTATACTGACGGTTCAATGCCAGACCTTTATTTTATCTGTAGTATTTTCCCTGTGGTATAGTTGTACTTTAACTTTAGTATGTAAATATTTTCTCCTTCTCTGCTCCTGCTGCTGTTATTGAGTTCCTACATGACTGTCGTTGAGCCTTTAATTGCAGATAGTGAGAAGTCATACTCTAATGCGATCATCTCTGTGGCTCTGCAATAAACCCTCTTAGTCTTTGGAAGTAAAAAACAAACACCAAAATGTCGTTTAGTTACATAATTATATGTCTTCAAAAAATGCTCGATGGAAATTCAGTGTCCCAATCTTCACTACAGTAGGTTATGGAATGGGATTGCATTACACTGTGTGGTGGATTTCTGTCTCCCTTGTGTGTATGCACACCACTGCTGCCCGGGCAAACACTCTCCTCAAATGTTTTAGATGTCCACAGATCACAGTTTGTCTGTGTGTATATGTATTTAGTACTTGGTCAACATTTGGTAATCTACAAGTCAAATTTGTTGTTAACATCAACTGTTAAAAAAACAACAACTAGGAAGGGAGTGGCCTTTAAAGTCTATTTTGTTTAGTCTTTTACTACATGAGCGTTTTTTACTATATCCGTTCAAACATCACAGATTTGAGATAAATGGCACAAAAAACAGGACCAAGACCTATCAGGTATGTCAATATTTACTTTAATCTTTTACAACACATTTCATAAATAACAGCTCATTATTGCTTTCTCTAATCTGTACTTCAATGATAATAAAGGCGTGGTCGTTGTGGGTTACAGAGTGCTTGCAGGAGAGTGCAGGAGAGAGCATTTTCACAATTCTCAAACTGTTAAATGCAACATCAAAATAATACCTAGCTGTTTTTTAAGAACCTGTGCTCTATTCATTGTCAGTGGTTGTTTTTTTTGCAAAGACAATCGAACAGTTCAGAAATAAACAACGCGACTATTAATCCACATAATCAGTAAAGTATAGTGGAATCTATTGTTTTACACAGACACAAACAAGATGCCTCTATACAGGAAAGATGTCACAGACTCGTTTTAGCATGAGAACAAATGGCCACAGTTCCATCAAAAGTCTAATGAAGCAAAATATTTACAATGAGAGAGGAGAAAAAAAAAATCTGACAAAATGGTAAAGACTATTTGAATGGACACAACTGGGACACCAGTTTGGTTTCAGTGTTTCAACATGGGAGGATCTCATGAGCACGACTCTGCAGTCTGTGACCCCAAAGAAATAAGCAAAGAGAATCAGGCCAGACGTTTCACAGTATAACAAGAGCATAATAATACAACCTATTATAACATATTATACTGTAGGAGCTTTAGCTTTCTTTATTATATTTACTAAGATATTCAATGAATCACGTCAAGAAATAGTTTTTCTATAATAAGGCCTGAGTCCTGATATTTCAGGTCACAACACACTAAAGACATAAAACAAACAAGGAAACAGAATTTGGCCATGCATGTGTTAAGTTTAAATTCCAAGTGCAAGCAATACGGCGGTAGAAGGAGAGTTATAGTTGTCCTAAGGGTCAGGTGCAGTAAACGGAGCGAGCTGTGAGAATATCTACTGTAAATGTGAGATGATTAACGACTTGGATTTTCTCCTCCAGGAATTTCACAGTGTAAAGCGCAGCGCGAAAAAACCAGACTGTGTCCTGAAGCGAATACAGTGAACAAGGCAATACGTCTGAAGCTTCCTCTGGTCCAGTGTCCTTTTTTTTTAATAATGATAAAGTCTCGTAAAGTCATGGAAAGATGAACGTTTCAACCCATCAGCATTCCTGCAGTACGTTGCACAGAAGTGGCGGGGGGGCTGTTAGTCTCCATGCGTTTCGTTGAGGGTCAGAGGTCAACCCCTTTGACCAGTGCCGTCTCCAGGGTGATGGCGAAGTCATTGAGCGTGTGGACGATGCGAGACAGGGAGTGTACGGCTGCACGGTCCCTCAGCAGAGCACTGTCCTCGTACGTCCGCGCCGTCAGGGGACACTCTGCCAACAGGGGGAGCCACTGAGAGAGAAGCCGGTCCCTGTCCAGAGGAGAAGGTGGTCAGGGTCCAATAATAATAATAATAATAATACAAATAATAACCATCATCGTAATACATTTATCTATAGCAAAGTGCTTCACAGACATTTAAACAGAAAATAAATTGTGCAATTACAAATTTAAACAAGTTAATGCAGGAAAAAAAAAAAAAAGACACTTCAGAAAAATAGTTTTTAAAAGAGCATTTTGATTGCTTTGCGTGGCTTGTATATATTTTTTAAGACACTTTTTGACATGTGCACTTTGAGAACATTATAACTATGAACTAGCAAGCTCCCTGCATTTAAAACATATCCCACTGTTTTCACTTGTGCCTCTGCCTCTGTCCAACCATTAGAGAACGAAGGAGGACACTGTCCCTCCCTGAACTCTGTCATGTAAATAGGTCAGTGAGAGAAAACAGTTAAGCAGTTATGCTGCAGGCCACTTCCTCATGGCCTCGGGAGGAAAAGCCTAACAAGTCAAAGACCTTTTTAAGAAATAAATCTATATTCTTATTTTATTTGACTTTCGGGAGATTGTCTGGCTCAGACGCACTCACAATAACAGGACAATCCCTGCAGCATTCAGGTTTGGACTGGTGAAGAAAACAGGAGGCAAGACATGATGTCTAAATTCCAGAGCATGAATCACGTGTTATTGTTTACAGCACATTGACAAGGCCATCTGTCCTTATCGTCAATAGTTCTTGAATGTCATTGTCTTTCCAAGTTGACATCTTCTTCAGTGTATTCCATGTTTTTCATCCTGGTATATTTGTATTAATGTTGTTGTTTGTTTGTATCCCTCATCTGTAAGAAATGTCACCAGTGAATTCTGTGGCCATGATCCTGCAGTATTCTCACATGGACATTCTCTGGCAGCAAAAAGGAGAATCTCCAGAGCAACCCACTCAGATACAGCCCCGCCAGAAAAATTCAGGAGAATATTTAGAGCTCAGTGCTTTTCTGAAAGCAGTTTTAGTGTTTCAAGTGTCTCGCTTGAGTTTTAAAACGGCCATTCGTAATATGGTAAACACTCACCTGATTCCCAGGCAGACGAACAGCTGGAACTTTCCCTCTTTTCCGATGTTGCGGGGCGAGGCGTTGATGGCGTTGACGTAGTGGCACAGTGAGCCGCACGGCGGACCCCTCGTGAAGGTGGATCCCTGCAGATCACCCATCTGATCAGCGCTCTCCAAGGAAACCACGGCCTTCTCTGTGGGGAAGAGTTTACCAGAACGTCAGTGCATGACTTATTAATATACTGAAAAATAAGACAAAACACTGGAGATGGATGCTGTAACACTGATGTTAATGAAACATCAATCATGTTTTGTTGCATGGAATTGAATATGTGAAGTTCATGTTCACTGCCACTAGATGGAGACAGGGGTCTGACATCTGGGAGACGCAAACGTCACATTTCTGGATGATCGTGATGAACTTGCACTTGCACCTACCGACAAAGTCCCACACGAACACGTTCCGCTGGAAGAGACGGTTGGACTTGAGCCCGTGGAGGAGGAAATTCTCCAGAGACAGCACCAGCCCCCCCTCACCACATAACAAGACCGTCACGTTTCCCCTCTGGGAGGAAAAAAGACACGAGGACAGAGGAACTGTGAGCACGAGGCTCATCTTACAACTTCAGCAAATCTCATAGAAGTGATGGGAAGCAGAACAGAGAACAGGGAAAATGTCTAATATATAAGGATGCTCCCCCTTTAATTTACTACGGGCATGTAAACAGAACAGAGCCTGTGCATTAAAGCCTTTACACTGAATATGTTACGGCACTGAGTTGGAGGCTTGTTACTGAACCGATCCATCAAATCTCTTCTGCTCTTTCAACTTGCTGCTGACATAGAGAGTCTGATGCACAAAGGAGGCCTGGGCCGGAGGAGCTGGGATAATGAGCCGTGGTGGAGATCAAAATAACACACAGGCGTCAGAGTGTCGCTGCAGAGATGCTCCTCTCTGCATTAACCATCTCTCCTCGTTGTATATTAGTGAACCAACAGGCTGCATGAATGCGTGAGCTCACTCTCACAGTCACTTACCTCTTGTTCAGGTTTGTGGAAGTGCTTCACAAGGTTATTTGCCGTCTCCCTCATGTTCTCCTGCACTTCAACAGACTGCATCCCTGACAAGATAAATGTCACAAACAGAAACATGAGGACGGGCGATGACAAACACGAGCGGAAGGGAACAGGGGCTCAATAGAAAGGTGATACAGCAGCAGAATGTGTTATTGTGGTGGGCATAAACCAACAAGTAGGTCAGCCATTGTACTAAAGAATGTGTTCTTTGTCAGCACGTACTGCTTCGGCTGCCAAGCGATTCCAGCACTGCCCGTACGCTCTGAGAAGGAGAGGCCAGCTCCGGAGGCGTCCCTGTCCACCTTCCAGAGTCCTCCTCCCCACCAGGTGACACCAGCTGACCTATGAGGACTCTCTCCAGGCTGCCGTCACCCACGCCCTTCCCCAGCCAGCGGCCGCATGGGAACCTGACAGGAAAGAGGACACAGAGCTTCATTATATTCAAAAAAAGAATTTAAAAGCTATTTATTATGCAAGTACACGGCGAAGGAGAGGGACATCTGTTCCCATCAGCTGGTGGAGTGTCCTGAGTGAACATCGCTGATGAATAATTTAAAATCAAATATAATTTAGATTAGAGCTTTTCCAAGACGTAAATTATATCATTATATTTATTTCCTCCTCGTCATTAAGTAGAGTAGGCTACACAAAAACTACTAAATGGATTGAGCCGAGTACAATCCTGGCACGGGTCAGGAGGGGCGGACTCAGGAATGTTTTAATCACTTGCTCTAACATTATGAGACAGGACCCATGGCAGAGGTAATGCTCTACGGAGTGGCATTTGTTTTTTATGTCTACGTAATTGTTAATGTGGAATCCTGAATTGGGTGAAACTTGTACAAGCTTTAAGGGGACATATGTGTTTTAAACCCTTTGACAGTAAAAAAAAATGATAATCCACATATAATGTACAAATACATGGTACACAAAAATGATCAACATAACATGCTGCCTGTTCATCTCTGGGTATTCTGAAAGTCAACAATGAAGTATCCACTAATTCTAAAACTGTATAATCCACAACAAGGCTCAAAAGACACAAGTTGGAAAACTGTCTACTGATGTAAATCTGATATATCACAAAGAACAGAGAAAACATAGTTACAGCCCACAGACCTTAATACATAATGGGGAAATAGAACTAAATGGGAAAATGGAGTTTGGTTCCTGTAATTATGTTATTGGACATTGGACATCCAGTATGTGACACAAAGGTTCATTTAGAATCAGGTCTTACTTGTATGTGTGTCCGGTGATCTCATTGTACACCATCACACAGTCGATCAGACACTTGGCCAGCAAACCCGAGTTCTCCTGTCCCAGCTCCAGCGTGCTCAGCCTGCCCAGGTTCTTACACTGCAAGGAGAAGCACAGACCACAGGGACATCAGCTCTATGTGTGTGTGTGTGTGTGTGTGTGTGTGTGTGTGTGTGTGTGTGTGTGTGTGTGTGTGCGTGTGCGTGCATCCGTTATATGTGTATGCTGATAATAACACAGAGGGGTGAATACAAACCTGGAAATAAATCTCTTGTGTGTTCTTCGTGATCTGTCTCACTCCTGAATCGCCGAGTTCTCCTGACACACACACCCAGGGGTTGACAGTTGCCATGGCGATGCTCAGCTTCTTCATGGGTATAATAACGACACGGTACGGAATACCTGGAGACACCGAGAGAAAAGGTTATCGAAATCATTCAGCCGGTTCTTTCACAACTAAAATGACCTTTATTTGCTGGACCTACACCTTTATTTGAAAGTTGTAAACACAAAAGCAAACTTTCATTGTTTTTTTTTAAAGCTATAATCCAACCAGTAAATTCTCTCTAAAGTTCACAGGACTCACTGATGGAGGTGAACACCCGTGTAAAACAGAGGTAGTCCACGGTGTTCAGAGACAGCAGGTGGAACAGAAACTGCTCCCTCTCCTCCTCGCACAGCAGGAATGCATGAGGTTTGTACAGCTGCCTGTCAGGGAAGAAGAGAAAACTCTGTCAAAGTTACAGCCTTTAATAATAAATCTAATGAATCAACGGTGGATGAATTCTGACCTGAGCAGCTTCTGGTTCGTGAGCAGCTCTTTAAGGTGCTGGCAAAGCATTTTCTTCTCCAGAGCCAGATGGATCCAGGACCGGGCCTGGCCAACCTCGGACAGACCCTCACTCATGGTTTGGATAAACCTGGAGGATTAATGTAATGACCCCTTAATGTTTCATCCATCATCAACTCACCGAACCGAACTGCCTGTTTGTAGTGGGCTGTTTGCCTGTGCTAGATTTCTGGAAATATTAGATATTGGATACATTGTTTTCCTCTAGATCTCAGCTAAAATATCTAATATCTGTTCTTTGAAAGTGGAAACTAATTTGTAGCCTGAGGCCTTTTTTTCCATCTGCATATGTAATCAAACAGAGATCAGAATCACACCGTTACCAGCCTCCACCACACAGATACAAGACTCGTTCCAGCATCCCAGTACATTTGCTGTCATTACCTCATGTCTTGTGTTAAGGATCCTCTCAGGAGCAGAGCGCCCTCATCAAACGTCCTCTGCTCTGAACCGTTGGACCCTAAACAGGCAGCGAGTACAACACCGATGATCAGTCAAGTTTGAGCTCATTGATTTAAAAAGAGAAAAACCATAACAGCGGGGCGAGTGTCTGACCTGGAGGCTCAGCTGGTGTCTCTGTCTTCCCCTGGGCGGCCTGGTAGTGCAGCAGATGGGACCAGAGAGCAGACTTCCCCTGTTTGGGATAAAAACACACTCGTCAACATCGAACCGCTTCATGCAGTCACCTCTTTGTGTTGACATGTGCTTGATGCCAATGTGTTTGCACAGCTCCAGATGCTTCTGTGTTTTGAGGGCATGTCTAATTACACGTCTGTGAGTGTCTGACCTGTTTCAGCTGCAGACCGTGGCCCCAGGTTCTCTCCAGCAGGTCACACAGGCCGTGGATGAGTGTGTTCTCCTGCAGGCCCGTGATGTTGGCTTCTCCCTGACCCAGATCCACACTCTCCTTCCCCATCCTCTCCATCAGCATCCGCTTGGTCTACAGAGCCAGAGAGTGATTTATGGCCACGAACCACAAGCACTAAATTGAGAAATCAATGACAGCAGCACCTCCCCCTCGCCACGCAGAACGAGCGCGCTCACCTTCAGACGACACTCGCTCAGCAGCCCGTCCACAAACTCTCGGTGGGTCTGAGTGACGGCTTGAGGCGACGGGTCGAGCAGCTTGGCCTGGCGGAGGTTCTTCCTCATGAACGTGTGCTTCTGTTGGGCAAACCAAAAGGTCATGAATCAGAGGTGACCTTCCTGAAGCCTCTGAGAGTCCGAGTGTTGAAAGATGAGAAGCACCTGTCTCTGTTCATTATCCACTCCCGAGTGATCAGCTGTCGTCGACCTCTTGGGTTCAGACCTGCGGGATGCTGTCACGCGACTGGACCACCTGTGCACCCAGAGAACACGAGAAAATTAAATTCACAAAAGTGTTCGCAAATGAGGTTCTGTGTTCGTATCACATGTTTGGATTTGGGTAGAACCTGGATACTACATGTTATGATGTACTGTAATGACAAGAACCATATGCAGCGGTTCTGGAGGACTTTTTTAATCTTTTTAAACTGCGTGTTGCATTAAACTATTAAAGACAGAAAAGGTTGCAGGTTGCTGGTTGCAATTTTATGAATCCCTTTCACATATATACATTTACTTAGGCTATAAAACTATTTACTGCATACTTGTGACACTAGATGGTGAGGTACTGTACATAAAGGAGTAGTATTCGCTTACATGGTTTGCAGTTTTTCACTTCTATTGAATTGTATATATCAGTGTTTTATATCATGACAAAGGTAATATTGCATAACCACTAAATTTATTTTTGATATTTGTAATATTATATGATCACTATTTGTATGTATATTAACTTTTGATATCTATAATGTAACATATTTATAATTATAATGTAACGTATGTTTTAAATGTTTGATATTGGTATTTAATGTTTTTTTTTAAATGTTTGATATCTGTATGTATGTCTTAAATGTGGACGCCACGAAAAGTAGCTCTGTCTTAGGGTAGAGCTAATGGGGATCCTTCCAAATAAACAAATAAATAAACTATATTGGTAAGTTAGTGTTGTCTAAATATGTCACTTTTCTAAATCTTCATTTAACATTCAACCATTCATCCATCACATTTAGCAAATCATTTTAGCGGTTTCTACATTTCTTTTAATGTGATTATAAATTGAAAAACTTACAACATCACACATGTATCTAGAATGACAATCAGTGACTTTCCTCTTAAACTAAAATGTGTGGATATATGGGTTTAAGCATAAATATAAATACATTTTCAAATGAGTTGGAAGGTCAAGAACTACCCCTCGGTCTTACGTGGATTGAGCCCTGGTTGAAATAGTTTTCTCACTGACTAACGGCAGAAAACCTCACTTGTTGGTGTTGTGTCCCTGGACGAGCACATCGGCCTGCAGCTTGGGGAAATAGCCCGGCTGGTGACGACCTTGTCCGATCCTCATGTCGAGCAGGTGGGGGTGGATGGCTGTGTGGTCGGCCTTCAGCAGTCTGCGTTCAGTGGCCTGAGCTGCAGAGACACACACAGACACGTATTCAAGCTGGTTAATTGCTACTCAGCTTGTTTTGATAGAAGAAAACACAGGGAGATACAGAATGAGATGAATAAGAGACAAATCGGTAAGATTAAAAAACTGAATGTGCATGTTGAAGCAGACGATCCGAGATGTGAGCAACAGTGTTCAGAGGACACAAAGCATTTAGCCTTTCTTATATAATGTTCTCTCTGCCATTTTATTCAGTTCACCCCCTCTCAAATCCCCCCCCCCCCCCCCCCCCGAGTCAAACTCTGTCCCGCTCCTATTGTGTCTCAATTATTCATCAGATTGTTTAATTTTCCTTTTCATTCGAGAGCTCTATCCACCAATTATAATTTCCAAATGCAAACGTTTTGGTGGAGGATTCCCCAATGTGGAGAGTTAAAGCAAAAACCTCCGTGCTGGAAACTGTGGTTGCAGAAAGGCCGAGCAACATAGTGGACATATAACCTCCGGACAGAGGGACAGATGGTAACAGATTTACAGATTCACTCTGCAAAAATCTGGCACCCACTTCATTCACAGTTCACATTAGCAGTTGGGATTTAAATCCACTGCTAAAGCCTGAAAAGACACTGGTGAAACAACCCAGTGTTTCTCTCGGTCTGTCGCAGGTTGATCAAACCGTACAGCTTCTTAAACGACTGCATGCAATTACTGAGACTCACATGAGACTCTATGGAGATGATGTCAAGTCAGATTAAGTCTTTCCTGGTGAGAGAGCAACAATATCAGCTGTGACACTGGACCTGAAAAAGCTTTGACGTGGGCTTTTTCTGCATTTGTGCCTTGTGCTGAAGCATATAGGAATACAGTGTTCATATTGTATATGTTATCATGCATCACTGTGTATGTTAGGGAGGGATACTGGAAAAGAAAATCATATTGCAACTGAATAGATTATATTACACAAATATTGCAATTGCGATAACACTCATTATTTCAAAGGCATCGGTATTTTTTCATTTTAACTTCACTGGAAAGAAATCGAAAATTACGATGATGTGATTTCATTCTGGGGTCGGTGCCAAACCAGTATGTTCCCCTAAGTCTAATTTGATTTGTAATGACAATAATAAAAAGGTATATGCTATGGGGATTTCCATAATTTGTAATTGTTCGGCCCCAATGCATGTAATTCTTCACTGTACCTGACTCAAAGAGCGTGGTGCACTTCCTGTAGTGACAGTTGTGCGAGTCCTTGTCTGTGTCGTACAGTCCTTCCTTCTCCAGCCGGTTGTCAAACAGCTGCTGCAGTGGATCTCTTTCTGCCCAGCGAGAAATCACTTTCCCATCGACGAAAGAAGAAAACATGGACGTCTCCAGGAACCGAGACATGAAACGCAGGTGAGTCGTGGGCTGAACCGAGAGGAAGGAGCCCTGAAACATTATGAACCAGGAGTGAAGAAAAGCATTGATTATCTATCACAATCAAAAATTTAAAACATTTTAAACATTTTTGATATACGTTTAGATCATTGGAGAATAGTAACCTTGTCAAAGCTGAACGTGCCCTCTCGGTTGCTCAGCCATGAGTCTAGATCCAGAGCGCTGTGGATGACGAACTCGTCGTACCGGCCGAACATGGCAGAGAACCGTCCAGCAAACACCTCCCTCAGCTGAATGTTCAGCTTCGCAGCCTTTAACTCTTCCTCCTCCTCTTCGAACACGTGTCCCAGCGTCTGCTCGCCGTCGGACATTTTCCCTCCTCCGCACCTCCTTGCCAGAGCCTGCAGCCTCTCCAGCACTGCCAGCTCCTCGCCGCCGAGGTTCCCGTTCCTTCTGTCCTCCATCAGATCCTCCAGGACCAGGCTGCTGACGCGTGGCGAGGCGGGGGTGTTGGTGGTGGGGGTGGTGGGGGGCTTTGTGATCACACCTCCCTGGGGAGAGAGCCCAAAACGCAGCAGGACCTCGCTCAGCTCCTGGATGAGCTCGGCCTGGTTTGGAAACATGGGCAGGTCCTCGGGGGCCTCGACACAGTGGTTGTCAATGTCGACGATACACAGGTTTGCCTGTGAGGAAGCGGGAGACAAACAATTATAATCAACAGGCTCATCCATCAGATAATAAAGGTTTAACATGACATGGCAGCTCCTCCAAAGTGAGGCCAAAGTGTCCTGATCGCCCCCTAGTGGCTGGCTGCAGTGTGGGTCAAAAACCCCAACTCCATGTTAATGGATGGGACATTGCCATTGTCAACACACACGTCAAATATTTTTTTCTTAGATGGTATCTGTCATTTTCGGTTGTTTTCATCACACAGAGGTTGGTTCAAATGCTGACTTTCCAGTAATTATTTGAAACCTCATGAGACTGACACTCAATTTGTAGAGTGCGTTTCATCGGCTGGCCCTGAATACTGCAGCTCCATCCCACAATCACTACTGTGCAGAGTCCAGCTCCCGATATTTTCAGGATATTTTGGCTTAATTTCTGGGTGATGGGAACAAGTGGAGCTGAGTGGCCATCTTTGTACACAGTCTACTTTCACGATGCACGGACTCTTATTCATCTCTTGTAGACATAGAAAGGCTGAGCTGTGATATCCAATTAGGAGATATGAAGATTTATATTTCATTATTATACTCTTAGCAATTCACTGTGATAAACCCTCACAGGACATTAGCATGTGAAGGCTTAGGTAAAGATTAATGCTATCACCGCTGCTATCATCAGGCTTTTACACCAGAAAATGACGCCATTAACCTGTGTGAAAACTGAGCCTGCATAGCTGCCGAGCAATGACTGATGGAACTTTACGTGAAGGATAGGAACTCATTTTAAAAACTGCTACTGTAAGCAGCGCAGTCAGCAGCCACTCGACCTCCAGCAATGACCTCAGGTCGACAGTTTACGGCCTCAGGAGGAGTGGACAGAGGCAGACATCCTCCGGCCTGACAGTTAATGTCTTCACTCCTCAACGTCTTTTCATCCTCTCTTTGAGCCAAAGGAGAACAAGGGGATCAGAACTCACACAAATACAATTCCTTTTTCCAGTTGTTTTGTGCATTAGATCAATTTGTGAGCATATCAACCACTGAATTGTTCAGATCACCTCAGGGAAACTGGGCTTTTCTTGCGTTTCTGATTTTATTCCAACCAATCACACATGCATTATTAAAACATTTCCCATTTCCTTCAAATTGCACAACTCAAGAAATAAGCGGTGATCCCTAATCCTCATTAATTATGGAGCGAGTCCCATTATTCTGGATATTTCCTGCCCTGCTTTTTTTTTGCTTTCATCCCCCCTCGAGCTGTCTTTTCTATCGCCTCTTTTTCTGGGGCAGAGCGACTTCAAAGCGGCGTCAGTGAGAGATTCATGCAGCATAAAGTGATCTCAGTTGCAGGATTGGGTTTGAAGTGTGTGTGTGTGGGGGGGGGGGCAGCTCTGTGGAAACGTGGCGTCTCTGTTCCACAAGACCGAGGCCGGAGGCAAATTGTTACGCAAGCAGAACAGAGGCGATCAGCAAATGTGTGTGATAGAGTTTCAGTTTGACAAAAGATTGTTAGATTATTTTTTGAGTGAATGTTTATTGAAATGTCTGCATCCGGATGTAAAATAAATAAATACAAATGAGCTGCTTATCCGGAGCTGTACCTCGTGTGGGAGGTGGAGGGAGGAGCGCTGAGCTCCATCTCTGCGCTGGATGCCGATCAGGAAGGGCATGGGGGCGTCCAGGAGGTGATGCAATGGCGGAGAGACGATGGGCAGGTAGATGTGCTGCCACTGGAACGGGAAAAGCAAAGTGGTGATGCCCTCTGCCACCGTCATCAAACGCTGGTAGTCTGAGGAGAGGAGAGCAAGTGAAATATGAGGCATTAGGGAGAATGACTCAGATAGTCACACTCAATGTAACATTTGTGAGCAACATTAAACAAAAACAACTGAACGGATTTTCCACGAAACTTGGCAGTACGTGGTACGAGTCAGGGAGGAACACATCGAATTGTTGTGAATTTGGATCAGTGGAGATTTAGATTGTAGTTTTGCACCATGTTTTGAACTTGTCTGGACCATTTCTATTAATAAGGAACTCTAATGTTATGTTGATCATATTATAATATTAATACAATCAGCTGCTTTGCATTGAGTATTTTTTTATTCTGTAAAAGCAAAGATAGATAGTGATTAAGGTCTCACACATTGTCTTAAATTGATTCTTTATAATAATATAAAAATATCTTCCTTTGATTTGTATCAAGCTAATTGATTAATTGGCTTTTTACCTTGAGAGCAAAGCAGAACTTGAGTCTCCAGAAATGCACAGGTAAGCAGTTGCACCATATTGTCGACACCCAGCAGGGAGAAGGCCTCTCCCAGAGGATACTCCCCCAGTGGCAGCTCCCCCGGCCCAGGCCGCTGGCACACGATGGGGCGATGCACGCCGTGGAACCTCAGCGACCTGCCGGGTGGAGGCAGGGGCACCTCGTACAGGATGTTGTGGATGTAGCTCTCCAGAGGAAGAGGTGGAGCTGTTTGCGACGTCGCAGCCAGGTGAAGCTGAGACAGGAACTGTCGTGAGGCTTGAAGGAAAGGGAGCGGCGTCAGGAGGCAGAGGGCTTTGGACACGTACAGGGTGTCGCGTGCTGGATCGAAGGAGCCTGCGCAGCCAGACACCGCAGCCAGGGACTCAGCGTCTGACTCGTCCAGGCTGCTCACAAGAGAGTCCATGCTGGAGGTGGAGGGCGAGGAGGCGGATGAAGCCGAGGAGGAGGGAGAGGAGGACGATGAGGAGGACTGGTGCTCCACGTGGTGCATCTGACTGAGGGTGTGCATGGCAGTGATGATCTGAGGACTGGTCACCTCCTCGTAGAACGTGTGGACAAAGCCGTAGGAACGTGTGCCATCATCAGAGGAGAGTGTAAATGAGTGGAACTGAGGATCGAGTCTGTCGGTCTGAGTGCGGAAGGACAGACCCCTCGGCATACACAGCTGAAGACAGAGGAAGAGGGGGAAAGAGGGTTAGAATTAAGAGGCACTTTAATGTTGACAATGATCTGCGACTTAAACCTTCAGGTGTTTCTGAAATCCTCGAGGACAATTTAGAATCTAATCCAAGGTTGTATACACTGGGGGTCCCTACAAGTGGCCCCCTGTGGAGCATCTGACTGGATTGTGACTGTAACATCATGGAGGGAAAACCGGTTTCATTTGAGGACTGGTTTGCTAAAATCTGCACATGAACAAATTTCATATTGTAGCATTGATAGAAAATATAAAAAAAATGGGGGAAATATATTGTTTATCTAAATTCAGATAATGGAAAATGTCCCATTTGGATGTTTGTCGTTTAATTTAGTTATTATAGTTATAAATTTCATTACAGTTCTTTGAATTTGTTGAGTTTTGGAAATTATGATTCATTTCTCTTTCTGAAAAACTTTAATTAAAAATAAAAAATGAACTTTTTATGGTTCAATACAACCACATTAAAACTGTTTATTGGGACCAACGGTTTGACTGATGCTATTAATAAATAAATATGAATTACTATAATGTCTCTGGAGACCAGGTTACAACAAAGACTAAATCTAAAAATGTATCTGATTCCTGTAACTAACAGTTCATTTAATGCACAAAACAAAATCTCACCATGTTGACGGCATCTTTACTGAAGGGGTTCCTGTCTGTGTTTTCAGGGTAGTGCACCAGGAGCTTGGACTTGAAGGATCGTCTAACGGGACTCTGCTCGAAGCTTTCACCTGGAACACAGACATTTCACATCAGGTCAGTGCACAGCGATCTTTGACCTTCATCCCTGCTGAGTCACAATTCATAACAACGGGGGGAAAGGACGGAACAGAGGACGTCCAAAAATGAAAGCAGCTTTGAGTCATGAAAAAAAGGCTCGGACAGGAAGACACCGAAAAAAATAATAATAATCCGCTGTCAACAGGAAAGGCCGTTCTACAGTGAGGGGGGGGGGGGGGGGTTATGTAACGCAGCTCATTTCCATAGAGACAGTACGGGAACAGTGGTGCAGCAACTCTCCTGCAGTAAGAGAATCCTTCACACC
Organism: Pleuronectes platessa; assembly: GCF_947347685.1. Classification (NCBI taxonomy): domain Eukaryota; kingdom Metazoa; phylum Chordata; class Actinopteri; order Pleuronectiformes; family Pleuronectidae; genus Pleuronectes; species Pleuronectes platessa. The sequence goes on along the minus strand of NC_070632.1, from coordinate 10,479,539 downwards.
ACGATGACACATATACACTGCTTTCTCATACAAGGGGAGTTTTATCAGGTTGAGGATAAAGGATGAGAGGTTTCTATGCAACAGCCACATTTATACAAAAGGGCTGAGTTTGCAGAGCATGTAAGAAAATCTCTATTCCTGCATTCGCACTGCACACAGCTGATGCATTGCTCTGCCTGGCTCCAGTGTCTCCTCTTTACACTCAGAGGACTGTGTGTGTGTGTGAGCCCGAGTGGACGAGGAGGAGCCGCTGAAGAGAGAGAGCAGGCCGCGGAAAGAAACTAATGTGTGTGTAATGGACTGACAGAAGTGAAGGTGGGGGGGGGGGGGCTTTCATCATTCATCCACTTTCTGCGGGGATGCCCTTGAACGCCACTCTTCGCTGAGTTCCTCACGTTTCAAGTGTCCTCCATGACTTTTCTCAGCAGCAGTAGTGTTCCGCTTTGACTGACATCTTCCCCGAGAACAAAAACAACCACAAGAAAAAGCCGACTGATGGACGAGATGACGCGAAGGAGCCGGAGTGAGGAGGGAGCACCACTTCGAGTTAAAGCGTGTCAGCCTGGCAGGTGGACACACTGGAGGGAATGGATCACGGTGGGGAGAGGGGGGGTCCATGTTCTCTGCTGAGGAAACAAACTGGAACAGAATGGAGCTTTGCACAGGGACACCTAGTTGCCATGGCAGCCACATCCGCTGCAGCCTGGAAGATTCCGCACGTCAGCTGGTTTACGTCAGCCCGGGTTCCATCAGCTGATCCAGTTAAAACCCACACCCCTCCTGACACGAGCTCCCATCACAGTTCGTTCAGAGCCCAGAGAAAAGCAGCCTCTCTCGTTCTCCCTCTCTTTTTATCTGTGAAAGAGGTGGAGGGAGGTTTGTTTGTGTTTGGATGACGCCTTAAATGGCTGTTTCCTTTATACTGTAATGAGCAGGCTTCCTCCCTCTGTTTACACACACTCACAAACACACACACACACACACACATACAAGCAAGAAAAGATACACCAGCCAGAGTGTTTCAAAGCGCATTACATCATCAAGTATTATAATTATTATTTTCATATGAATCATATTAATCATCTTATCTATGAAATGAGAGAAAACTGTCACATAAAAACCCAAGTAATGTTTCAAATAATCATAGTTTGATTTGATTTGTCTAACTGGCAACCCCAAATAACCGCAATGATCCTTTCACAGACATATTGATATTAGTGTATTGTATATTGATTATGTCGATATTTTACACAATAAACAATGTAGAAAAGATATTTGTATCTATATTTGATCAATATATTTGGATGTTTTTATGTTTTCTTTTCATTTATAGCTATTTATGATCAAGTTTAGGGTAAAACTGTAAAATATCAGACCTCAATAACATTTAGTTGTCAACTAAAGCCACAGAGGCTCATCTTAGTGGGAATGATGGATCCTTTGTGGCGTTGGAGTGAGATAATGGTGGTGGACCATGGCCGAGGCGGCGCCTGATGATGGACCTTAATAAGCGGCAGTGGACAATGACTGTGGACTATAGTGGATCTGACCAGGATGATGGATCATTATCTAGCCGGCTGCTGACCATGGACTATGATTGCAGCTTGACTACTTGACATATCGTATTGAAGTTATCCTTCAAGATGTTTACCCTCATCAATGCTGCTAAAAAACTTTAATCTTGATGATGTTTTCCTGCACTTGACATCTACTGCACGTCTGTCCGTCCTGGGAGAGGGATCCCTCACATGTGGCTCTCTCTGAGGTTTCTATGTATTTTTACCCTGTTAAAAGGGTTTTTAAGTAGTTTTTCCTTACTCTTGCTGAGGGTTAAGGACAGGGGATGTCTCAACATGTTATAGCCCTATGAGACGAATTGTTATTTATGAATATGGGCTGTACAAATAAAATCTGATTGATTGATTGATTGAAAAGGGTTTTAACAAATACATATATCGGCCGATATATCTGTATCTGACATTTTTTACTCTCTACTATCGTATAGGCATCAGCCCCTAAAAATCCAAATCTGTTTTTATGAAGTGGATTAAACAATTGCATGATTGATAAAATTGTTGCCTATTCTATTTTGACTCAATTCATCTGATTGTTGCTGCTTTAATCCTCAGTACTCCAAATTCCACCGACTCTTCCCTCTCACTCTAATATCATCGTCCTATTATCACTAGAACGTAAATATTGTCAGTGTTTTTGGAGCACGACAGCGTGTTTTATAATCATCCCACGGTTTAGACATTCATCACAAAGATTTATGGCCCCAAATGGTCGGCATTGCTAAAACAGAGGCACGTCATCAGGGAGGATTGAGCATCTGTCACACTCACCATCAGAATTACTCTCCCCGTCCCATTCATCACATCACTACATGAGCGGATGAGGACAGATGTGAAAAGAGATCACAATGACGGCACGTTCTTCCTTTTATACTCAACCTGCTTAAATCGCTGTCTTTACGTCTCAAGTGAATCATGCGATTAATAAATTTGGATTCTAATCTGAGCCTGAGACACAGACTTGGTAGTGGGCTCGTTTGCTTAAAATAAAGGATAAAAGAATGTGCTGAGGGCTTAAAACTAAAATACGTCCGCACGAGTATTACTGAGTGTGATATGCTCTAAAATCTCTACTCTCTCTCTACTCCCTCCGCTGATGTCATCCCCCTGTGACAGTCATGTGGCCTGAACGGAAGCTGAAGCCTCGGCCATTCAGCACTCAAACGGGCAACGTCATGTGAAATTTGATTTGGCTGCAGAAAAACACAGTGGCATCTATTGAGAAGCCAACAACAGCAGATTGTGTCCATGTAGGCGTGCACTGATATCACTACACACACGCAAACACACACAAGATATGACCTCACAGAAACATTTGTGTGTTGCTCTCAGGCTCATGTCCATGAAAGAACGAATCACCTCTTGCTTGCAGCTTATTCGACCACCTTATGCTCATGCAAAGGCCGACACACGTTCACAGATGGACGTTGATCACTGGACAGCAGCACGGCCTCCTGCTGCAGCGGGTCTTAGATGACCTGCTGTTACATAAGCAGATTGGCAGAGCTCAGATACACAATGGCCAGCAGTGCTGTCACTCACCGCAGGGGGCCGGCTATCAAAGTCCTCGCTGGTTAGTTACCAGCACTAACTAATCTGCAGCAGTGCCTTCCATCAGAGCTCACCCTACATTTGACATTTTTCTTGCTCTGACTAATTTGTGGCGTTATCCAACATCCATTTGACTGAAAGAGGGGGAGGGGGGGGTGATGAGCACGTCTGGTTTCCATCTTTCCCCCCCGAGGGAGATGCTCTACTGCTGCCACAAAGGAGACAAGGGGAAATCAGGGTGTGACTATTGTTTGTGCCTCAGAACTCAAACCTGGAGGTGACGTCCAGGGTGTTGGTGTTCATCACACCTGCACGCTTCTGTCTCCTCACACACACAGAGAGAGAGAGAGAGCAGGACACGTGGGGACATGTCTCCTCTGTGACCGTCCCCACACCAAGGAGCCGAGTGTCAGCAGCTCAGAAGACACAAGCACCACCTGATGTCTCTGGTTCTAACGGCTCTGTCCTCTCCACCACAGATAAACCATCAAGAGGCAGCATCACTGCAGCTGCCATCGCCATAGCAACCCCCTAATTCATCACTAGTCCTGTTTCCTTCAAACATCTTGACCAGGAGGATGATGAGGGCCGAGACAATCAGCGCTTATTCACATACACACAGGGCAGCGTGTAATCAGTATGCATGCACACACAACCCTGTGTCATCCATGAAGAACCGCATGAACCCGTCCACTCCGGCTTTATCAGGCAGACAGGACGATGTTGTTGTCCGTTCTCTGTTCCATCCCTTTCTCTGCGTTATCCTCCTCATGCAGCTGTAGCAGTGGATGACTTGCAGAAAACCAGCGAAGCTATATACCGTGTATATTCTGAAATGATTTGATTTACATGATGAAAACACAAGGGACAGACGTGCAATGTGGGTTTTTTTTTCCACCCACAAGCAAAGACACAAAGGAACAAGACTGTGGCATAACGCAGGGCAATAATCATTTTAAATTCCATTCGAATTCACAAGGAAATATTTATTCTATTGGATGTGTTTTGATTGACGGTTTGTCTGTTTCATAACCAAAATTATAGTCTGTAGCCAAATGTTGTTTCAAAAGATAAACACACAAACCCTGGCAAAAAAAAAATCATACCAGCAAATTCTGATGGGAATATATAACAAAATATAATATGACAAAATAGAAAATAAATTGCTGTTGGTCAATTCTACACAGGCCACTTGCAGATATTGTGTTGTCAACAACCCTGTGAAATGTAGAAAAAAAAATATGTGGCGTCCAATCAAAACACATTTAAATGGAACAAATGGGCCTTCAATGAGATACATGTTAAACATGACACACATGGTGGGTTTCTGCATTGTGGATGTGTTTCTCTCGTGTTTGTGTGGACACTCTACCTGCTCCATCGTCCGGCTCCAGGCCCGTGTCCGCGTCCACTCCACACACAACAAAGTAGTGGGCGAAGCGGCAGGAAGCCGCCGCTGTGGCCGCCGCAGTCCCGCTCATCCTCGACGGTGTGGTGGTGTGAGAGCTCCCGTTCACTTCTGCCAAAGCCCGCGGATGATGTTCATAGCTGATGCGGCTAATCCGAAATGCTGCGCGGTCCCTGATGCTCCACCGGCACCTCGTCCTTCAGGTCCTGATCCACGCGATGTGAGGCGGCTGGGGTGCGCGCACTGATCCGCCGTGTGACTCCGGTCGGGATGATCCAGAGATGGTCACCTCGTCTCTTCAGAGGGGGAGGAGGCAGTGTGAGTGTGTGTGTTTGTGTGAGAGAGAGAGACAGAGAGAGAGAGAGAGAGAGAGAGGGGTGGAGAGAGGGAGAGAGGGAGACAAAGACCTAAACACATCATCATCATCAGGCTGTGATTTTTTTAAGATATCAAATTTGCTAATTGAAGATCATAGATTATCTAAAAAAACAAAAACATTTTCTTTATCCTTTATTATATAACTACCAAAGTCCCATTGAGATACAACATCTCATAATGTGCAGCAATGAAATAAAACATAAAAATATAAAAATATAAATACAGGCAGGGAGAAACAACACATACACAGCACTGCACTTCTCTCTTAGCATCCAGATGTTGGTCCACTTCAGGCAGTGATGCAGCACTTCTGGCTTTTTGGGCCTTAACAAAATGGATCTGAGCCTAAAGTAGCCCAGGTGGTAAATGGTAAATATGGCCCATATACCACTCATCTAATCTGGGCCACCATTAGCCCCTTAAATCTTCTGATTCTTGACATTTCTCAGATGTAAGACAAGCGTGAGCCAAAACCCTGCTCATCCCCGTTTCCCACGCATTTAATGCTGTTTCATATATTTGATTAAACATGAGAAATAAGGGAGATGGATATTCACAATCATAGGTCATAAGGTTTTTATTCAACCATTCAAACACACATTCACGTCTCATTTCATCTGTAAACTTCATTAAATAAATATGATAATCTAGGTCAAAAGGAAACCACCCTCTTCCTGCTCTATCTTTTCTATTAGAAGTATATTGCCTGAGAGATATTTCAGATTTGTGTTAAAATAAAGTCAGTGTCCAAACATCAATAATGTGCAGCATTTCTATACACCTGGATCGATTCATGCCATAAAATCCTTGCATTGAAATAAAATCATATTCCGAGATAATCATCACTTTTCATGCAAGTCAGAGGTATGAACCTTCACCCTTCCTCCCTTTGTGTAAATACAAGTGAGCAGATGTGTCCACAGCTTCAGTCCTGCAGCTAGAAATGTGGATCAATCACTTGAAACCTGTCTTATTGCAGCAAGAGCACAACCTAACACAACAAGGCTTTTATTTATAATTCAATCATTGCTGTCATCCAACGAGCTAGTTATTTTATGCATAACGTTTTTCACAAACAGAAATCACAGCTATTATCACTATTGCTTTTTGTCAAAGGAGGACCTCTCCTCCATTTGTATTCGCGGTAACTGTAAAACAATGGTCGTGGCCCAGACATCCTTTTTCCCTGGGAACTTCCTCCAGCTACTCCCTGGAGGATTCACAGGTGGTTGTTGGCCAGTCGAGACATTCAGTAACACTGTTCGTGTCCGAGTACAGGCAGCTGTGGTTGGTGTACAAGGTTTATCCAGGTGGTCTTCTAACCAAGCCCCATAAACACGTCAGGTAGCTTTTCTTAACGCAGTGACGGCAGTGATTCAACTTCAAAACCTTCCTCATACACTGAACCCTTCTTCTGGTCATAGATTCAGAGAATGTGAGACCATCTCCTCTTTCTGGGTCTAAGCTCCTTTTGGCTTTTCAAATGAAATCAACAGACAAATGATCTTACTTTCGCTTGAAATAAGAGCATAGTTTTGAAATCCAACATGTCGATAGATTAACAAGGACTGGAGCTGTATTACCGCCATTCATTGGTGTTTCCAAGGCATGCTGAGGAGTGCAACAAGAAACCAGCTCTCCCAATAAGAAGTGTCTCTCTCAACCACAGGGGGTGGTGTATTGGGTCATGCTGCAAAGGTCATACAGACACATTCTCTAGAAAACTTTTGGCAGTGGGTTTGGGTTCAGAAATTTCCCCTCAGTGGTGTTAAGAAGGAAGGGCACTGTGGAGCTCTGAAGGAAACAGTGTGTTGGTGGCAGGAAGCAAACAGGGAGAAGTTTTTTTTATTTTCTTGCTTCCTGCTCACGCTCTGCTCATCAACAAATCACAAGTAACTGTAAATTAGGGGGGTGGGTGGGGGAGTGGCTTGTGAGGTGGAACAGATCATTTAGTTTTGTGTGGTAATAATATTGATCTGGGGATTGTAGGTAATGTGTGTGAGAGTGGAAGCTGAGTATCGGCAGGAAGCTACACAGCCTGCTCTTAAAGTCAACCGATTTATGATTCAACTTTAAGGGTGATAGGTTGATGGCTTTGGCAAAGTGTGTGGAAGCAAAAGCAGTGCATGGATGAGGAACGCAGACAGAGAAGTCTACGTCAGGATACGAGCCACGTGGGCCTGGATCTCCCCATCGGGGTGTGAGAGCAGCTGGACCAGCCTGCTGTGGAGCTGGGAGGATTCATCCAACATGACTCGGAACAGGCAGTCCTGCTTCCGCCTCAGCTCATCTGCTACCTGGGCCGAGGGCCTCCAGGACTTTAAGTTCCCCGCAAATGTCAGCAGGCGCAGGAGCACTGCAGGGGCGGTTCGTGCGTCAAACAGGAGCACAACAGACGCTGGAGCCTTGGGGCAAAACAACAAGAACAAGATTCACATTAGGATAATGAAATATGGAGCCGTTCTACAACAGTTTGACAACAAATATGATGTTGAATTATGCAATATTTCTTTGTTTTGATGAACTTTAAGCACAGACATGCAAACTACACTGGAAAGGATTAAGACTTCCTTTTCATTCCTTTGTCCTTACCTGAGCTTGAACAATGTCATCCATCATATCTGGATTAGAGGACACATTCACAAGGACTTTAGAAGCCTGAACCTGAAACAAAATTACTTCACTTATGAGGATGTACCAACAACTATATACCACCATATTATTAATATCTCAGAGACGTGCGAATGGAATATCATGATCTCCCTACCTGTAATGCTTCATTGCTCACAACAAGAAGAGAAAGTAACAGTGTAATCGAGTCTTTTAGCAAGTGTTGATGTTTGTCTGTGACTGACAGGTTTGTCAGCAGCCTGAGAGCACCAAGCTGAAGGTCAGAGTTCACCGGGGACATCTCAATCAGCTCCAGCACTTGTGGCACATAAACCTAGGAAGAAAAGATTTTGAGTGAAACAGGTCTGTCCCGCAGAAAATGGAAATGAATGTACAAGATTGAACATGAACACAAGACAACCCCATCTCAGAGTTAGACTGCTTGATATATGCTGTACAGGATGGAAACTAACCTTGATTTGCTCCTGGTTCTGGATGTTCATACAGAGATTATTTAAAGCAGTCAGACTCTGCACTCGAACCTCTGCAGCCGGATCTGAGAGGAAGCCGGCGATAATAGGAATCCCTTCAAATTCCCGTATTTGGTTCTGGAGGAACAGGGATAAAGAGAGTGAAGAAAATGACTGAAGATACATGAATTTTAGGACAACTCAAGTCTCTTTTATTGGCAATAAAGAAACCAGTCTTAAGTTGACGTGCAGAAGCTTTTAGAGAAAGCATTCAGTTACTGTACCTGATTCACAGTGAAGGCAGCAGCGTTTCCTAACGTGAGCAGAATCCGACATCTGTCAGAGGGACTGTTGCTGCTCTGCAGACATGACAGCAGCATGTGCAGGTGCTGGGGCTCCAGGTTTCCAGGGGACTGATGGATGATAACACCTTGGGAGCAAAAGAAGCCATTTAACCTCATGACACAGGGAACTTGGAGCAAATATACACTCAAAAATAAGCTGGCTGGTGAGAGCATCGGTTACTTTATCATTTATTATATTATTATTATTATTATTAGGTACCTGATGCAGGATGCGCAGGTCGTGGACAGACCACATCCAGTCCGGACACTTTAGCCAACAGGCTGCCCGGCTGGTGGGCACCATCCCCGGGCTGACCGCTCCTGGCAGCAGGGGTGTCACTGGTGCTGCTCTTCTTGTTCCTCTTGAAGTTGCCTCCGCTGATGAGCTTGTAAATCCCGTAGGAAGCTCCGGCTCCGGCAACGATCCCGAGCAGCGCCTTCATGTTCCCGAACCGGGGAGTGATGCTGCCATCGCCCATGCTGCCGCTGCTGCTGCTGCTAACTGTAGCCGAGCCCTGCTAGCTAACCAACGTCAAGCTACAGAGGCTCAGACGCGTCAGGAGTCGAGTCTGTGACCTTGCTTGCTAACTAACCCGGGTCATTAGTTAGCTAACACTGGTGACTACCGATGGACACTACTATTAACCCAGGTGAAGTGACGTACACGGCTCCATCGTGGTGCGAGCTGGAGAAGTTTGCTGACCAGCTACAGTTGTCAACAATGTTTGGGTCTGTTTCCGGGAGGCTCAGGTTGGCCGACCAAAACTTTTGCGGAGTTATTGGTTATGAGGGGTATGAACAAAACAGATAGATCTAATAAAGTTTTATAATAGTAATTTATAAGGTAGAAAACCCTTTTAATTTTCACATAAATACTTATTTTAATTAAAATCATTCGAGTAAACTTTAGCCATGTGAACTTTGTACATTCGAAGTCATTTGTTGTCCAACATTTAACGTAACTTTTGTTGTTACCTGGCAACGTCTGTTTTATGCTCTTCTCCTCTCTGGGCTCGGTGGACTGTGTTTTAATGCGGCCTATATATATATATATATATATTCTATATTAATATGCAGATATACTGTTTTTCATCTGAAAAAAATGTTTTAGGTTAAACTTTAGTAAGATTGGATGGGACCATGCCACGTTTGTTCTTTTATTTTTGTCTACTGATCATTTATGAGCTGTGCCTGTGCCACACGTCAGACTCCTAACAGCGACACAGAACAAATAACACAACCTTTTTATTTCAAAGCCAGAGAAATCCAGCCTCCATGGAAGAAGTTGACTAGTCAGCACATAATGGAGATTAGCACTACCCACACTGGGTTTCCCTAAAGATCACAGAGAACAAGGTAAAGAGGTTCTTTTCTTCTCTTAAGTATTGTGTCATCACTTTGATTAGATATTGAGTTGTTTTAACTGCATTTAAAAATGAAGTGATATTACTGTAACAATGTGCAACGCGGTGGCCAGTGGATACTTCACTGCATTACCATCTGTATATTCAGGTATTTCCATATGTTTATTTATGTAGCCTATTGTTCTTATCTTTATCTGATTTAATATCTGGTCTTTCCTACAGATATGCAAATCAGATCGTTTTTTGAATGTAGTGTTAGTTTCCATTTATCTTTTTTTTTAAGTGTCTGTCATTCTATGCTGCTGGTGATAACCATTATATTTTTATACTTTACTACATATATTTGACAGCCTTACTTAAAATATACTTTTATATTTTGGGATTTTAGATACTGGATGATTTAAAAACTTTTAAAAACCTATTGTTAGAAAATAACCCAGTAGTTTAAGGTGTAGTTTCTGACACCTTACAAGAATCTCAGTGTGGGACACATTTAATTGACTATAATTCTGAAAATTCATGCAAAATCTTCTGGTTTATATTCGGTGATCAAACAAATGACATTGTTCCCATCAACTTGCACAAGGAGTAAGGGTCACTCATTAATCAAATCAAACTTCCGGCCTCCTGAACTTTTATTTTTAGATGTGCCACGAATGTAGCAGGACTTGGCTTTGATGTCAAAGGAACATGATTCTTAATGACTGAAACTGAAACCCTGCCTTCTTTTCAATGAGTTACAGTCACACTGTTACTGATACTGGGAATACAGTCTGTGAGTTCTTGCATATTCAGAGACACCAAGATCATGCATGTGGATCTGACAGATGTGGAGCTTTTCTTGATACATTTTGAGTCCAGCCCCCCCCCGAGAGCTAACAAACTATCTAATAAACCAGTATATGTCTTATTGTATGAATCACAAACAGCTTGTTTGCTCTCAGAGTGTGGCGGCAGTGACAACTAGCCCCAAACACTTGTGGCAACTGTGACGGCTGCCAACAAAGACAGCTGCTTATAAACAGAGGGGCATAAAAGGCACCCTTACATATCTGTGGCTGTTTCTACGACTTACCGCTGCCACGTTTTGAGCTTGCCCTTACTGAATATTAACGTGATATTTTGAATTTGCAGACGTGTAACAGATTAAAGATGGCGAACACACAGCCTGTTCTGGAAGAGATAGAACTGAACCGGGTTCTGCCACAATTATCTAAGGCGAGTTATTTTAAAGGTCCTCTATGACTTTATTGGCAGATATTTGAATATCAAATAATCCCAGTGATGTTTTGACTAGCGTGTTTCATCGTGAGTTGTACAAATTTTTTTCTTTATCCCAGAATGGGCTCTTTATATTTAAATACTGTATATTTCCATTGGGAGCGGCTCCCCTCTACCTTTTGATTTTTTATGACAACAGGTTCTCTTAATGTTTGGAAGGGGAGGGTGAGGTGAGGGGTATTCAGCTGCAACATGCAAATTTACCACTAGATGTCACTAAATTCTACACCATTAACCTTTAAGTGGAACTAATGTGGACAGTAACATTACAGAGAACCACAGCCCTGAGGTCAGCTCCTCAGTACTTTTTACACATGAGAACCATCTGTTTCTTTGACAATCACCTGAATCTTCATTATTCTTGATCAACGGGTCATTATCTTTATTATCATATTCCTCTTTGACAACAGAGCTTGCTGACAGCTGCAGGTCTGTCATGTCCCAGTGATCCCATAGAGTTTCTGAAGAACACTCTTCTGGCCCTCTACGGACCGGATTATGTCCAGGATGTAGACTGGTAGGTGCACCTCCTTCTTCTAGGACTCTTCTATAGACGAGCACACGGTGGCTCACTTTTCCAACTTTTCTTTTACTGCTGCAAGAGAAAATCATGGTGAGCCATCAACACTAATGTAGGGAGGGAAGAAACCACAGCTTTCCACACATAAAATCCCTTGACACTTAAATGTTGTTCGGTGAGAGGAAGGGCATGAATGAAGTACATAAACAAATTGCAGATAGTAAATTTGGTTAATAATCACATTGTGTTTACAATTGCATCACGTTCCCTGGTGCCCCACCACTGGGACTTTTCTTATGTCGTGTATTCGTTAGAGTAAAACATGTTGACATGTGCTTAAAACATAATGATAGGCTTACACTTATGGTGCTTGCCCTCTGGACACTCAGACATTCTCAGAGAGTCCACCAGATGTTTGTCTTATTTACTCTCTACCTTTTTGGTATGACCTTTGACCTAGGGAGTTGTCTTGACCAGCTGGTGGATGGAATCTTTTTGACCAATGTGTCTTCATGTTCGGACACAAAAACGTGCCCTTATTTAGTCAAACATCCCATAAGGGGACGTCATTTACCTGAAGTCAAGGGAGGAACCAATGTCCCTATATAACTGTGTGTAAGACCCCTGCAAGTCAGATTTTCACCATTTGGCTGTGTGATGTCTCCGGGTTTCTAGATGCCCGTCCTGACCTGTGAAACTTCTGTGTAATAAACTTTGTTATACTGAAGGTACTAGGTCCTCGGAGTCCTTTCTTCATCATCAACAACATCATCGACCTCTCGGCTACATAGAATATACGATACTTACATTAAGAGATTTAAGGGACCCTTTAAGTACAAATTATGAATAATCAAAGCTTTAATTTTGATTGGTATCTTCTCCATCTTAACTGTATGCTTATTGTCAACTTAGATTCTAGTTTGAATAGGACTTTTCCAGCTATTTAGCCATTTAAGTTTAGCCTTTTACTATAACACATTTAGTCCTTTTAAAAGGCATAGTTCATTCATTCAATTCAGTATATTAGTTGAGATCATCATTTGTTTCTGACTTTGTTTTTTCAAGGTACAAGTTTCTTCTGGATGCAAACCGGTGCACACCATCGCCCTCTCTGACTCGCAGGAGTATGTGCGCCACCATCGATCCAGAAGACGACATAGTACGGTTTAGTAGCATGCATGCCACTGAAAAAAAAAAAATCACTTGGATTCAAATGAGTCAGTTTCAGTACTTTTATAATAACTGCTGCTGTGCATTCATTCTTAGTTGTTCTTCATTCTGCTGGAGAAGGCATACTGCTGCTACAGGAAAAGTCTAACAAGCTCCTGCTTCAGGTAGGCCTGCTGTGCTACGTGAATAATATCTCATCCCGATATAGGTCACATCATCTCCAGATGCATATCATTATATAGCACATTTTGTAAATGTATCTAATAGAATAATAAATATCAATAAAATACTTTTTGAATTATGTACCAATAAATAAGGGGGTTATTAATCAGAATACCTCTGTTTAGAACCTCTGTGAAAACTTTCAATTTGTGTCGAAGTATTATCCAAATTATTAGAATTAGTTCCCAAGAGGGAGTGATATTGACAGTGCATCAGATTTTATATTGTATCACGATATCCATTGTCATATAGCACCTACAGTACTGACTTCAGAACAAGCACGCGTTATGATTTTTTTTTATAGGGGATAAAAGGGCCATGAAACTCACCTTACATGGAATTTCTCAGAAATATCAACTTGGTGTGCATGGAAAGAGAAACAAAACAAAAGAAATGTTACACTTCAGTTTTGGGGAATTTGAGAATTAAACAAACGTCCTTAGTAGGAACACTTACAATCACAAATGACTCTCGGCCAATCAGGGATCGGACCTACAATTGAGAGAAAGGAAAAAGAAAAAGAAAAAAATCACAGCCACAATTTTCATACTCAAGTTGACTCTTTACCAACATCTATGATTTTATTAAGGATCAAGATGTGGCAAATATTTCCAGCTTCATATTTATATCAAATGATTCCAGTTAAAAGGCGCAGCAGTTATGTTTACATGTAAATATTCAAACGTTTTTCCATACCATTTCCTCTCACTGAAAGTGTTGATTCTTCCTCCACTTTTCTCCACCTCCATCAAACAGCGGGGCTTTTTCTTGTGCTGGGTCAGATTTCCATTGGTCTTTAATGGTCTTGTCTTCAGCGTGCTGATATGGTGAATAACGGGAGTTTGATAGAAATACTTTGCTCCTTACATAGCTGTTTCTTGACTGCTTAACATATGTGTTTGTGGATTTTGGTGATGCTTTGGAGCCTCTTTGAGGAGGAAGCCTTTTTGTGTTTCCACTTTTTCTCCAAAAGACACCACCGGGTGTAGAAGTTGACACTTTGGATTTGGACAGTGTTTTAGAGCGGCGGGAGGCCGTGGTGCTGAGCTCTCTGTTCACATTGACTGGATGCTTCTGTACATTGGGTGGTTGTCTGAAGGTATGTAGAGGGTCAGTTGTGGTATCACCACCAGATCCACCATTTAGAGAAATGCCTTGGGGATCCCGTTTTTTTTTATGTGTATTACCAGATGGAAACCTTTCAGACTCAGTGTTGTCAAAGTTTTCGGACTTTGCTTCATTGCCAAATAGTCTTGAAACTACTTCTAGTTTTGAGTTTGGGGGAGAGTTAGTTGGATAACTGGCATGTACATCATCAATCTGAGATGAGATCCCCCTCTGGGTGGATTCTAAGCCACGAGAACGTTGAATAGGAGCATAATCATTCATTAGTTTTGGTTCCTGAATGGTGGACACTCGATTCTGTCTGGACAGGCCAGATTTCTCATGTTTTGCCTGAGCACCGATGGACGGACGGGAAACACGGACTCTCTGGTTTGGGAGATAGCCATCATGTCTGCTTGACTGTTGAGAGCTGGAAGGTTCCACACTGAACAGGTGAGATCTGAGCGGCAGCTTTTTGCTAAACACTTGATCCTGAGGTTCACTTGCTTCGACACCCACATGACTGCTACTCCTCTGAGGTGAAAGGTCAAAGTTGGAACCAGAGGATTCAGGCAGGTGGATGATGGGTGGGGGGTTCATATCGTTTGATTCCTTCCCAACAGTGGGTTTATATATCTGAGCTGATTTGTCAGGTCTTTCCTTGTGTTTGGATACACCTGGCATGTATAATTGTCTTCTTGGTGCTCTAATAATTATACTTTTACTATAGGAATCAAAAGGCTTCTGTGGAGCTTCTGTCGTTCTGGGCTTCTCCTCTGTTTGGAAATCTCTACTCTTTTGATACCCAGTTAAAGAGTCTCCACTGGGAGAAAGATATGTGGGTTGTTGCATAGTTTCCTCAGAGGATAGAGGTTTTACAATTAATTTCTTACTTGAATAGAAGCTGAGATCTCGAGATGGGATGTCTGTTACAGGTGATGCAGTCACATGGCTCCTGAAAGAAAGGGACCTTCCTAATAAATGGCCAGGAAGTCTTTGTTCAGGGAGGTTGTGGCTTGTTGACTGAACTTCATTTTGATCATCAGCAGCACTTGAGAAAATATCTGTGTTTTCCCCAGAAATGCCATAATTGGCCAAACTTCCATAATCACTTGAAACCTGTTCTGTGGCTCCTAAATTATGCTGCGGGTAGAAAGCGGAGCTGGAGCCAGAGTCGTGGTCGTCATAACCACTGGGAGAAGTGACACTTTCAGTGGAGTCGACGGGATTAAAAAAAGAGAGGCTTTGGCTTATTGGTTTGTGGTCGTTGGCCTCTGGTTCATTCCAGACTACATTTTCACTGTGGTCATCATGGGCAGATCCATCGTGCACAGAATTAGACGTGGAAGACTCTCCCTTAATCCTTTGAGCATCAGAAATCAACTCATTTTTCATTGTCTCTCGAGCAGTTTGAAAATGTCCTCTTGAGTCGCTTCCTGGTATTAAATAGGAGCTCTTCATCGTCTCTATGAACCGTTGGAGATCTTTAATTGTTGGGAAGCTGATGCCCTCCACATTTTTCACGGGCGTGTACTGCTTCAATAAAAAACCGAAAGGATGTTGGTCGCTTTCATATTTCTGCACAGTAGGAGCAGAGGGAACCGCCGAATAATCATCCTGCTCCTGTCCCGCGTCTGGTTGGTGTTGCACCATGTTTTCACCGAGTCTGGTATCATCAAAATGAACCGGTTCTCTCTGAGGGGAAGCAAAGCTCTGGTCCGCTGTAACCTGTGTTGGATCCTTCAAGTCTGTGCTTAGAAAGGCTCCAGAGTGAAACTGGTTTGAGGTTTGTGGGTTCTCATCGACATAGTGGCCATGTGCAATGTTCCAACCTATCAGGAAATAAACAAACATTAAATTCATGAGGTTGAACATAGCTGTGACTAAAGATTAAAAAAAATATTAAAATGAAACATACCTTTCTGTGGAGGAAAACAAATGCAACCCCATAAAAACAGAGTGCAAATCCGAGAAACCCTGAGAGACAATCATGAAAAAAAACTTAGAACGGAGCCAATATAATCAAAGATACACTCTTTGTGTCTTATTTACCCAAACAGAAGATCCATGGCAGCAGCAACAGACTACTATATAAAAACTACCAGACCAGGTAAGAGTCGATCATGCTCCGATCTGTCTCTCACCAGAGAAAGTTTGAGAGCAGGAAGACGACAGGGAAGGATCCTCACACATTCACACTCTGATCACACAGACTGCTGCGAGGTGATTGCAGGCAGGTGGTGCTGTGTGAAAACCAATTAGACGAGCAGTGGAGCAGAGACTTAAATATCTCTCAAATGAATCCAGAAATGTATCTGACAAATTTCAGGTAGTTTAAAACATCACATTGCATCCCTCTTTATGCCTTCATCTTGAATATATTAATTATTCCTATACATCCAGTCCACTCATAACTTAAAGTGAGGTCTGAAAACAGCTCAGTTCAACACAAGTCCTGCCCCTTCTCATCCACACTGCCCTGCTCTCTCTCTTTCTACAGCTGATAACAGCAGGTTAACTCCAGATGAATGTTGAAAACACAGAATAGCAACTCAACAATGGAACAATCAGATGTTTAAACCTCTGTTTACATATACATGTTCACCCCTCACAAATTCACTCTTAGAAACGTTTCAAGAGAGAGGGACTTCAGGCAGTAATTTGACACACGTGAATGAAAGTGTTGAACATTTTCTCTGGATCATTGTCAACAAGTGAGCGCGTGCATGAGGATATTCTATTTCACAGATTCCCTTTCACCTCCTCAATCATCTCCATCTCGGGCCCATCACTGTTGTGTCGAACGCTCGGATCTGTCTCAATGTCCAAACCTGCTTCAGCTGAGAAAATCTTTAGCATGAACTTATTTGCCATAATGATTAAAATGAATCCATGAGTATTATTTCAGTGTTAATGATTACTGTCCTGTTGAGTAGATGCAGGTTTCCGACAGCCTGGCTGCGTACCCGTCCTCTGAATTAATGATGACCTGTGTCCACAGGAAGTGGAAGAGTTTCACTGTGCAGAGCAAGAGAGATACCGCAGTGGTGTCCCTGAAGATTGACGTGAGAATGAAGCAGTCTGAGAGGAGATGCCAGCAGGCCACACTCACCAAATGGTTGAAATGGGTAGAATTACACAAGATGACCCAGGCTGGTAGGTGACCTCCAAGTATTTCTGAGTAAAAAGAGTTTTCATGAGGGCTGTTAGCTGAACTAATGTGAACTGACTGTTTTTGCATACTGTGACTCTCGTGTTTAACGCCAGAGAAAACAAGCGCTGTGGTAAAGAAATGTGTCCAAACTGAAAGTCTTTCCTGTCAATAACTTCTCCCCCGCTGTAAACACCCACTCTTGTGACTCATTTTGTCCTCTGTACATTCACCATTAACCTCTGAAACTTGGCTCTAATGTTAAATGCCAAATTTGTCTCAAGATTCACTAGAATGCTACTTTGTGATCATGATTTTATTGCTACGATTTAGTTATCCTTGGCTAAAAAAAAAACAGATGCAGAATTACAAACACTTGTGTTGTTGAAGAGATGTTTATTTTCTTTGCAACCTAGCTGCTGTCGAGAAACTTAAGAGACTCGTAAACGCCCGTCGCCTTCGACGCATTATAGCTGCATGGAACAATGTTGCAATGGAGTCAAGGAGAACAAAAGAATACCTCAAGGTACTTTTATGCGGAATTTGATATGAAATGTTGATTTCTAGAAACATTCCTCATCGTCTTTGTATTCCTCTTGCAGAGGTTGGATATGATTTTTTCCGAAACAGTCAACAGAGAAAACCAGACTGGAGAAGAATGTGACCGACTCTCCATGCTCCCTCACAGCCTCTCATTGAAGGTAGTAGATCTTAAACCTCCCAGTGTTCATGAAGTTCACACGCGCACTGACACTGGCCTTGGTTTTCAAGCGTGGCTGCTTCACTTCTCAGCTCTCAAAGCAGTCGCTGATGAGATCATACAAGCCTGTTACATAATACTCAAAGAAAATCACTAAAAACATATTTCCAGTCTCTGAGAGGCCAGCTGATTAAAGTCAGTCACCACACACTATGTTGCAGTCTCCCTACCACCTTTCAGCACAGAGACGACCATGTTTATAAGACAATATCTGCTGCAGAGTTATGGTTTCATGTATATTAATTGTAATATCTTTGTAGATCTTATGTAATCGTTGAAGTATCTCGATTATAAATATTTTGAAAACTTCCCCACTCTTCCAACACTGACTTGTTGTAGCCCCTGTTTGCTTTGGATTCTCATTGGCTGGAAATGCGAGAGCAGTTTTTTGCCTTGTTTTCTCTGGAGTTTCTGTCCAACACCTCTCACAATAAATAGTGCTCCAGCATGCCTATGTTTGGAGCGAGAGAAAAGGGCTGCTTGTTCACTGTGCCTTGCAAAGTGGCAGTGCCAGAGGTGGCAATAAAACACCACATCTGGGTGCCTTGCTGCCCCCTGACATCGGCCAGATTTTTCCAATAGCGGGGGCTGGTTGTGTGAAATTAAAAACTTATGGACCAAAAGTCAGTCAGAGTGTGGAAGTTGTTCAATTTCACTGATTTGTGGATATTTCTCATAATATCTGACACAGAGGAGGTGTTAGCTGCATCCATTTTTAGTCGAACAAGAAATTATGTCTCTCCTCTTTCATCTGACACTTTTCAGCATTATCATATTTCTGTTATTTTCAGATCTTTCAGTATCTAGAATTGGGAGACAGGTTGAATTGTGCTGAGGTTTGCTGGGCATGGAAATCTGTACTCCAATCCAGCACACTGTGGAGCCAGGTCTGTACAGAGGTTTATTCGTGTATTTGATTAAGGGAAATGTTTTAAATCATAATTATAACAGGAGTTCAAATGCCTCATAATTTTCATCCCTGTTAGATCAACGTCTCTGTAGAGAAACACTGGATAACCGACAGCACGATGAAACAGGTTCTGCAGAGCTACCGACCATTTGTGATCTATCTGAACCTGCGAGGCTGCACGTCACTGACATGGAACAGCTTCAGATGTATCAGTGAGTTTTCTCCATCTTAACAGGTTTCACTTGTGTGTGCATTGCAGATCATGATTTACAAGTAATAATTACAAGACAGTGAATAAGTTGACAAATCTTATATTTGGATTACACAACACTGACGACACATAAAAGCAGCACTGAAAAATATCGTTTCTCCATCTGATACAGACTGTTTTATAATATAATGAAAGGAAACGATAGGAAGGGGAAAACAAAAACAATCAGGGTCCAGGTTTTATTTTCAGGACAGTCTGAAGATTGTGTATTTCTGCGGAACCCTCAAGTGGCTGGGCTCCAGCTCCTCCTCCTCCAGCTCTCCTTGCGCCTCCATCGGTGAGGGCCAAAGCGCAGGGTCTGTTTGTTCTCGGTCTGTTCTGCTGCTCTGTCTGTCCTTTGGACACACTATGTAGTAGGATTTCACATAGGCCTCCACCCGTTCCCCCGTATGTTCAGGAGGGGAGCGACAGATGAGGCCAGATTGCCTCACTCTTGGGTGCAGACGCAGCCAGTACACCATGTAGTGGATGCTGAGGAAAATGGAGTCCGATTTTTAATAAGGATTTGCGTTTGTGGCCAATTCAATTGTACAGATTTGAGCAGGAGAACCCACCTGTAGTCACACACCCAAGGGTTCTCTCCCAGTTTTAGCTCTGACAGGAAGTAAAGGTCTTCGAGAACCCCGTACTTGATAAAATGGAGGCTGTTGTGTGACAAGTCCAGCTCATGGAGGTGCAGCAGCCCAGACAGGGACCCTACGAGACAGGACAGAGATTCATGGGCAAAGCAGCCGCTGGTTTCTCACTTAGCATAAAATATTAAGTCCTATTGCCTAGTAGCTGTTTAGACAAGAAAAGTAAAAGTTAGTGGTGCAATCAAACTGAGATCCAACTGTAGAGGCTCACGTTCAGTTTATTCCTTAATCACTTGGGTACAATAACCATTTATGATATGTTTTACTCATTATTCAAAACAATCTGCACAAATGCAGCAGAATGTTTCTAAAAACAGTGAATCGGGAACAATAGTCAGCTGTATTGTGTAACAAAGCTCTCATGTCATAAAATGCAGCTTTGATTGTGTAAGTTTTAACCCTTGGTGTAAAAAACTGACACACATATTGCAACATTCAGTGATAATGACTCACAGATTTACAGGAACAATAATGTAACACACACAAGTTTTTACCTGTGTCGATGTGCTCTATGTTGTTGTGACTAATGTTCAGGAATCTGAGGCTCCTCGCTGCTTGGAAGTCTTTGGCTTTGAGATGACGGATTAAATTGTTTGACAGATCAATGCGAACAACGTCCTCTGCGATACCTGTCGGCACCTCGGTCAGACCTGAACACACAGAGGGAGGGCTTACAGGGGGTCCTCAAATACATTCCATTATTTATGACTGCTAATAGATAACTTAACTAAAATCACATGCCCCGAATTTACTTTCTGAACTCATTAGATCTTTAAAACTTTACCATCCAGATCTGTCCCACCAAAGACTGCTCTGAGTTTTGCACTGCTAGTTCATACAGACGCTGTGAAATGTGCTCTGCCTCAATCCACGACCTGAGTTTGACACTAATGTCCAGGCCTCCTGCCAGTAGGAGACAAATAGCCGTAAAACATTATTTACTCTATTCTTAGCAAATTTTGAAATGCCTCTTTATGTTTTGCAACAGACTTGTTCCGAAATAGTGGCCAAACTTTGTTTAGCTGGTGCTTTCCAATTTGTTCACAAGGTGACAAATGGCTTTAACATAGAATCAGTCCGATGTGGAGGAAGCGAGCAATATAACATTGAATAAAAAACACCTGCCAAAACCAGATGTGTCCCTCTGCCAACTCCGTGTCTAGCCCGTAAGCTCCTTCAGGGAATTTAAAGTTTATTCATTCTAGTCAGGCAACAGTAATATTTCATCATGAGCAAACAAACTCTCTGGCTTACACAAGTATTTAATTTAACCCCTCTGCTCCATATGGAACGGTCTGAATTTCATAACTCAAAGCATATGGGGTACAGTTAATCAGCCATATTAGAACAAATATAGGATGATGACAGACTTGCCTCGCTTGCTGCAGTCAATTCGTATTTGGGGGAAGTGGTAGGTGTGGCAAGATGTGGTGATGTCTGGTTTGCTGCGAAATGGAACCGGCACCAATGGGCCGGGGGTGTCGTCCTGTGGGAAACCGGTCGACGCCTTACAGAGTAACTCAGGATCAATCTGCTTCAGCTTCCTGTCTTTCAGCCTGACGGGCGCTGCACACCTAGAACAGGAAATACAGTTGAGTCATGAATCCTTCTGATGTGACACTTGGAGGCAGTTTGTCATTCTGCGATTCAGTGATGACTTGTTTGACCTCTGGGATCTGAGCAGTAGATCACACTGGATCATCATCCATTGGCGTAAACATTCACCTGGCATGGTTTCCTAAATTACGGTTGCTTGGGACCTGAAGGGTGATTATAAGACCGTCCATCGAGCACAGACAATTCCAGGGATTATGGTGTAAACGCAGGTAGCGGAGGTTTGGCATGGGGATGAGGGCCTCCTCGTTAAGCGTTTCCAGACGATTGTGCTGCAGCAGAAGGGTTTTCAGATTTTCCAGGCCCTGGAAGGCCCCATCCTCAATTGAAGAGATCTGGTTCTGCTGCAGGTCCAGAGTAGTTAATCTCTCATATCCAAAGAAGGTCCCCTCACGTAGGACTTTGATACGGTTGCTGGCTAGAAGGAGGTGCTTGGGTGCTCTGGACCAGGTTTGGGCATTGGGAACGGAGGTCAGACCTCGTTCCTGACAGTCCACAAAGACGTCTCCAGATTCTGCTGACTCGGAGCAGTTGCCTGACAGAAGCCTGTGGGCGCCTGATCTGCTGTGACGCCCATTGCTTCTGACCCTGGCAGTGTTCAACACAAGAAATTATCATTAGAGTCTGTGATAAAATGGAGTGAACACATCAGACTGAAGTCTAAATCCATACCGGCTGCCTGTGAGTTTGTGTCGTGCTCCTTTGAGGCCTCTTCCCTTTCCCGACCTTTTCATGTCGATGCTCGGGAGCAGGAGGAGGAGCAGGGAGGCGAAGAGGAGACTGGAGGTCATATGCATCCTCAGTTCTGCAGGGTTGGTCTTTTCAAGTAGAAGAGCTGGAGCCAAAGCAGAAGTTTGAAAAGTCTCAGAAAGACAGGCTTGAAAACAGAAGCAGTGTTATTGTTGATGAAACAAAGCTGCTGCCGTCTCTGCACAGAGGCTGCACATTACATAAGAGATCGTAGCCGTCCAGGAATGTATATACAGCTTTGAACCAAGACACACTATATATCTTCAAATTACAACCTACATCATAGTTGTTGAGGAATGTATTTCCAAAAGAAATGGACAGCACATTTGAATCAACTGTTTATCTGCTCTTTACTCTTTACCTTGTTTTGTCTAAGGTGAATGCAAAAATCTCCAGGAGCTCAATGTATCCGACTGTTTTAATGTCACAGTAAGTAAAACACTGTTAAGACTATAATGTTTACATGGTGATAAAATCCTAAATCTATAAGAAAATCCATCTTCTTCTCATCACGAATAATCCTGTTCAAACTTTATTGTACGTTTGCTAACAATTTAACATTGATAAAGCATTGAAAATGATAAATTAACAATAATGTCCTTTAAACATGTTCTACGATTGCTCAGTCTTCATCTTTATGATCATAATTTATCATATTTAGAGATTAGAGTCAAATTTTTCCAGCATCTTATTACATTTTCACCTCGGCCAAGGAGGCTATGTTTTCACCCCAGTCAGTTTGTTGGTTTGTTTGTTGTTTGATTTTAGACAAGATTACACACAAAGAAAAGTTGGTGTTTAATGCACCACTGATTGTGTTTGATTGTCTTGCTGTGCTGGTAACACTTGACCCTGTGCTCTTTGCCAGGATGCGATGATTCAGGATATTGTGGAGGGCTGCCCCTGCCTGCTCTACCTGAACCTTTCCTGCACACTTGTTACAGACAATACTCTCAGAGAGCTGTCCAGGTAAAAACTCCAGATGTGGTAAATCCATCAGACGTTAGGTCTTGTGGTTCGAGTCGTGCTCTAGTACACAGCTGTGTATCACTGTGATCTTTTCCTGGCCTCTGGCACTAGAGACCCCCGAATTATCCCCATTTGTGTTTGTCCACCACCAGCAGCCTGCTGGGTCCTATTTCATGTCGGAAAGCAGAGTGTGTACAGCCAGTGTAATGATTTGAGAATAACAGATGTGGACTTTACAACACAACAGGCTAGTCTGTGTGATTGCATCATCGAAAGATTAGTGAAACAACAGTAACAGTCATTAGCTCTCTCTCCCTCTCTCTCTCGCGGGGGTAGCAGTGTCACGTAAAATGTTTTCGTACATATTTCACATTGTCCCATGATAGAATTTCGTTGAGCACAACATTAAAACATCGGTTGTTTACACAAAGCTTGAACACAAGTAATTTGTTTCTTAGAAATGAATCTAACAATCCGTTTTGAACAGGAACTGTCTCAACCTTCAGTACCTGAGTCTGGCTTACTGCACCAGATTCACAGACAAAGGATTTCTGTACCTGACCACTGGGAAGGGCTGCCACAATCTCCTCCACCTCAACCTGTCCGGCTGCACTCAGGTCAGTTGCTGCTCTCCTCTTGGTCTGGTGTATGGTCACAGCTTCAACTGCAGATGCAGAGTATGTCCTGGATAACTCCAGTCCCTGCTCTCTGCTCGCACGTGTCTCCTCTCGTTTTCTGGCTCTCCCCCTGCTGACTGTTTGCACTCGTTCAGTGCTTCAAGCGAATGGATGAAAAAGTGAAGGAGAAGCAGAGTCAAAGGCAGCTGTGACCAAGCGGAGGGCTGGGTTTAAACAATCATCTCTGGCCCACCCACTCATGATGTGCACACTCCATAACATGAGACACATGCGCCGCAACATAAAACACGCTCTTCTCTGGAAATGTGCGTACGTTTAGTTTGGCTCCAGATGTTTGGTTTCACTTTATGGGGCCCAGAGAATGTGGAGACAGAGGAAAACAGCATCCAGGAAAGTGATTCAGATTCCAACGTGGACGCACATTTTCCCCTCTCTCCTCCCAGATCACTGTGAACGGGTTCACGCACCTTTCAGCGGGATGCCCTTCGCTCAGAGAAGTTGTGATCAATGACATGCCCACACTGTCTGATAACTGTATCCTGGTGAGTTTGTGCATTTCTTACAATCTCAGGTTTCTGTAAGGGCTGCATGAGAAAATATAGAAAAGAATTTTTTTAGTCAGCTCATGCATAATTGTGTGTCCACACTCCCTTAACCCCTTAACCCCCTGAAGCAGAGACCAGTTTGAATCTTCCCTCATCTCTTATAGGCACTACTTGCCAGTTGTCGCGATCTCTCTGCCATTTCTCTCCTGGATGCTCCTCATCTTTCTGACATCGCCTTCAAAGCCATCAGCGAAGCAGCCACGCTGAAGAGCTTCAGTACAGAGGGTCAGGTCATGTTGCATCCTCGAGCCTGAAGCCTCCATATACACATGAAACGACACAAGCTGAATAGAGTTGTTCTGTCTTTAGGAAACTCCCAGCTCTCAGACGTCAGCTGGAAGGCTCTGTGCAGAGGCTCACAAGGCCTCCTCAGACTCCACGCCGCAAAATGTTCTAGAATGACCGACACCAGCCTCAAGTTCATGGCCACCCTGAGGAAACTGCAGTACCTGGACATCTCCCTCTGCAGCAAGTGTGTGTTTGTAACTGCTGAAGCATCTCACGCTAGCTTAGATAGATCGAAAGATAGATATACAGTAGGATAGATAGATAGATAAATAGATAGATAGATAGATTGATAAATAGATAACTTAATTAGTCCTTGAGGGGAAGGAAAATGAATTGAAATACCTTTTATACCTCCCTCACACAGCCACATAAAATGATTCTGTGGCTGAAGTCTCTTTTAGTTTGTCGGTTGTTTCGTGAGGCCTCGTCCATGATGTCTGTAATTCTGTCCTCAGCCACTTCTTCCCAAAGCACCAGCCTTTTTAATCAGTCTGTGTCGTTAGCTTTGATGCTTGCCCTCCGGGACACTACAGCATCAAAGATGTGTCTCACAAAGATGGTGATGTCATACTGTACATGACGTAATGTGCGTTTCAGGGTGGGTGATCCTGGGATCAAATATTTGACTGAAGGCTGGTCAGCCGGCAAATTGCGGGAGCTGAATGTCAGTCAGTGCAGTCTGATCACCGACATCTCTGTCATGAGGATCGCAGACAGGTAGACAAAATACACACAAACATACACATAATGGTCTGTTGATTAGTGCCACACTGCAGCTGTTTTCTGTTTGTGTGTGTGTCTGTGTGTACAATCGATCAGCTTGTGTAAACTCTCCCACCTCAACTTGAGTTACTGTGCGAAGCTGACCGACGCGAGCCTGGAGTGGCTGAGAGGCAGCTCCATCCGCTCGCTTGACCTCAGAGGTTGCAACATCCAGGACCAGGTATCATTTCCATGTTTGCTCTCACACTCGATTACTGTCGCACATTCCTGCAGAGCAGATAACGGACTCTTGTGTTGAACAGTCTGTAACCTGGAACTTGTGTGGTGTTTTTTAGGGGCTGGCTGCCATGGAGGAGATTAACCTGACGACTTTAGTGCTCGCAGAGTGTGTCAAAATCACAGATAATGGCATCAAGGTAAAAAATACAGCTAGAGATTCAACACCTGAGTTTTGATGAGTTAGTTCACTTTGTGCTCCAGTGTTTGTTAATGTCGACAGCTGACAGGAAATAAACGTACTCACCGTTTTCTAGTCAGTTCTAAGAAAAGTCCTTATTTCCTTCACTTACTGTTTGTGCCTACAAACAGATGTGAAGATGGAGATGTGACATTTTATCAGTCTAGTTGGAGATGTGGTTTCCCATTAACCTTCATGGCTTCATCTAACATCTCTCCATCTTTTCATTCGTTCCCCACTACAACAGATCCTGTGCCAGAACATGAAAGATCTGGAACATGTAGATGTGTCTCACTGCGTCGCTCTGTCTGACCTGGCCATTAGAGCCTTCTCATTCTACTGCAGGAGTCTGTTCACACTGCGGATGTCAGGCTGTCCAAAGGTACACACAAACAGACACACACATGCAAACACACTCTTTTGAAGCCCTAAGTGTCTATTGTCTTTCCCCTTGTCATGTCATGTGAAGAAGGATGAAGAGCATGTACAGTAGCTTGAAACATGGTGAAAAGGAGTTTCTTTTCACCCTTGTCTTTTTTTAGTTTTTTTGTTTGTTCGTAAGAAACACAACTCTTTTGGACGCATGATCACAAACCTTGGTAGCGGGATGTAGTTTGGAACAGGGAAGAACTGGATCAGGACACAGATCCAGATCCTTGAACATTTTCACTGATTTCCAATGGAATAAGTCGTGGATCTTGATTTAATTCAAGCAAACTGAGATCTTTAAGCGTTCAAAGGCACCTTGTTATGTTGCCCTTCATTTTTCTTTACTCACATTGTTTCATTGGTCCAACACCTTGTGTTTTAATGTGTGCATCGACCTCCCTCTGCAGTGTCCTTGTCATTTCATGCCACGCTTTCCTGTTTCCTCTGCCCTGCCTCAGATGACCGATATGGCGATGCAGTATCTGACGGGTGAAGCTCAGTACCTGCGAGAGCTGGATGTGAGCGGCTGCGTGCTTCTCACAGATCGCACGCAACGACTCCTAGAGAGGATCTGCCCCCCGCTGTCCTCCATCAAGATGACCTGCTGCAGCAACATCTCCAGGTAGGACACAAACTAGACTTCTAAAAGAGTTTCGCAAAGTCCTGCATGAGGATGTTTAATGAGCAGTGTGTGTGTGTGTGTGTGTGTGTGTGTATGTGTTCCTTCAGGGCGGCCGCCTTAAAGCTGCAGCCTCGTGTGAAGCACTGGGAGCACAGCAATGACTACTGCCCATTCAAGCCTGTACACAACATGGGCAAGGTTCGGCCTCAAGTAACGAAGCCCATCAAGACTATAGACACCTGGGAAGTGGTGGAGCACTCAGTGATCACCAGATTAGCGCGTACAGAGAGGATCTAAACGGATCTCTACTAGTGCTTTAGAAAAAGAATCAATCAAATAACAGCGGCAGCTCTACATCATGTTTTTGTACTAGATGCATTTTTCGACAAAGCAACATTAGAGATAATTCAATATCAGCCGCACATACTTTCACATTAACTTTGACCCTTGTAGGCTTTTCTATGTTTCACTGTTTTCCTCACGGGCCCCTTTTCCTTATACAGCTAATTTATTTTGTACGCATGCATTTCTTGCGCTTCACATATATTTTGTTCAGCCAGCCATCGCAAATGTGCCACGACTCAATTGTAACAACTAAATTTTAGCCTCATTCTCAATGTAAATCTTAGCTGGTAATATTGATCTTTGTCCCTCTAACCATGTTGGATTCCTGACTGACAAACTTAATTTAAAATGCTCTTCTTTTATCTCGTTAAAAGAAACATAGATTTAGATGACACAGATACAATCTACAGTTGAGCTGTAGACACAATTGAGAACTAATGATTTATCACAGATGATACTACAGGGACAGTGTGGCCGGCCCTATTTAGCAACAAAGACATGACTTTTGTTCATATTTAAAAAATGTGTAGCTTTATACTTTTGTTGTGGCAAAGCTTTATCATTGTTAATTTGTTAAACCAGATATGAAGCACTTTAAATTTGGACTCTTGAAACCAGTTAAAATGTCGGCACTCATTAAACAATTTTATAATTTGTAATCTTTGTCGAGCGTATGTCTGTGAACACATTGTTGTTCCCGTTCTCTTTAAAAGTGTTTTGTCTATTTATGCTTATTCGAGTGATGAATTTTCATTTTACAACCTTGATGTATCGCTTTGATACTTTATTTCTACTGTCTGACAGAGTGTGGATTTGTTTCATGTGAAAACTCATTCTGGGATATAGATGATACTCCACTGAGATGAAGCTCATTATAGTTCAGTTCAATTCAGGCTCTAACCTGTGGCCCTTTTGGGATATGCAAAGAGGATTGTGGAAAATATGTTTAAAGATATAAATATTCATTGTTAAGATGAACATTTAGTTCTTTCAATAACAGGAATGATCTGTAACTAATTAGATATGACAGTGTAAGAGTAAAATAGTTAAAGATATATCATGCTAATGTCACAAACTGAGACTTCTTATAAAAACTTTCTAGTTCATATTTTATCAATAATATTCAGAACAAACCAGTTGTAAGTTAGAGTTTACTCCCCCACCCTCAGTATGTTATGATACAGTATGTACAGTGATTTAACCTATAAAGAACATTTGTTAAATACTATATAGACATCATTTCCTCATCGACAGCACAGTGTATCCTGAGCAGAGAGTAGAATGCATCAGTGAGGTAAACGTCTCTGTCAGTAAGTGTGAAGCTTCGGTGCAGGAAAATAAAAATCCTGTCAGTCACAACTCAGCTCCCCAGCTTCAACGACTCAAACCAGCTCTGTGTCTTCAGGGTGACGGATCCCCTGTCAGCCCGAGCTTTCACCCACCGGTCCACTGGAGACGCTCCATTCAGATAACCTGAGAGAAGATTTGAGGATGTGACGAAAAGAATAAAAGGTCTAGATTATTGTCCCTGTTTGTTTTTCAACAGGATAAAGTAAACACTATTGGACGGATTTCCATGAAACTTAGTGAAAAAACTTTTTTTTTGTGAGTTTTCGCAATTTTCCAGAATTTGTGGTATTTTCCTCCATTTTTGTGAATTATGAATGTAGAAATCTTGATGAAAAACACACTTACAGGACTGATATCTATGAGTTTGTGCAATTTAGTACAGCTTGAATTTAAGGGAGCCTGTTGTTGCTTTGGCAGAGATCCTTGCTCTTTCATGAACAATCAATAAAAGCTTGATTCAATGAAAAGTAATGTTTTACCAGTAACTGTGGTTTGGCCTTGAGCCGTGTTGTTCTCTGCTCCGTCCAGAATAACATCCTGGCTGATTTCCAGCGCCGCTCCACAGAGCTCCACCCCGGCTTTCAGCGAGGATGGCACGCGCACAGACACAGCTCCTGTGCACCACCAGAGAATGAGAATACACCTCGAAAAGGTACCTATGGTTCATCAGATATATATATTTTCCTCACACCGTGTGTTTACCTTCCTCGCTGTGGAGTACAGCACTGCCGCCATCTCCCACGTAGACATCAATGCCTCCGCTGTGAGAGAAGACTTCCAGGAAACTATTTGAACCATCTTGGAAAAGCAAAGAAAGCCTCACGTGTTTTGTTTTTCAGCAGCCGCTGATAGAAAACATACGCAAGTCATAATGTGATCAGTCTGCTTACCTATGACTGTATCTCCTGACACGTTCTTCACGGAGGCGTCACCTTTGAATCGAGGGCAGCACAAGGTCAGGATTAACTCAAATAACAAGCTGTCGGATCATTTAAGGTTTAATGTAGGTAAACAGAGACGTAAGGATTGTGGAATATTAGAGACACAGCATTTGCTCCAACGTATCATAAACCGAAACTATTGAAGTTCACGGGATAATTGTTTCCATGGATTCTATGATGTGAGGCTCAACGGTGTCAGGAACAGTTTAAAATTCTACGAGGATGACACGCTCATCCTTCTGCTCATGACATGGAGCTGTCTTTCTGATTAGGTCACCTCCTCCTGCAATGGTTTTTAGTTATTTTTTTACAACCAACCCTCTTTTACAGCCACCTCCAAAACAAGCAAGTCCAGAATACATGGATAATTGTGAGCACATTGCCGTTAAAAGGACGTTGTTGGGTCAGAGCCCAGAATTCCTTGCGTTCCAAAGTCCTGCCTTACCGACCAAGTTAACACAACCCAGATGTGTCACACGAAGCCAAATGATCACCGAGCTCCCAGATTTCACATGTGACCAACAACAGCTACAGGATATTTTATGTTCTTACCAACTGTTTAAATCATTTTTATTATGTTTTACTTTTCTTTTCTAAATATTTATTCAAATATTTGTGCTCTGATGTTGTCCAATGCTGTGAGATCTTCACTTTGCTTTGAATTGTTTCCCAGTTTGCACCCAGTAAAACACACAATAGACTTTACTGGCTCACCGTGCACGTGGCCCAGCTGTACTCTGCCTGAGCACGAGGAGATGCAGCTGGACTCGGCATAGATGGCTTTGACCTTCAGGGGCCCGTGTTCTGTAGAGACATTCATCCTGGTGCCCTGGAGCTTCTTGACATCCACAGCCTGCGAACAGATGCAACCCATCAGTGCACGAGGCCACAGGCAGGTGATGTAGTTAGACTTAAAGCTCAGAGCTTTCTAAACACATGAGGACAGATGAGCGAGGTGTCCTGGAGCGAGACCTTCCATGATGTCGCCAGGGACACTATCGGAGAGTTGTGTCTTAATTAAAAAATAACATGGATTACAGTTTAAAATAAATGGAGGAAAAATCCGACTTTTGATTTTCTCAGGAACTGCTTATTCAATAACTTCACAATTATCACTACACTTCTTTGGGTCCTCAGTAATACACCCAGAAAGGTTGATGTCCATCGGATGAGCTCTTGTTAAGAACATTCTAGGATGGAGACACAAAACACACACACACACAAAAACAGACGCACACAGACAGACATGCCTGCAGTCATAGTTGGACAGTTATGGATTGTGTGTTCAGGTTGCTGCTGCCCCCTAATGTCAGCTGAGTGCGAGTTCAACAAGTTCCAAAGGAAAAACACACTCCTACTCACACTGTCCCCTCGCGTGCTGATGTCCACGTTGCCGTGGATGGTGCCCACACCTGTGACATGTCCTCCACTGGACTGCACCTCCACCTGATGACTCTGAGAGACAACACACAGCAGTGAGACGAGCCAGCGGGACAAGTCTCTCTGAAAACCCCCCCGAGAGCTGATTAGTTTGGAGTGTCGTCCCCCTCGCTTACTATCCCTTCTGCTAATAAGGTCATGACAACATCCACCACTTTTCATTGATATTGTTGAAATGGGAATCCCCAGCTCCACCTATCCCCACCAGCCGGATTTAAGAGGTGGTGTATTTTCTCAAAACTGAAAAAATTATTCTAACCCACAATTGAAAAGACCTGGAATCACTTATTGTCAGATGTCAATATCGCTGCGTCTCATGCTGTACTTTGGACTGAGCAGAAATGTCCTGATTTGTTTGACATACTGTTGTGGTTTTAATTTCCTTCCTCTAATTAAGTCATTTCCTGTTGAGGGAGCATGTGGCATTTAAAACCACAGCTCTTATTATTTAAGGACTGAAGCCTTTGTGGTTACGTTTGAAGAGGGGGACCCCCACAGGGTTTTCTTGTTAGTACTTTTTTGTGACATATGCTGTTATTATTTTGGATGTTGTTTTTGAAGCCATGCATTTCCTGAATGTCAACGATAATCTTTTTTGAACAGATGAATAAATTGGAAGCAGCATAAAGTGTCTCATATCTGCTGATATCATCTTTTCAGACCCACAATGAGGGCTACCCCACATCAGGGCCTCTTCTATCTCTCATCATTAGTTCAAGTTTCATGCCACCACCCACCTTGACAGATTCCAGCAAACAGTTCCCTCTCTCTGTTTGCACCTTGCAGATGTCACACTCCATTTTCCTCACACTTACGTTGCCTCGTCCTTCGGTGGTAATGAACAGATCTGACACAGACACACACACAAAGACACACACACGTTATTGTTGAAGGATGATCAATGACAGGTTTCATATGTTCTTCCCTTGACCCATCACCTCACACTCACTGCTTTTAATGGGAGCAGCCACCTCTATGGACACGCTGCTGTTCACCTTCCCTGCAGAGATGAGCAGCTCTCGGCTCCGGTCATCGTACCGCACGTGTAGCTGATCCAGACCGACCTCCTGCTCGCCGTCCGCCGCGTGGACCGCGACGAAGGCCCGGTCGGCCTCCGGGAAGGTGTGCGGGTCCAGCGGGCGGATGGAGATGCTGCAGGAGAGGCGAGCCCGCACCGAGACGAAGGGGCTGACGGTCAGATCCCACCGCCTGACAGGCTGCTGCGCCCCCTGGTGAGCGGGACACTCGGCGGGGACAGAGGTGGAGAAGGACCGTGAGGTGTGTAGAGGACACCGGGGGAGAGTGAGGGACCAGCGGCGGAGGAGCACCACACCTCCCCGCTGAGCTGCTGAGCTCCAGAACATCATGGTCACCGAGGGATGAACCGGCTCATCCGCACTTTACACTGCCACAGGTTAATGTCAACACAAGGGGAGCAGCCACTCAGGCAACATGGTCCCCACAATCACACTGGGGACTATCAAACCAGACTTCCTGTTGAAGCTTTTCAGGATAAAAGCGACATTTACAATTTTAACAAATAAGCAAATGATCCAGCAGCTTGTTATGTTCAGTGCTGGTATACGTTAATAATCTAAACATGAATAAATCCGTTATATTCAAACTAGAGAATATAAAGAAAGGGTTAAAAAAGGAGAAAAGACTAAACACCTACTGCTGATATTTGCCATTCAAAGTAGATTTAAAGAAATGTTAAAAGTAATTTTCTAAAATCATGAGGCTAAGCTGGAATACAATCAGGCCTTGGGTTTGCTATGGGGGGATTTGGGTAAATATAGAGTTAATATATAAATCTAATATAGGAGTAGTTTCATGTAAACACAGACATAATGAGCAGATCCAACTGTAAGATCATTATTAACCCTTGTTAACATATGAGTTTATATTCTGTATTACTATTTGTTGTAATTCTCTTAGTCTCTTTCTGATTGTGATTAATCCTTTTATTTTGCTGCTTCTATTTTGAAGGCAAATTACTTTACTTCTGGTCTGGATCAATCTCACACTTCTCACTTGACAGACCAGAAGTACAATCTTGTGTAAACACAGCTCCACCCCCTTCTGGTTTTGTCCAATCAGGATGCATTTCTAAGCAACTCTTCTTGTGACGTTTTCACGCAAAGGCTCTAGGGAAATGGAGGCCGAGTTTCGAGCATTTATATCTGACCTGAATAATCTGTGGTTGCTTTTCTAATAAAGTTAACTTAAAGGGATAGTTCACCGAAAAACAAAAATTCACTCAGTATCTACTCACCACTTTGCCGATGGAGGTGATAGGTGAAGTGTTTGAGTCCACAAAACACTTTTGGAGTCTCAGGGGTAAACAGCATTTCAGCCAAATCCAATACAATTGAATTTAATGGTGACCGCTTCTTCAAACGCATAATAACAAAAGTTAAAAAATTCCACCATAAAAGTTAAAATTCCACCATACTGATCCTGTGGTGTCGTCCAAGTGTCTGCAAGCCCCGACATTCAGATTCGACTTGAAACGTCGTTATTTACACCACATTTTAGCCTTAATGTCCTAAAGAGCCCAGAGGAGAATAACAGCCGATATTTAGACTTTAGACTTTAGACCTTGTGTGAATAACCTCTTTACGTTTGAAGAAGTGGTCGCCATTTACTTCAATTGCTTTAGATTTGGCTGCAAGGCTGTTTAAACCCTGAAACTCCAAAAGTGTGTTGTGGACTCAAACACTTCACCCCACCCCTCCATCAGCATAGTGGGGAGTAGATTATGAGTGAATTTTCATTTTTTGGGTGAACTATCCCTTTAAACTGACACCATTTTAAGCAGGAAGTCTACATATCTGTTTACAAACAGTGTCCCCACGTATCTGTGATCTTTTATCTGCGTGTTATTCAATGCACCGGTGGTTTTGTACTGTAGTCACCAGACCACACACAAGGGAATTGCGATTAATTAATGTCATCTATTTTTATTCATCTTCACAAAACAAACTTCATTATAAAACATTATGTCACACAGCTTCATTCAACCATCCACTGGACTTCCAGTCTTGTAATAATAAAAATATCAGTCTCTTTGGCTTCATACCCGTCAGATTCACACAATCGTCATAGAAAAATAAGAGGATCTCTCTCTCTCTCGTCGTTGAACAAATCTCTCTCAAGTTATTTTACATTTTATTGTACACTGTACTTGTGATTATAGCCTTTTAAAATATATACATCCTCGTTTCATTCACCACCAGGTGGCAGTGTTGTGTTGATAGTGCACATTAACAGTGAGGAGAGTGTGATGAGTTTTATTATTATTATTATTATATATGATATGTATGTTATGGACTGAAGCCTTTGGGTCTGATCATCATCCGGACACTTTTAAAGGACCTCCTGTCACTGGAGGGGTACAACTCTGTGGATATGTTGGGCCATGTGCCCCAGAAGATCCCGTCCCGGACTCCCCGGTACGTCCCCACGTAGTACCTCCCGTTCAGGTTGGCAGCCATGCAGGCGTCAAACCACCAACCGGAGCTGTAGTAGGCCCCGCAGTTCCCGGACGGGTATCGGTCGTTGTCCCGGTCCGGGGTGGTGAACGGCCGCTGGTTGTGGTCGTAGCTCCCGCTGAAGCGGAGCGCGTCCCCCGCGGTGCCGGAGTACCCTCCCACCGTCAGCCGGTAGCTCAGCCGCTCGCTGGCCACCCTGAACTGCGCGTACTCCGCGTGCTCCCTCACCCCGTCGAAGTCCTCCAGCTCCACCCGCAGCACCATGTCCCTGTCCCGGGTCAGCAGGTGGATCATGGTGTTCCCCAGCCAGAACTCCCCCCCGCGCAGCTGCCCGAAGCCGGAGCGGTACTCGGCCCATGTGCGGTTGAAGCTGACGCTGCCGTCGAGCCTCCGCTGCAGGAGGGTCCATCCTCCGCCCTGCAGCTCCATGTCGCAGAGGACCGAGAAGCTCCGGCTGCGGATGTCAGGGGTCACCAGGTACACCCCGCCGCCGGTCTGCCCTCTGAGCAGGTGGTCCGAGCAGTCCCTCCTCACTGCACAGGAGGAAGAGAGAATAATACAACTTTTAAAAAACATTTCAAAAGCAAATCCTTCTTCTGGCTTTGAGGCCTCTGCTCGTATCTGGCAGATGAAGACCATGCAGACATGTTGGCTGAGGTCACCCGAGTTCAACAGGTCAGAGCAGAACCTACTTCATCATAGTTCCGTGTTTCTGAAGGATGGAAACTCTGCCCCTGTGTTTTACAACATTCCTGAAAGTCATTATTGATAGATACATCACAGTAATGACTACACCTCTGAATAATGAGTCAATATTTCAAAAATAATAACTCGATAATATATACAAAATAATGACATACTATCTCAAAATATCAACTTAGTATCTCAGAATAAGGACTCGACATCACAAAACCATGACATAATATCTCATTTTAAATCTAAATTTTAATTTAGCATTCATCTTTGTCTTCTTACACTGGCATAAAAGAGTTTCTGTTATAAGGCCTCCCACAGTGGATTTTTTTTTCCCACTTCACTTTCTTAAATAGTGAGAATTTACTTTGTTTTGTAATTCACCTTTATCAATATTTGAATCCAATCATTTGCATTGTTTAAAGTGTCACCCAGTGCTGATATAGTTATCTCTAAACCTAATTGGTTTTTCACATTTTCTGTTAAACTCACTTTCTTTCACCATTAAAAAATAAGCAATCTTTCCTCTGCCTCCTTTTTCCGGGCTGAGTAGAATATTCTACTTACAGCCCACAGTAGATAAATTCAAAATAAGTGTCAGCAATAGAATAACAAACACATAAACTGAGTGTTCAATGTTTTAATGTTTTGATGTGTGACGTGTGTAAAGAATGAGGGGACCAGATGTGGTCATCCCCCTGATCTGCACCTGGGTCTGCATGAAGCCTGAACTCATCTGAAGCCTAACACATCACTGGCTGTTCCCCACGCTGCTCTGCAGGATGTGTTTAACACGGTGGCCTCTGCATTCTTGTGGTTTTATCCCTTATCACCACGCACATTGTGCACACATATGCAAATTCCTCCTTTGACAAATAGCCTTGATGTATGGCACAAAGATGATCTCACAAACCATATAGTTATACTGTCTTCTTTTATATGAGGATCATTAGAACTTGCCATATGGGGATTAAATCCTGTCAGGCTAATACCAATTTCCCTTTTTTAACAAGAGAGACAATAATAAGGCACTGAAATAATAATTTACAACAGTTCCTCAGCAGATTTATCTAAGACCTTATTATTATCTCTGCAAAGGAGTTTATTTTTACATCTGCATTTGTTTGTTAGTTTGTTTGTCTGTTTGGAAGATTACACAAACAACTGCTCAACAGATTGTTGCGCAATTTGGTGGAACCTGAAATTATTCCATCGTTGTGTGGATCTGGATCAGAGGGCAGATCCAGGAATTATTTTTTAATAACTTTTTTTTAGGAGCCTAATGTTTATGAACGTGCGTAAATTGGCGCAGATAAAAATCCAGATGGGAATTTCAATATGTTATCATCAGGGGACTGTTGGGCCTTGGTGGAGGTTTGAACTCTACTGACTGCCATTGTAGTTTTTGATGAAGACAGGAGACGTTAGGGATATAAGTTGTAAATTTTAAAGTATTTCAATGTGAAATTGTTTATGTCTTCTCCCTATAGATTTCAAGCTAAAGTATGATTACAATATTGTGCATGATGTTTCAAACCTGGGTTATTTGCTTCAATGTCTGTTCGGCACACAGATCAAACAAACGTGTTGTGACAGTTTGAATTAATATCTCTTGCCTTTCGATGATGTCCATGTTGGCAGTTTGTGGCCCGTCCTGCTGCCTCCCTGGTCGTCCTCAGGAAGCTCTTTTGGACGCACGATACTGGGGAGAACGGCCACCTGGTTGATTTTAACCCGCAGCTCTCGTGCACTCGGAGTGGACGACTCGACCGCCGGGGACTCAGGGCCAGAGGTGACCGGAGTGGTTGACCTGAAGTCAGGGCTAAGTGTGGAGGTCGTGTGGGCTCGGGGGGAAGGGACCGGAGGGGTGATTTTGTCTGGATGTGGATTTTGTCTGGGAGCCATTTCCTCCACATCGTGACGTATCGTGGTTTGTGAGCTGGAGCCGGCATTAGGATCTGGATTTGGCCTTGTGGATCCTGGACTGGTGCTAGCGATAACACTCGGGAGGATCCTGTGGATGATTTTGTTTGGTCTTGTTGTCATTGGGATCGATGAGGGCTGTCCGGCTGTTTGTGGCCTCAGATCAGACGTAACCCTGCTGTCAGGGCTCACGGTGAAGCCTTGGAGGAGAGCGTGAAGCAGAGGAGAGGGTCCAGGCTCGCGGCTGTCGGAGGTCGTTGGACCCGGAGTGATAGTTTTTTTTGTGCTGTGGCTGAACTCTGTGTCTGCCGGGGAATGAGTCGCCTCAGCCGTCGGTTTTATAGCACCAGATGTAGGTGGCACGTAAATTTGAGAATTTTGGATGCCATCCGCGGTCGTCCCACTGATGTGAGGATCTGAATCTGTTTTGGTCTTTGGGCTCGACTTTAGTAGCACTGCTGGATTTGTCCTTTGACCAGATGTTGCTCCTGGCATCAGTGTGGGCCCGGGTGTGGTGGGAGGCCTTAGTTTGGATGTTTTGTTGGATTTTGTTGCAGGGATTTCATCAGGTACAGATTCTGGTTTAAGATCAGGCAGTGGGCCGGGTACAGGTTTTTTAGGACTCTGATTTTTTTGAGGTACTTTGCCAAGTTTAGGCTTCACACTGGGTTTAGTCTTTTTGCCAAGTTCTGGACGTTTGGGGTAAAGTCTAGGGAGGGTGCGAGGTTTAGGGTTTTGTTTAATCACAGGGGTTTTCTTGCTGGGTTTAGGCTTTTTATCAGAAGGTATTTTAATACGATCTTGTGAAATGTTTTGTCCAGGTGTTGAGTCTCGGTTCAATTTAGACTCAGGAGACAGATTTTCATCAGATTTCCTCATTAGTTCTGTCACAGACTCTTGCTCAGGTTCTGCGGCCTTGAGCTTAATTGTTTCTGCTTTTTCAGATTCAGGCGTGAAATGTTGGTTTGATTTAGAGGTGAAGTCCGATTCTTCTTTTTCGTTACCTTTCGGCTTTTTCTCAGGTTTCTGCTTTGGCTGAGGTTTGCCTGCTTTAAGAGGACGATTTGGCTTTTTCTCTGGTTTAGAGTTCGGTTGCTCAGTCAGAGGATCTTTGTCAGAACCAGTTGAATTTATCGATACTAGTCTTTGATCAGATGTAGGTCTCTGGACAGGAGGTACAGACTTGAGAGGAGATTTTGGTTTTCGAACATCTAATTTGTTTTTATCCGTTGTGAGATCCTGATCCTGTTTAGGCCCTGGATTGTTGTTCACATGTTGAAGTGGAGCTCCCTGGTCTGGTTTTTTAATTTGGACTTTTGGAGGATCTTTGCCAGGTTTGGGTTTCTGCTCGGCTGTGGGTTTTTGGAGCGAAGGCCTCTGCTTTTGGTCGTTGTTAATTCTTTCGCCGGGTGAAGGTGTCCCATCAAGTTTATGGACATTCTTAGGATTTTTTAGCTTTCGGTCGGCTTCAGGCTTATTTCCTGGTTTATGCTTTTCACCAGGCTTTGGTCGAGGTTTCACTCCAGCGTTAGTGTTTGAGCTGGCGTTCCTCTTCACTGTCCACTGGCTGCGGTCTTCCACTCCTGTAGTTGTAGTTGTGTATAATTTTTGACGGTGAGTTGAGGTGATTGTAGCTGCCACGGTTGAGATAGATCGATCCTGGAAACCTACCCCAGGTCTCGGACTAGTTGTTGATGTGAACCTTGTAGGGCTGCTGGTTATCTGTTGTCCGGGGACGCCCAGTGTGCTTATTGTTGTTGTTGTTGTTGGCGTCCTTGTGGCCCCAACATCTGCCTCTGCATCAGGGCGTGGGTGCTCAGAGATGCTGGTCCCGTCACCGTCTGTGCTTTGGGTCGTAATTCTGTGAGCAGCTATCGTCGTTGCTTGAATGTCGTGTGGTATCAAACGTGAACTGGACAGAAGACGAGGAGCAGGAGGAGGTGACGTCAAGGTTGTGACTTCGTTTGAGTCCACGGAGTCATGTGTTGGACGAATGGGAGCTAATGGAGTCACTGGAACAAAGTCTGTCCTTTCGCTCGCTCTGTTGGACGTTAAATCCTCGTCGCTGTCTCTCTGCACAGTCCCGACCATTTCTTCTCCCTCGGGTTTGATCTCTGTGCCCATCTCCCCTTCCTCCGCCTCCTCCTCCCCCTCTTTTATAGTCCTCTGTGTTGCTGCGCGCCCAATGGATTCAGTCTGTTTTGGTTTCTCCTTATTTTGCTCCACTCTTAGACCCCTTTCCATTTTCTTTTTCCTGTCCTGCAAACGTTGCTCTCGCTCCTTATTAGTATGCTCATCGTGGTCCTCAGACATCTTTATTCCATCACTGCCCCTGTTTTCCTCAGTTTGGGTCTTTTTATCTGTCTCCTTTGTTTCATCTCGCCTCAAGTGTTTGTCACTTTCTTCACTTTTCTCCTTGTGTTTGTTATCACTGGTCGTCTTTCTTTCTTTCCCACTCTGCAGCTTATCCACTTGATCTTCCTTTAAATCGCCCTCTTTGTCTTTCGCTGTACCTTTTTCCTTCTCCTTATTTCTGTCTCTCATCATGTCCACTGTTCTTCCCTCTTCACCAGAAGTTGGCACCTTTTGCTGCCCCAGTTTGTCCATTGTCTTTCCCCCCTCTGTTTGAGTTTTTCCATCTCTTAATGCCACTTCTAATAAGGTTGCTGTTTTCTCCTTTTCTTTTGCGACCACTTCAATATTCTCTCCCTCTGCTTTCCATTTCTCTCTCCCTCTCTCTTCTAAAACTGTTCTTACTTCTGAGTCAGTGTCACCATCTACCTTCTTCATCACTTCCACTTGAGCCACATCTGTTCCAAACTCCTCTCTTAAATCTTTTCTGTCATTCACCCACTTCCTCTCATCCTCCTGTTTATCTGTTCCTTCATTTGTCGCCACACGCTCTCCTTCTCTCTGCGTTCCACACACTCTCTCAGTTTGTCTTACTGTACAATCAGCGCACATCTTCCTCAGTTGATCCACATTGTCCTTCAGCTTCTGCAGATCCTTCATGATCTTCTCCAGCTCTATGAGCTGCTTCGGCAGATGAACAGTCAGCGGTGGCAGAGTGAAGAGGTAGGGGCATGTGTCCTCCTCCTGCCCCGGTATGCATGGCCCCTCAAGCTCCAAAGTTGCAGCGCAGGGTGCAAATCCCCCATCTCCCAGGAGGTCTCCTTCACCAGAGGCCCCTGTGGTCCGGGAGAGGCTCGACAGGGCCAGCAGGGTCCCATAGACCCACAGCACTGTTATCCTCATCACGTCCCGGGAGTAAAGACTAAAGGGAGAGGAGGGAGAGAGCGTAAAAAAAGATCCACCTCAGTTTGTGAAGCACAGTGACAGGGAGAGGAGGGGGTGAGGTGGGAGGGAGATGAGGAGGGAGGCAGAAGGGATGGAGCTGTTCAGTGGAACGCAAATCCCCGAGACTCGAGGAGTGAGACGCCCGAGAGGAACACAGGTGAGAGTGATGGTATCTCTGAGATAGGGTTGTCATAACAGCTAAATCAATCATGAGAAAACACAATGTTGAAAACATTGGAAAGTATATGTCTTATTCTCCTTCTGTTATTAACCTTATTGCATTTCTTGGGGCCTGGGTAAAGGTATTCACACTGCTCATGGCCATTCCAGTTTGTTTATGTGATTGATTGTCAGGAGGGTTACACAAAACAATTGGGCAGATTTCCTTGGAATTTGTTCCAAAGGTGGGACATTGGCCTGGAAGGAAGCCATAAAATTAGAGTGCACATCAAGGAACTTTTTATCAATTTCTATGACATTGTGGGTTTTTCCCCCCAAAGATTAATTAATGGATCAGAATTAAACGTGGTTCTATAAGGGGACTGTTAAAGCTCAATGGATGAATATGCTCTCAGTGTTACTCGAGTTACATTTCAATTCATCCTCATTCTAATCACATGATTTAATGAAGACCATTTGTAATAAATACTCCCTTCATGATGTAATGATAAGTATATTATGGCCGTGAATATGCATGTGTGCCACAGTTGCCTTGGCAGGCGCGCCTCAGGCTTCCTGTCAGTGGTCTATAAACATGTGAAGGACAGATGCGACAGGTCAAACTATGCATTTAATACAAAGTGGCCAGAGCCAAGAATTTGCTCCTCAGATTTGTAAGACCGTATTTCATTTTAATGTAAGCTGTGTGGTTCAGTTCAGCTTCTGAGTTAATAGAAACCAGGAAAGTCAGATTTGTCGATGAAGGCTGTTTGATATACATGTTGTTCCAGGGGAGAGACGTTTCTCATGTTCTATTGACTCTGTTCAGACAGTGCTTATCCTTGAATTATGTAGAAAGTGGAGAGAATCAGTGATGCAATCTGTGGGTGTAGAAGCCAAACTCACTGTGTACAGACAGTAAAGGTCTCTGAAGGTTTTCTTCTTAGTCATTCTAAGCTAAAAGCCCCAATCTTGGAAGTCTGCATATTCACAAATCAAACCAAATGAAGGATCTGCTAAGTGGGGAGTTTCTATGATGAGGCTTCAGTTTATCATATCCAGGATGTTGATGTCAGTTGCACCACGGGATATGAGAGATGAGTTATACTTCAATTGTCCTATACCTCTGTCCTAGCCATAGCCATTGGCCAGAGACATTATGTTTTGGAGTTGTCTGTCCCTCCGTACGTCCATTTATCTTCTTCTTGTGAACATGATAGCTCAAGAGTGCATCGAGGGAATTTCCTTCAAATTTAGTACAAGTGGTTACTTGGAATCACAGATGAACTGATTAGATTACGGAGGTCAAAAGTGATCGGTCAAGGTCACAGCGACCTCATGTTCTCGTGAATGTGAAATATCAGGAACACCCATAGGGACGTCAGACTCGAGGATGACCCGATTAGAGTTTGAAGGTCAAAGGTCATGGTCCCTGTGACGAAAACATGTTTGCCTCGTGAACACATTATTTCAAGAACGTTTAAAAATTATCCTTTCAAATTTGGCACCAATGCTCACTTAGACCAACAGATTAAGTGATTACATTTATATGGTCAAAAGTCATGTGGCCTCCTAAAATATTTTGAACGGGATCTATTAAGTCTGCCTTTAGGGAAACATGACCCCCGTGTCTCTGTCTGATTCACTGGACATTTGTTCCAAATGCCCGAAGCTGGAGAGGTTTCTCAGCTGTCCTTTAATAATGATGAAGGAAACCAGTTGTTTAGTGAGAGGACTGTGGGAAACTTCACTTATGAAATGAAAAACGAGTCTAACTGGCAGAGAAAAGCCTCAGGGTGGAGTAACAAGAGCTTAACAACTCTTTGAATTTCAGTCCAGTTTTTCACTTTAGATTTTAATTTTTTTTATATATTACAACTAGAGCCTGGTGGACTACAGTCAACCCTTGTAGTGAATGAATAGACATAATAGCAGCTGTCTATCCAAGCCTATATTTTGAAATTTCAAGTTTGACCCTTCCTCCATGCTAATGCAGCCATGAGCTCATCTGAAATTTGACGAAAGGGTGAAAGCCAGGACTCAAGAATCCTTTCACCTTCTGCAGACTCTTCAATACTACAACACTTACACTGGGAAATAGTGTGAGAGAAATGTTTACACTCTCAAGAGCGCTCTGTCAGAACACTGTTCCATATTGATTAACTATCATCGAGCCACATCTTTAGCAGCGCAGCCAAATCTCAGACGGTCGCTGCTCAGCCACAGCGAGTTAACCTTCTGCCTGGAGAATGAAAAGGATTAGAGGTTAGAATGTGGATGATAAAGGGCAACGGGGTTTGTTCAGTTGATATCAGCCAATCTAAATAAATCCTGTGACTCAGCTGCAGAGAACAGTCAGGAGCTCTTTTATTCCCTGTAATACCCTCTCTCCTGGCTTTATCCATTTATGGACAGCAGGTTTTTTTTTCTCCCCATGGTGCCCTCTTGGGATACAGTGTTTTGAATTCCCCCAGTGTACCGACTTGGCCCGCTCTCTGTCCTGGATCGTGTAAACACTGCGCTTTTTTCCACACAGACTAGAATAAACTTCTGACCATCAGTCTAGTTTTGCTGCATGCGCTTCCCGGCAGGACGCTTCATCTCCAT
This sequence comes from Pleuronectes platessa, assembly GCF_947347685.1. NCBI lineage: Eukaryota > Metazoa > Chordata > Actinopteri > Pleuronectiformes > Pleuronectidae > Pleuronectes > Pleuronectes platessa. The sequence goes on along the minus strand of NC_070632.1, from coordinate 10,436,472 downwards.
CCACTTTGGGCAGAGGAGCCACTGTCGTCACTCACGTCTGTTATGTGGATAAGTGTCCCATTTCCAAGTGAGTGAACCCAGCGGCTGTCGTCACGGTCCAGCGCCAGCCTTTAGTAAAACCCCACTCAATCTGCCCGCCTGAAGGTTTCAAACCTACCTGGAGAATGTCTTTCTGCTGACTCACTGTTTGCTTTCTGAGAGCAAATAAACATATTATTTTTTGTAAATCAAATGATACAACACCTGCATTAATCCTGGGAATCAGTATGTATCTGTTTAAAATTAAAGCAGCACTCCTAATCGTTATTATGTCTATCTTACAGACACACACACGCATATTCATATTCACTTAAAATCTCCATGGCCAGCTCCCTAATTCTGCTGTAACTGATACATTCCTTCTCCATGTGTGAGAAAGTTTTTCATTGGTCGATTGACCGATAATGATTCTTAAAAATGAAACGACTAAGTGTCCCTCACATCTGGGCTGGATTTCCTGCAGCTCCCCAACACTAGATAACTTCAGGTCAATTTATCTGTTCCAAAAGCCTGGACGTCATTAAGACGTGGCTTGAAATTAATATATTAGAATCCTTGTCTCGATGAAGGATATGAAAAGCAGGCGTAACGTGGGAACAGGTTATCTGCTGCCGACACCTTTTGCCCACAGGGACGGAACCCCGGGGTGAAAGGGGACATTTGTGAGAAGCTGGCATGTAGGAGAAATAAACTGGTATTTTTCCACAATGAACAAAACAATTTTACAGTTATTATAAAATGTGGTAATTAAAAGTTGCCGTGAAGTTATTTGGTTTTCTGTCCTGATGTTCATTCTGGTTGGATCTGTGCTGCATAAGCAGCTGTGGCTAATCATGCATTATACAAAGTGAAGAGTGGATGTGGGTGCACAGAATGATGGGACCCCCCAGTGTGTTGACATTGTGATTTCCTTTGGTCTCTACCAACTTTACTATAAGAGGAGACTACAGGCCGGGGACGGTACTACACTATACTAAAGGTCTATGTGGTGAAGGAAAGTATTCAGATTATTGAATTGGGTAAAAGTTACATCATTACACTGCGGTGACTCAGGCTCATGTGGTAGAGAGGGTTGAGCCCTTACCAGAATGACGACGGTTTGATCCCCTGTGTGTCAATTCTCGATTTAGTGTTTTAATTCACAAATTTGGCGAAACTATTTTGATTATATGTATGATTTAAATTATTTTATTATATTATTTAATACTGATGCAGTGATGAATAAGAAGTGTGGTTTTGATTGGATTATTTTATAATGTTAGATTAATTTTGAAAAATGTATTATATTTATTAGATCCTCTACAAACGAGTTTAAGAGACGTGACGAGTGAATAGAAACCATAATATTTCCCCCTGAACTCAAGTAGAAGAGAATAATTAAGTGGTTTAAAAAAAGGTGCACCATAGCGTCAATTTTTCTATTTGATTACAGCACTTGAGTGAATGTATTTTCCACCAGGGCTAAAGGATTATTCACTTTAGGCCACCTGATGTTCCGGGAACCAAAAGAATCTTTGTTGTCCTCTGAGCTGTGTCTCCTTCTCTATAGCAACTGTTTTAGTGTCTGTGCTCAGTGTAACATTTGCCCAATAAAATATTTGGGTCAAACGAAATAAACAAGTCTCATTTTAGTATAAGCCAATGTCAGCACTGATGAACACCGTGTACACATTACGACTTGTACTTCAGAGGCTGCAGATTTGTGGAGCAGTTAAATGGACGAGGTCCGAGAGGTTTAACAGAACGTCACAGAGAAATGTGACTTTCAACATTCTTATAGGATTTGTTTGAATTTTCTGTCACGATAACATGTTCATTCTCATCCAAGTACCTAAGTAGTGTGTTGTCATAGGATTTCCTTGAAATTTTAATCACATAATGTTTATAACAGTGGTGATATGATGACTTGTTGTGCAGTGAACACAGCTGTCAGGCTCAGTGGGACAAAAAATATACATTTCCATCGCTATACTGCCATCTAGTGACATTGTAGGAAAGATCTGAGGATAGAGAGTCATTCCATGCATTTACAACTAATGAATATATTACTTTAACAAGCAGCAGGAAATTGTTAATTTTGGAAATCAGATATATTCTCTCAAAACATCTGCAGATCATTTTAATATATGAAATGCTTTGCTCTCAGGAAAAAAAAAATCTTGGTCAATTATCTACATCCATATATGTATGAATAATGTTTTCTATTTTAAGCATATATTTGTAAATAATAAGATTAAACTGAGAAAAAGAAGTAAAAAAAATATTTGTCAGGTGTGAATGAATCCTATAAATTCAATTGAAAAAACATTTGACTGTTTATAGCAAGTATTTCATCTCATCAACTCTTCTCCAGTGTTTTGTTTTTAGCTCATTTTGAAAAGTTCTAATATAAATAACTCAACATATGTGACTACAAACTATGTAGTCACAGATGTTTCTCAGTTATATTCAGTCAGTCTAAGACAAGTTATACTCAGTCAGTGAGTGTGTTGTGTTCAGTGCAGTCAGTCGGTGAGTGTGTGTCAGTGTGTGTTGTGCAGTGTCTCAGGGCGTGCACAACCAGTTGCACAGAGCTTGTCGTTATGCAGTGTGTGTTGTGCAGTGTGTGTTGTGCAGCGTGTGAACAGCCAGTTGCACACAGCTTACTGTTATGCAGTGTGTGTTGTGCAGTGTGTGCACAGCCAGTTGCACCCAGCTTGTTGTTGTGCAGTCAGTGTGTGTTGTGTTGTGCAGCGTGTGTCCGTGTGTTGTGCATTGTGTGTCAGTGTGTGCACAGCCAGTTGCACACAGCTTACTGTTATGCAGTGTGTGTTGTGCAGTGTGTGCACAGCCAGTTGCACACAGCTTGTTGTTGTCACTCCGCTGTAAACACTCTCCTCCTCCACTCTCCGCCCCCCGTGCGTCTGACGCAGCTCACTAAGCTCCGCCCCCAGGCTGGCTCTCACGCACCACTTACGTCTGACCGTAAAAAATAGAAACTTCCAAGATGGCCGAGTCCGTGGACTCCATGCATTTCGCAGCAAACAGCAAAACAAATTCCCCTAAACCCCTGATAGCCAAGCGGCCGCCGGAGAGCCGACCTCAGTCTTCCAGCGACATCTACCCGCCGCCCCCCAAGAAGGTCCGGGTGGAGGAGAAGGGCCTGAAGCACCGGAGAGTGAACGGAGAGGTGTGCGCAGGGGAAAAACACAACGGGAAGCAGAGTTGTGGAAGCCCAGCGAAATGGAGTTTCGGCCCGGCCAAGGCGAGCCACTCTGCCGCCGCCGCGGGGCCAGCGACCCCCGCTCGGAAGATCTTCAAAATCAGCAACTTCCTCGCCGTGCCCGTGAAAGTGAAGAAGGCGAAAGAGAAGCGACACCGGGAGAAGGAGAAGGGCGACGAAGCGCAGCGGAGCTCCCCCGCGGGTGTGGAGCGACTGAGCCCAGCTAGCTGCCATACAAAGACCGAGAACGGCGACGTGAAATCGCTCCAGAGAGGTAGGTGACCACGGAGCGGTGCGTGCCGCCCGCCTGGCGTCTGCTAAACAGCCGCATGTGAGCAAATACTGCGATAATAGCGTTTAGTGAATTATTACATAATTCCCTGAGCCACAGGCCCCAGTGTTTATTAGGCCCAGATGGAGGTTTTCTACACGTGGAAATGTTTTCTCCTCACCGATGTGTCTCCGCATGGATGTAAAAGTGTTTTCGTGTCACCGCCTCCCCGCAGATCACCGAGTGAAGGAGAAGGACAGAGACACGAAGAAGAGTAAAGAGTGGAAACATCACCAAGTGCCTCCTGCACAGGACATCAGCCGGGAGAACGGAGAGGGGGCTTCTCCACTGAAAGGTACCGACTCGCAGTCAAAGTTATTCCTCACTGTTCCGGGAGGACTTTGAATTATATGTGATTACTTTAATCACTTTGCTGTGTTGGACACACACAGTGAACAGGGTTCTTCTTCACAGCAGCACAGTGGGATCTGTGGATGAAAGTGTCTCTTTATATCAGCACAAAACAGATTAAATGAGTGCAGCAGGATCCAATATCTTATTCAAACATCAAACCTGCATGTGCTTTTTGAGTTAGTTAATTTAAACTGCAAACCAGAAACACTAGACACATTAATTTAGTTTGTTAAAATGTAACCTGGTGGAATACATTTCCATACTTGTGCTCAAAGTTTTCGACGTTCTGATGTAACCACAAGTTGCTCTGAATCTTCATCTCAGCAGAGCTATTTGCAGACGTGCACTGAACTCCGGATAATCTCCTGAAACTTTCCAACGGTGCTGTGTAAGTGTGACGAGGCAAATGTCCAAGTCAGGCTTTTTCTTTTCTGGCTATTGTCCGAGGGAGCCCATGTGGGAATACAGCAGGAGATTATCCAGAGGATTCGCTTTGAGCGCGTGGCCGTTTGACGACAGACGCATGTTTAACAATCCCCAAAGAACACAAGAAAGAGGCGTCATAGTAGACACAGAGGAAGATGTCAGCTTGGAGAGATAACGTGGTTTGAGAGCTTGTGGTGATAAGAGCCGACGCCGGTGACTATGTTCTGTAAACAGAGACACGTGATCTCTTCAGTGGGTTTTAAACATCACGTCCTGACTCCTGCTCCTCTCAGACACCAGCCCCCACCCGAGAGCTCAGGAGATTTTCCTTTTGTATTGAATGTGTCTGATTCATAAAATCTCCTGCTGCATTGTTATATGTGAAAAGAGAACCCCGGAGAAAGTCAGGAACAAATTGTCCAGACATTTCCCAGAGTTCATATCTGAAATCAGCTCTACATATTGTAAGGTTTAAAAGTTGAACCTGCAGTGTAAACAATTTCTCTCTCTCTCTCTCTCTCTCTCTCTCTCTCTCACAGAGCCTGAGGAGAAGCCCAACGCTGGTTCCGAGGAGGACCTCCTGCTGAAGAAACTCAAGAAGAAGAAGAAAAAGAAGCACAAAGACGGGGAGCGGGGGAAGGAGCGCTACAGCCGACCCAAAATGTACCATCGCTCATGCCAGACGGTTTGTTCAGGAGTGTCCCTGGGTCTGCCCGAGTTCCTCAGTCGAATCAATGGGAACAACAACAACAGCAGCAGCAGCGACGGCAGCAGCCACCTCCACGCCACCGCTGCTCCACAACAACACTACCAGGACCCTGCCGCTACCTCCGCCTCCATCTCCACCATGGTCAGGGACCGGCTTGGCTACAACTCGCCGCTCCACTGCACCCCGGCGCCGGGCCTGTCCGGTCTGGAGTTCAGTCACCTGATCCAAGTCGAGCAGCAGGCCAACGGGGGAGCGTCTGTGGCGCACGCCTACAGCGAGCAGCTCGCCGCTCTGTCCCCGGCCGAGATGCAGCGCTTCGCTCAGGAGTTTGTGACCCTGTCGTTCAGCGAGGACGAGGGCCAAGCGGCCTCGTTCGTGATGGGCATCATTCACGGAGCAGCGTCCTACCTCCCAGACTTCCTGGACTACTTCTCCTACAAGTTCCCCAACGCTCCGGTGAAGATGGAGGTGCTCGGGAAGAAGGACATAGAGACGACAACCATGCTCAACTTCCATTCTCAGGTGAGATGGTTGTTTTGTGTTGAACGGGGGGGGCTCAGTGTGTGTGTGAGAAGCTGCTGACATGTGCACTTTGTGTCTGTGAAGTATTGGATTGTAGTCAGGAGGTATGAGCAGTCAACCTGATTTTAAATCCATCCCTACCTCCGTGTTCAAAGTGTTTCAGTGGCCATGTTGTGTTAGGAGCGGTAAGGGTGTGTGTCGCGTCTTCTGTTGTCACTTGTAGTTGGTCTCTTGAAAATCTCCTACTTTTGAGTTCTCTATATTGATCATTAGAGTTGTGCTTTCACGTCAGTCTCAGAAGGCAGAGCTGAAGTTGGTTATGGATGAGTTTTAAACTGTTGTGGTACGCTTTGTAAAGGACACAACAACTGGGTCTGCATTTGAGACTGTTCTGTTGTAGTCTTGGTTTGACGTTTCCTGTTTCTCAAATTTACATATTTAGAAGTTATTCTGTAAAGAAAAAAATCCCTTTCTGGTTGTAACTCTACACTTTTTGTTGTATCTCATATTTGGGGGAAAACACTCACCATCGAGCACACAAACCTCACACAAACGTTTGTCTGTTTTCTTGAGCTACTGTACGCGACAGCTTGGTCACTAAGGGCTAAATACATCCTACGTTTTCACGTCTGTAGGACCAATTCGTCATTGTTGTCAGAAATCCCCCCAGTTAAATTTACAGAGGAAGTTATTATCCTTTGCATTTGTTTATTTGTCGATTAGTTAGCATGATTACAAAAGCTACTGGACAGATTTCCATGGAACTTAGTGGAAGGATATGTTATGGAACAAAGAAGAACTCATAAAATATTGGTGCTGATCGAGATCAGGGGGCAGATCCGGGATTCCCCCCCCCCCCCCACTTTCTTTAACATTTTCCTTGATTTCTCAGAGAACAGTTAATGGGTCTTGTCAGGGACGTTAAAGCTATTCGGTTTAGATCCAAATAACAATCTCGATCTAGTGAATTAAAATCTGGTTTCATAAGGGATGTGAGAGGTATGTGCTCCACTGAGTGCCATTCTAGTTAATATTTGATTCACAGTTTGTTTCCATTTTAGTAGTAAAATGTTAACCATTTGCACGTGTGTTAGAAATACATTAACATCAACTCTAATAATGAGGCATGAATAGCTAAAGAATAACCAGGAGGTTTGTTCAGAAACAGCAGACATTGTTTAATATCTGTTACAAGTGGCTGCATCCTGTTAGATGTGAGTAAGAAACTTGATTCAGTGTAGACAGCTCTTTGATAAAGTCAATATTTACATTTTAAAACGTCAGGATTTTGTAAATAATCCTAACTTTTGTCAGTCCTACACCTGAATCTCAGCCTGTACATCACTTGAACACGTTTTTAGAAATTGAGAGAATCGATTTAGCTCAGGCACACCTAAAATTGTTCATTCCAAGGACCCGTCACTGTGAGGAAAACTTGTCCAAGGTCTCTCTCTTGATCGCACTGATACTCCATGAGCTCTGTAATCAGATCTGCTTCAGCTCGTCTGGCACCAGGATTTTCCTCCACTACCAACATGAGGCAGATGATGCATTGGATCCTGTTACTGTACAAAGACCAACCCGATACAGCTGTCAGCTTATTTTCTTGATTTTAGCCAGTTTGTATTAAACGTCAGTTGATTATTAGGACGGTGGACTTGTATTTTTCCACCAGCAAACAATGATGGTGAAGCAGCGCTGCTGAGTGATCCTCGACTGAAGTGACTGATTGATTCATGGCTGTGTTTAAACGTGGTCTGTCTGAATCACAGACTTGTACATAAACTTGCTCTTAGTTCACATGCAGGAGTGATGGATACAGTGGAACACATATACAAACACACAGTATAGTTTTATCTGAGGCTTGGTCTCTGTCCAGATGTTATTCGCTCCGGATCAGGAACCTTTTCCCTCCATACTAACACATGTGGAAGTGCACATCACATGACCATATACGTACACTGGGCCTGCGTGTGTCCGTGCAAACAGGAAGCAGTTTACTCTGCAGTCAGATGCAGAAAAACTGCTACGGAGGAGGAACAGATATTATGACCTGGAGAGAAAGTGAGTTGTTATCCTAGTTGCTCGTTGGTTAAACGTTGTTGATTGAGACCCAATCAGAAAATGAATGTGGATGTCTTTGTCTCCATTTCTACCTATCCAGACTAAAATGTAATCCTGGAGTTTTCAAACTGACATAGGGTCAGCAGTGTTTCCTAAATCCTCTTTTAGGGATCTGAGAAACTCTGGAGCAATGTGGACTGGACACCAGAAATAAACGGAGAAAAAGAAAAGCTTTTAAAATCTAAAACATATTTTTATGGGGCCTGAGTGTTTTCCTCCAGGCTGGGGCACACACTATGGCTGTTTACCTTTTTGAAACCTGTTTACCTTTTTTAAATAATTTTCAGTGACAATTGTTGACATAGTACACTAGTTACATGGCCACTTGATCAATGCTCCTTTGTCTTAAAACAGTCCTGGACTATGTTTAATCCATAGTTATGCAATTTTTCTTCTGGAGAATGAATCCCCTTTTTCACACCAAATTAAAGATTATGTATTATGCATGTAACCAACAAGAGTTTTCTATGTAAGGATATTGTTTTGTTGGAAACCATGGGCCCTCCTCTCATTAACAGGCGAGGTGGCTTAGAGCTCGGATGTTCAGTGATGTAAACGTGACACCCGGGTGGACACGTTTATATCACTGAACATCACTGAACATACAACCGTCCTCCTGCTCTGTGACGTCTTTGCGAGCACACACACACTGTAAACACACCTGTCTCCTGTGACGCCGGCTACGCCCACATTTTTAAGAGTTTATGAGTTACACATTGCACGGCACAATTATGCAAACATGTCTTTCCTTGCTAACTAGCTAAATTTGTTTCGGTCTGAGATGCTGGTGCTTGTGCGGGCAGGGAATCTTGTGTATATATATGACCTTTAAAGTCAAAAGGGATGGTGTCTCCAGAGGGTAAGATAAAGTGTTGGTCTGGTCAATCCATTGGAACTTACAGATTTCAGAGGAGATGAATATGAATTGACTTTAAAGTGCAAACTTTAATTCGCTTGTAAAAATGTGTCTGACTTTTTGTGGTTATTTGACCTATGATGTAATTTTAGACTGGAGATTCTTATAAAAAGTGTTTTGAGAATGACTCTGCATGAGTAAGACTCTCATTCATGTGTGAACAACTGTTTTTTTTCACACCTCGGTTTCAGTGAAGTAAACACGTCGAGGACCACATCAGTGTCTGCTGTCGTTATCTGTAATTGTCAAAACACCTAACTCCTGTTTCCTCTGTGGTTTCACATCTCACCTATTTGCACTGTGGTGAAGCCATTAACACAGAGCACACAATCTCTCCTATTTGTTATTTTGTGCTCGTTATCATATATTTTTTCTTATTGAGTAGCACTGATGGTTTTATTCATGGTAACATAGAAATAATTTTAGATTAGCTTTTATCATGCATTGTGATTTATGTCACAGCAACTGGTACCGAGTCATTTAACTTATTAGGGACTTCGCTCTTTTGCTGTGTCTGTATATAAAGTACTGTGCAGCTTTGGATCTCTGAAGCTAAGGCCTTATTGAAAGCAGTCAATAAGAAGAATAACAACAATACATGTATACACTGTCAGTGGCGCTGGTCTCATAATTGACCACGGTTGCCTGAGTAGTTGACCATAAAGGCAAATACGGTTTAAAAAAAATTTCAGCTGGCAGTAGACTACACGTGTTCTTATTGTTAGATTCATAGTAAGATTAATTGATGCCTGGGGGTGAGAGTCTGATCTGTTTCCTCTGTGTTCCCCTGCTGCAGGTGAAGCGGACATACTCCCAGGGAACATACCGTGCCGGGGCCATGAGGCAGGTCAGTCTGGTCGGAGCTGTGGATGAGGAGGTCGGAGACTACTTCCCAGAGTTCATCAACATGTTAGAAGAATCTCCCTTCCTGGAGGTCAGTGTTTTTGTGATATTTGTGTATATACACTCAGCTAGAGGACTTGTGAACATCTGTCTTTCTTTTTCCTTGTGTATGGCTGCGAGTCATTATGAAACTGGAAGGTTCTCACCCTGTGTTTTTGCAGCGGACTCTGCCCTGGGGAACATTCTCCAGTCTGCGGCTGCAGAGCCCCACTGAGAGCGACGACGGCCCCATCATGTGGGTCCGACCCGGGGAGCAGATGATCCCGTTGGCAGACATGCCGAAGTCGCCCTTCAAAAGGAAAAGGTGTGTGGAGATACTCAGTCTGTAAATGTTTACCAGTGCACAGGGGGCCTCCTCTCACTATTGTCCTCAGGTGGAAAAATTAGCTTCAAGTAGAGTTGGAATAACAAAGCCCCATTTATCATGAACTATTTTTGCCTGGTCTCGTACCTGCACATGCAATGTACAGGTACGTAGACGTGCCATGAGCTGGTCCTGACAGTTGTTAATAAATGTTTCTCAGGTCCACCAACGAGATAAAGAACCTGCAGTATCTACCCAGAGCCAGTGAGCCCCGGGAGATGCTGTTCGAGGATCGTACAAGAGCGCACGCGGATCACATCGGTCAAGGGTTTGAGAGACAGACGACTGCTGCTGTAGGAGTGCTGAAGGCTGTGCGCTGCGGAGAGGAGTGAGTACACAGTGCAGAAGTACTTTGCATCTAGTTATGGTTTAAAAAACTAATAACGCTGTAATGTAACAACATCTATGAGAAAAGTTATTTATTGTGTTCAGATTTAACTCTAATTTTCGCCTCACAGGAGTGACATCCCTTCCCGGATCACCAAAGATGTTGTGTGTTTCCACGCCGGAGATTTCCCAGAAGTGGTCATGAGGCTGCAGCTGGATCTCCATGAACCCCCGCTGTCTCAGGTGGGTCAGGTTTATAAATCATGTCAGTGTGATGTGCAGCAGATGCTTGTCAAACCTTCTTTAAAGATTCACATACAAGTGAACACTACACGTGTTATGTAAACTTTTTTTCCCGTAAAGAGTAAAATCACAGCGCTGCGTCTTTAAGTGCAAAATAGAAAAAAACTAGAGCTTTTCATTGACTTCTGCCATTCCCCATTGTCTCTTGATAATCAATTTATATCAGAGGAAGTCCCCGGTGTTATTCTGTTAGCTTGTCGAGTGCATCAGTTGATCCTGTATGGTGGAACCGCTGAATGACGTGTCTTCCTGTCTCTACAGTGTGTTCAGTGGATTGATGACGCCAAGCTGAACCAGCTCCGGAGGGAGGGGATCCGATACGCCCGCATCCAACTTTACCACGATGACATCTACTTCATCCCCAGAGGAGTCGTCCACCAGTTCAAGACGGTGTCTGCTGTCTGCAGCTTGGCCTGGCACATCCGACTCAAACAGTATCACCAACACGAAGAGAAGGAGGAAGAGGTGAAGAAGGAAGAGAAGCGTGCCCATAGGGACATCACGCTTCATATCAAGGAGGAGGAAGACGAGGAAGACGAGGAGGACGAGGAAGACGAGGAGGAGGACGATGAGGACGAGGAGGTGGAAGAGAAGGAGTGTGACCCTGCTGTAAAGGCTGTGATCAAGCTGGAGCAAGAGGTCATCGAAGGAGGGGAGAGGCCGCCCTCACATATGCCACGACAGATTTTCAAGGAGGAAGAGAAAGAGAACGGCACCGAGATGAAGGAGCTGGCAACGACACAGTCTGTTCACTTTGTAAAGAAGGAGAGAGACGAAGCTGTTCTCACTCATACACTAATGGACCCTAAAGCTGAGGAGGATGAGAAAGAGGGGGGGAAGGGAGGGGAAGATAGTAGTGCATACACATGCCAGACACCACAGAAAGGCCATGAGGGTGGAGGGGACAGTACACCCTTAAAATCACTACAGCAAATTAGGAAGGAGAACAATGTGGAGGAAGAGAGGCCGCAAAAGACGACTCTGCCAGGTCAAAGTCTAAAAGAGAAAACTAAAGATAATATAACGACCACTAATAACACACCGATCAAAAAGGAAAAGGTAAAACGAGAGAGAGATGAAAAGGAAAGGGCTAAAGAGAAGGAGAGGAAGGATAAGGATAGAAATAAAGAGAAGGAGAGGGATAAAAAGGACAGGCCGAAAGACAAGGATAGAGAGAGGGAGAGGGTGAGAGAGCATGAGAAAGTGAAGGCCGAGGCGGGAAGAGAGGGAAACACATCGACACAGCTTGTGCCACAGATGAGGAAAAAGGAGGATGAGGAGCGGACAAGAGAGGGCAGCAAAGCCTCTCAAACTTCCCTGCATGTTCAGAAAGATGAGAAGTGGGCCAAGGAGTGGGACTCGAAGACGCAGGCCAATGTCAGGAGAGAGAAGGAGCACGAGAAAGACAGGGGAGGTGCACACGCGGCATCTCACACGAGGCCAGACAGGGAGGAGGCTCGAGACGCCTGCTCGCATAAACACAAGTCTTCACACGGGAAGAAGGAGAAGAGCGGGCACAGGGAGGGCAAGGAGAGCAACATGTCGAGTGGGCAGGCGAAGTCGGGGAGAGAAGACGGGAAGACGGGCCCTCCCAAACCTGCCAACATTCAGGTTAAGAAAGAAGGAAAGAAGGATAAAGACGTCGGCAGTAAAGACGAGAGGAAGAAACCGCCGGAACACAAACCACGAACACTCATCACCTTTGACCTCTTTAAGCCGATGGATGCTCACCAAACTTTCGCCCTTTCCTTCACAGACAGTCGGCCTAAGGCGCACCACCACAGTGACTCTCGAGGCTCTTCCTCTAAGCCTGGATCTGACAGTCGGACACTTGTGCCCTCTAAAGGAGCCAGAGTAAAGGACTCAGTGCAGGGGAAACCTGCCCCGCCCCTACAGGACACTCGGCCCCAGCAGCACTTGTTAAAACATCCCCTGAAAACACACACGCCCCAAACAGAGAAAGACTTCTTACTATGAATGTCTCGGTGTCTTCTATTTTTACTGTGCAACGTATGCTGCGGCTTTGTTAAAATATTTGCAACTGTATCCTTCCTTTAGACACGGACTGGTCTTTCTAATTTGTAATTAGACGAGCAGGTGCATTCCATTTCTTTGCTGACACGGCCAAATTTCTCCGGTAGCGAAACGTGGATGCACCCCCCCCCCCCAAGTATTTTAACAGTGCCTAAGAATGTAAGCTAAGTAGCTCACTTCACGTTTGTTAGCGAATGTATGTAGGCTCTATACAAATTGTAATGTGACCCGTGCGTCGGTGCCTGTGCACTACTTAGCTTCGCTCTTAAAGCACCTATTTTAGGTACTGGACTAGCCAATCTGAAAACAACCAGTCTCACTCCCTGCTGTAGGAATCGTGTGTGTTCACCAGTTGAGACAGAATGCCAGTGAAATCCTCTCTGCCATGTTGCTTTAGACGATGGAGTTTGTTGTTTCCAACTCTCCAAAAGCGGAGGAGGTAGTTGTTTTCAGACTGGTCTCTGACTCACACAGGGCTGTAAATGATACTGTATGTACCAAAACTGTACAGTATAGATGTTATTAGCACCTATGTGAGAAAATGTATACAGAAATTGCATATATTTTTTGTAAAACAAGTTTTATTTTCCATAGAACTTATTTATATTATTTACTGTCTGTTTTTATTTGAAACCAATGTATGTGAAAATTTTGTTGTAAATACATTTTATTTCCTAAGATAAGACTTGGTAGTGTGATTTATACTCTGATCAGAACCTCTCAATAAATGGTTCAAAAATACGTAGTCGATGTTAATGTCTCTCCTGCCTTTCACATCCTCCAGGTTTCAACAACTGCTTTGGAAACATGTCACTCCACTTCTCCCTCACATGTTGGGATATCTGTAGAAATTCCCATCAGCCTCATAGGAACTTTGCGTAAAATGCTAGAGTAGGTGCTAATCTTCTAAATGAGAGGATGTTAAAATGGTCAAATCAGCATGTCATGTTGGAATAGACCATTAACTCGTTAGAAAAGCTCAGTTATCCCCAATAAAAGGCCGACCACAGCTAAACAGCACAGAGATGGAACTGGATGTACCTATTGTAACCCCCCCCCCCCCGACCAGCGTCTGCCAGATTAACGCAATATAACTGACAAAGGATGAATTGAAACTCAAGCTTGACAACAGTTAATGAGCATTGGCCCTATAGCCACCAGAAATTGTATTATATGTATTACAGAATTATATTTTGCATTCACAAGGATGTGAACTACAATTCTTTATCCGCACAGTGCAAAGGACTTATTCATATATCCAGAGAATGTTCCGGATTACATTCAAACTGAATCTTTTCAGTGGCAGAAGGACATTCTGGGATGCACTGACAAATTCATCACATGTGGAAGTTGTGAGATTTCTAACTGCTTTACAGAAACACACAGAGATGCCACAGAGACTCCATAGACAGCAACATATATGGTTCAGTGGTGCACAGTGCATGCTAGTGCAGAGAGTAATTTCATACCGTCAATGTGGCACTAGTATTACATGGACACAGCAGACAATACTGTATGTGTGTCCATACAGTGTGTGCCCTCCCCCCCAAAAAGTGTAGAGGTGAATTGTAGAGCAACATTTAGTGTCACAATGAACTGGTGCACACATGTGAATGCTCTGCGCCTATCGGATTTAAAACCTGTGAACCAGTGTGAAGAACTCTTTGGAGCCTCTTGGGCTTGGAACCTGCTGTAACTTGCTGAGCTCGAGGCAGAAACATCACATGTTAAAATGACATTGACAAATAGACAGCATCTCAAGTGGATCGGCCCTGTCAGCCTGATACACAAAGCGCTTCATAAGGTCTGCGTCAGCTCTGATCCCAGTCCAGCGGATCAGAATGGTGCATCCATTGCTCGAGAAGCCTGAGAGTAAAAAGTCTGTCATGTTCAAAATCAAGTATTGTAGGCTCCTCTGATTCAGTCCCTCCTGTAGTGGAAAACACTGTGTCCCAGCTCCACCAGCGCCCCCCCCAGCAGCACCCACAGAGGGACACACACCACGCTGACCCACATGTCAGCCAGCCTCTCCAGGTGGGAGCACAGTGTCAGGCAGAAGGCCAGCTTCAGCAGCAGGGCCGTCAGGTACCACAGCCTCTTCTTCAGGCTCTGCTCGCCGTCTCTGGGGTCAAAGTCTGGCTTGCAGCGTCCTGCCATCTTCACGATCAGCATGAGGATGAGGATGGTGTCAAAGGTCCAGATGGGGAGGAAGATCAGGAACCAGTTCCAGTGGATCTTGGAGTCCAGCTTGAGGACCAGCATGATGAGGAAGATGAGGGCAAAGATCCAGGAGAGGAGCACCCGCTGGGCCAGGGACATCTTCATCGGCAGAGGACTGGCAGGGAGCCAGTGTCACCCACCACCGAGAGAAACTGAGGAGAGGAGTGAGGACCACAGCCAAGGTGACACACCTGAAAACACACAAACACACACAGACACACGCATGACACTGGTGGACGTGAGGATCACATGAGGAACAGAAGATAAGACTCACATCTGGTCTTACAACACCACCTCTAGTGTTTATGTTCTTCACTGAGCGTTAGACCAGGACTGAGGCTACTATCTGTTAGCAGCTAGCGAGCTTCAACTAACTGCGACAAAACCGGATAAAAACACAAATGAAAGAGTCTCACCTCGATCACCAGGACGGTCAGCGTGTTCTCTTACAGCCGAAGTTAACAAAACTACTTCTACGACAGAGAGAGCAGCGTCAGCCCCGGAAAAAAACAAACGATACGAGAACACAGCAGCTAGCTACAGCTACAGCTACCGACACATTTCCGTTTGGTGTCTTCAAAATAAAAGCACGCATATAAATCTTTAATTACATTTTTGAAAGGTTACTGCAAAACAAAGTCTGTGAGCTCGTTTACAAACTCTGTGGAGATCATGATAATCATATTGATAACTATTACGGTAATATTAATAATGATAATAATAACAACAATAATAATGAGGATATTAACAATTATCATAATAATAATAATTGTTACATTATTATTATTATAAATACAAATGCAAATAGTGGTTATTGTTGATGTTGTTATGACTGTGGCTCAGGTGATAGTCATCCAGCCTGCATTCCAAAGTACTTAGTGAAAGTTTGCATAAATGGGTAAGTGTGCACTGTGAAACGCTTTGAGCGGCTGATAAGACCTAAAAAAAATTATATACGGTTCATTTAACCTTTAAAACTAGCATCGCAGTCAGTAGAACATATTACACCAGGCCCAACAGCCCCCTTATGAGACTACATTTAAATTCACTAGATCCAGATCTGCACCAAAAATTCACACAATCAAAAATATCCGTCAGTGCCTGATTATTATTTTTTTCATGAAGATACATGTATTGAGAAAAGGCCTATCTCGCTACACATAAATTCAATGGGATCTTCCAGGACCCATTCTATATCCTTCTGGTAAGTTTAGTTGTATCAGTGCAGTTGTCTTTGTGTAATGCGACAAACTTACAGACAAACAAGCACAGATGATAACATGAACTCCTTGGTGGAGGCAAATAGGACAAATCCCAACGCTGGGTCAAACTACCCAGAGCCGAGCAGGGGTAGGGCTGTCCATTGGGGGACGCTAAACTCATGACCTCATTATTTTTAAAAGCCTGGCTGTGGTTTTGACTTTAGGTGGTTTAACGGAGCATCACTAAGTACAAAAACTTAAGTGCCTCCTCTTTTCATGAAGACCAACCAGTGCAGCATCATACTCTTTTCACACACACATGACAACATCACTCGGGACAAATGTTGTTTCCAGTAAGTCAGTTATTTACAATAAGGGGCGACGACTCATGTTTTTAAACATTACTAAAATGTATTTATTTTTTTACTGGGCTAGTATAACAAATTAATACAAAGTACAACTCCGTAGACATCATAGATTGTCAAAAAAGTAAAGTACAAAACGCTTGAGGTAAAACATCGTTTGAAAAAGATTTCAGTTAAAAATGCCTTATTAAAATCTGAATTCAAGGTAAAAGCTCACTTTACACTAATTAGCTGTCCTAAAAACCAACGATGCACTTTTATTTACAGGGTAGTGGTGGTGCAAAATACAGTGTGTGAGACAACATTCAGTCAAAATATTCATGTCTTTGTCGATTGTAAACAATAAACATCGGCATATTCCTCAAACTCCTGCTGCACACAGCTAATGGAGAAAAGCAAATGCTGTCACACTGATGTTCTAAGAAGAGAATTTTGCATTGGACCTCTTTAAGTGCGGCTGACAATAAAAAAAACAATTCAACATTTTCAGAAGGTTTCGTACAAAAGTGGGACGTGATCACTGTGTTGCTGCCAAAACAAGCTCATGATGAAAAAAAGTTCCAGACATTTTCCATTTAAGTGGCAGCTGTAAAATACCCGTCCGCAGAAAAGATGAGTGAAAACCTTGTAACTCCCACTTTGATTCGGTTTTACTGGTTTTATCCTCAGGATGTAGGGTTGGTGGTTCGATCCTCCTCCAAACAAGCATGTGTTGAAGTGTCCTTTGGCAAAACATTGAACCCTAAGGGAGTTTATGTGTGTGGTAAAGCAAGGCACATATAAACACTTTACGAATGTGTGTGTGAATGGGAAAATGTGACTCGTGGTGTAAAGCTTTGAGAGACGAGTAACCCTAGAAAAGCACAATAGAAAAACTGTAATTTGACCATTTGAAGGATAAGGTGCCCCTCTATAGATTTACAGGACATGATGATAATCTATAGTTTAGTTTTTATGCTTTCGTCAGCAAAACCAATGAAAAGATCAAAACCAACGAGGTCTTTGTCCATTTGTTTCTATGGAAGATGTAATAAATATTGACATCTTTATATATTATATTTACTTAACAGTTCAAAATCATACAGTGTTTCAGTTTTTTTTTTTTTTAAAGGACAAACTCGACAGCTTTGGTCGTCCTGCAGTGGCTGCGGGTTCAGTTCTGACTTGGCCCTTTTGCTGTGGGACTTCCCGGCTCTCTCGCCCCATTTCATACCAGGATTGTCCTGTCAATAAAGCCAAAATACCCAAAACAATAAATAAAAAGGCTAAATTAGTTACTAATAGGGTAGCTTGTGTTGTGTTTTTCATGGTTCTAAAAAGAGTCATTGTAGAGTTACAAGGTTGTTACACACCACTTTGAAATGAGCCCCTGTAATGAAGTGTACGTTTGATATTTGTCCCAGGTTATTGGTGCATGTACCACATGTGTTCCTAAAGCCGACCACAGCTACACGGTGCTCTGCCTGCCTTCACGAGTGTACCCCATAGCTTCTGATGAGTGAGAAGGGAAATCAATAAATATCCCATCTGAGTCCGAGTCTGCAGAGTCCAGCACTTGTCCAATTATGGTTTCGGGGCTGGATGATTCACTGGGCGGCGAGGAGGATGCGCCCTTACTAAGATCCGTCATTGTTGTTGTGGCCTCGGTGCCGTGGAGAGCTCCTGAGGAGTGGAGGGGATGAATGGAGGGAGACGGGAGAGGCAAGGCCACGCCACTGGCTCCTGCTTGTACAATACCTGTGAATGACAGGGAGCTGGATTATTACAGATAACATTATGATTATTGTTTTTCCATAACAAACAACATAATGATTGGACACAGAGGTCTCAGTCTTTTGTCGTACCATTGAAGTGAGAGCCCACACACAGCCTGTTGGAGGAGGCGCCAGACAGTTCGGATCCCGGGGCCATGTCAGCGTAAGCCAGGCCTTGTTCCTCCGAGCATGAGATAATCTCACAGGCCGAGTGGCGTCGGATTCCCCCACTGCCAACAGAGCTGGCATCTGGGTCATACTCAGCCACCGGGGTCAGCAGCAGAGGGATGTTGTAGCTCTTGGATCGTACCACAGGGTTTTTAGACGGTTGATCTGCGGGCTTGGGCCAGCCCCACGATAAACGCTTCTCTGAAAGACCAGAGGAAAAAGAAGGAACAGTGTTGATTAAAAAAACGTTCCCCCACATCAATACTTTGCTTTTAGGGTTTATATCCACACTGTCTCACCAAGGACACAGCAGTCGGCCTCTTCTCCATCTCCTGAGCAAAGACCGTGGGTGCCCAGGTAGGGGGAGACCACCTTCTGGACCAGACACTCCAGCCTCAGGTACTCCTCATTCACACCACGGGACTCGTGGACCCCCTATAAACAAACACAGTGAGCTGAGCGTCAACTAAAGATGACGCTGATTATATATTTCACCTTTGACCAAAGGGGTGAAACAGTAGATGATTATGGTCTGTGTTAGTGACTCACAAACACACACACACACACTCGTGTTAGTGACTTGTTGACTTGTAATTTCCATTTTCAGTAATTTGCATGTCCTTGGTTTCTCTGTTTTTTTAAGACCATGTGAAATGTCTTGGTAAAACGTGATACATTTATAAATGTATTAGTATTACTCATATTATTACCATAATTATTGAATGCTGATTGTCCTTATTAAAAACAGAAACTTCCAAACAGTGCGAGAGGAGAGAAGCAGTGATTGGTGCCTACAGGCCCGTACCTGTAGAATAAGCAGCATCTGTGTAACAGAGGGGGGAACTCGGGCCCGGGGTCGAGACAGGGCGTCCTCTAACTTTACACTTAAGACGATGGTGTTCCTGAAGTGCACCAGAGCCAGCTGTCGGACCGAGGGCTCCTTACCCTGCACACGGAAAACACCAGAGCAGTTGGAAACTTACCCTTTGGGCGGCAAACACACAACCCAAACAAGCAGAGTCTGAGGACGTTTGTGTACCTGCACCGGATGAAAGATGGCCTGCAGCATGGAGAGGACGTCACAGAAGAAGAAGTCCCACGTCTCTGCCAGAGAGTCGAGTAACTTCTGACCTGCACCGATTGAACGAGGAGCCAAAGAAGACAGTTAATTTAGGCTTGGTTCACTACAATATATTTTCAGACATATTAAAGCACTCGTACCTTCGTAGAACCTTATCTTGTCCCGGAGGATGACCATGCCTTTTGTCAGCAGCTGGTTCTGTGAAAGGAAAACAGTTATTATCTGAGGGGCCGTCACTGTCCCGTGTTCTCTCTATAATTAATACTTCTGTTAAATTCACCAGGGAGTTTCACTGCATCTGAATAAAGTTCTCATTTGAAACCAGAGGTGCGTTACCTGAAGGTATTCAGTAAAGAAGGACCCCAGCTCAGTCTTCAGCAGATGCCTGAGAAAACCAACAATTATTACATAAACATTTATCATGGAAACTGTTCAATCGCTGTCAGTAACAATGTGTGTGTACTTGTTCATAACTACTCGACTGAACCACAGATCGAATAGCACTCTACCAAACCCCATGTTTCCCTGCGTTATAATCCAGAGTCTGTTGTGTAGTTTAAGAAATGTGTGTGTGTGTGTGTGAATCCTTTTGTGGCTTTTCTGTACATGGAAACGTGTTACTGAGCTACAACGGAGGCTGATGTGACAGGAGGGAGGGATCTGGTCTGGTAAGATAATGAGATATCTGGCTGGACCACATGACTCCCCAGGCCCACACACACACACACACACACACACACACACACACACACACAACACACACAAAAAACAACCTCATTCACAAGAAATCATTCAGTCAGCATACACAAAACAGACAGTAATTCAACTAATTATAGCACTGAATGACATCGACAGTCTAAAATAAGGTAGGTTTCCCTTGTGCTGTGTTTGCATGCGTCTATTTCTGTGATTAAACTCACCGGACACTTTCGTTGAGGACGTAGAGTTCGTTATCTGCCAAACCTTTCTTCTGGAAGACTGCGATGACGGCGTTGTGGATGCTGTAACATCAGACACGTTAAATCGGTCTGAATCGCAGAGTATCTAAACACCAGCCATTCCTGCATCTCATTCGTTGTACCTGTTCCAGGTGGCGTTGGCTCCTGCCCTCTTCTGCTTCTCCCCTCTGTCCTCCGGTGAACTTTTCTCACTCTTGCCCAGCTCGCTCAGGCTGGGGGAGCTCATCAACTTCAGCCGGTGCAGGGTCCTCATGAGGGAGATATAAAGGAAGAGATGAGAGGATGTGTACGCAAGGTGATGGACAGGAGAGAAAGAAGGTCAGGCGCTGGGTGGTCAGGCGCTGGGTTGAGAGAGAATGAGAGAGAGCACACAGACAGAAAAAGCACAATGACAAGACAAAGAGTGGCCGGCGACAGAGGAGGAGAGAAGTAGGACAGGATAATGCGTCGCGGGAGTGGGGCAGCACGTTAAGAGCAGGATGGGAGGAGCCGAGCCCAGAGGTGGGCCAAGTTGTCTCCGCACCGCCTGAGATCTCAGAAGAGAAGGAATAACAATAGCACATGCACTGTCGGGGGCCTTCTCTTCCTCCCTCACTGCTTCCATGTTGGTACAATACAGCCATTGATGCAAACAAATATTTATGCAGAACCACAGATGCCAAACATTCTGCAGGGTAAGCAGGGTGAAGCAGTTGAGGGGATGTGGAGGAGGAAGTCATCCGGTTCATTGGCAACAACAAAAACAGGGATAGGAAGCAGCGACACAATACAACACAGTGGAGAGGGGTTTTCAACACAGCTGCTGCAGAACAAGAAGTCAAAAAGTGGAACAATACATGCGACCGGCTGATACAGTAGTCTGGATGCTGATAATATCTTTATTTGATGACCATATCCACTTCCTCCTCTTTTTTATTCTCTGGAACAGCTTGTGAAAAACCTATCTCTACCCCCTGGGTCACATTCAGTGTCAGTGTTGTCTGAACTACTCACGAAGGGGTTAAAAGTTTATTTTAACATTTCACTTAGACGTGGACGAGCAGTGATACAACTCTCCGGTCTGTGTGGTAAATATGAAGTTTGAGATAGGAGCTAGTTAGCTTAGCTTAGCACAAACACAGGAAACCGGGGGAAACTGTTAGCATAGCTTCGTCCAATGGTCACAAAATCCATCAATCAAGAAACGGACATATTCATATGTTATTACTTGTATGTTTAATCCATTAAATCTAAAATATTCTGCCTCATAATCTCTATAAAGCCACACAATATTATTGTTATATACAAATTTGAATTCGTAAAAATGTAACAATAAAATTAATTACAAATAAATGTTTATAGATGTGTTAAAACAAGATGAACTTTGTTGGCGGTTCTTTAAACTACTGTTAACATTTCTCGCAAATTCTCTCCTTTTTTCTGGAGCTGTATAGAAGAAGCTGGCCCTTTTTTATTGGGCCCTTCGCCTTCCATCCTGGATCAACTCTGTGTCCATTAGAGCAATTCTCCTAAATCGTGATTCACTTCTAGAGCAAAGGGTGTGATCAGAATTTTAAGTGCACACTTTCATACAAATGTCCTCAACTTCAATTCATGTTAAAGAAAGAAAAAAAAATTCCAGACCCAGAAGTGTCAAAACCCACAGAAAGCAGGTGTACAGACTGATGAGATGTACACTCATAAGGAAACAAGTCAATCCAACCTCCCACCAGCAGATCATTATCATTAGGTCAACATGCTGCAGGCGAAGCTCTGATGGTTAATGAAACCTTCTGGGACCAGACACGAGGGGATCTTTTTCTAATGCTAATGAATAGTTCATGCATTTTCCAGGATACTGCTTTATGTTGTGAAATGTTAATCCCAGGAACTGAGCCTTACCTTCTGATTGGATGCTCGCTGCTGCTGTCCATGTCCGGGCTCGGGGGAGGGGCGGAGAAGGTGCTGAAGTTGAGGGACAGGGGTCGGGGGGAGGGCCTGGAGGCATGCCTCCTCCGGAGTCCATCGAGCATCTGAGCACCAGGGAGGAAATGATGGAGGAATGGTTATTTGGGTTTACGTTGAAGCAGCAACGTGAGGCAAACAGCTATTCTCATGGATGTGTGAGGCATCAGAGACAAATGTCTGAGGCTCTGACACAGTTGAGATCCAGCTGCCGCCCTTAAATCTGAGTCAATGAATGAAAGAGGAACATAAAAGCACTACAAGATACAAATTTACAGTAAATCTCACAGTCACAGGGGCACAGCAGCAAAACAGGGAGTCGACTGCTTTTGGTTTCCTCTGTCACTGACCGTTATTACAACACTATGGAGGAGTGTTCTGCAATCGGAGCTCAACCTACGCTCCGAAAGTTACTACAATCTCACACACAAGTTTGCAAGGCTATACTTGTTAGGACACTGGCTTGACCAAAACATTGACCCTAACTTTAACCCGTACAGATTCATGCCTAACCCTCAACTTAACCCAACTATAACTCCTGTCTTACACTTAACCTTAGAATTAACCTGAGAATTGACATTATGCCTCATTAGGACCAGGCTTTGGTCCCAGTTAGGTCTACTGGTCCTGACAAAGTCAATGTTAATACTGGAAAAGGTCCTTTAGAGGCAACAAAAACAAGCACACACACACACAATTTCTTGAACTCCTATCTTAGTGAGCACATTAGTGTAATGCATTCCCTCGCCCCCCCCCCCCTACCCTGATCTAACCATCACAACTAAATCCCTGATCCTGAACCCAATTCTCATCTCAACCCCCAAAGCAAGTATTAATCCTCAAAGAGCCCTTTGAAAAAATGAGGACCTGCCAAAATGTCCTCACCCTGTAAAGTCTACGCTCCAAATGGTCCTCACAGAAATATAAGCACAAGTACACTCACACACGCACACACATATTACATCAGGGGAAAACAGGGACCTGCATGTGTGTGCATGTAGAGTGTGAGTGGGCGCAGATTGTTATTCTTGTAAAAGCCACGTAACCTCTCTCTCTCTCTCTCTCTCTCTCTCTCTCTCTCTCTCTCTCTCTGTGTATTACCGTGTATTTGGGTGTCTCCCCATGGAAACCTACTGTACACGGTGGAGCACCATCCCCTGGTCAGAGGGGAGAACAACAGTCTGGGCTGTTGTCAGTCATCAGACAAAGACACAACACAAACCTGCCTCTCTGTGTGTGATCCAGAGATCAGTGACTGGTGTGTCTGATCTGTTGCATTAGACTAACATCACATCTCAGACATAAACAGACACACAAACACACAGACTACACACAACCCCCACACGCACACTCACACTGTATACATGCCACGCCAGTCTGGGCATTTCTGCTTTTGTTCACCCCTCCTCCTCCTCCTCCTTGTGTTTTAGGGCGACCACACTCACATCGATTCCTCTTTTCATTTCCATCAATCCCCATTTGTTTCCTGTTCCCCCGCTACAGCCGATCCACATGTTTATTCGACATAACCCAGGGAATCGATGGGCCGGACACGCAGTCAACAGTCCACGGTAGGGAGGAATGTGCAGGCAGTCGTGCGTACGTGGAGCTTTTCCTCTCGTTTTTCACCTGCGTGGATAAAACGAGCGTGACAGTAAACAACGTGGCCGTCTTGTCAACACGCGCGCGGATCGCTGGACGCACCTCTGGATAGAACCTGGCTCGTTGGCGGACACAAAGTTCCCGTGTGTCATGCGCCTCTGCCCGCCCACCGCAGCCCGCACTCACCGTTGCTTCTCCCGTCGGCTTGTTCCTGGTGGTGGGGTGTGCGTGTTCTCATGTAGTCCTGCCGCGAGACGACCACTGTCCGGGCTCATCGGCTGCGCTGCTCCCCGCCGGACTGCGCACACACGCGGGGCATCGGAGTCAGGGCGCGGGCGGCTGGATGGAGGGTCCAGGCTGCGGTGCTGGAGGAGAGGGGCTCATTCATGAAGCGTGCACCGCGGCTCTGCTCGCTCTCTGTGCCGGCGCGCCCCCGCTTTGTTTTGACGAGATGCAAAAACGAACCTGGACGCGTGCACGCGGACCGCACGTGGACGCGCATCCTGGTTCAACCAGTTTGCCAAACGGAAAAGGGGGGGGGGGTTGTGGGATCTAAGAGAACATAATTGCATTGAGTTTATCGAGCTGCGGACGTGTCTGGACAATTCTCAGTCCAACGCACACTCACGCAGGAGACATTAACACACGCACACAAACACTTGCACACACACTCACACAACTCACACACACTTGTCTCTCTATAGTTGTGAGGACAACTTTAGAGAGACAACTATTGTTATTGCCCAGCCCAGCCCTAATTCTAAACCTAACCTAACCCTAATAGTAACTCTAACCCTAACCCTATCCGAAACTTGATTCTAAACCTAGAACCCAGTCTTAACCCCCAAAAAGACCTTTGGATTAGTGGGGACCAGCCTAAATGTTCTCACAATGTTAACATTTGGTAATTTGCTATGGTATTGAACCGGAAATTGGCCCTCATAACTATAGATACACACACACAGATTGTTAACCCAACAACATGAAAAACACAGGCTGGTTGAGAGCAAACCAGGCGGTAGCTGCAGTAGTAACAGTTCGTTACAGTACAATCAGGCATAGGGATGTGCCTTGTTGCTGTGGCCAACACAACTATATACAGTAAATAGAATAGGAGTCAGTATAGCACTCATTGACCCTAATCTATGCAGCTGTGTCTTTGCCATCTGCCAGTGAAGGCATTTTGAAGATAATCCTCCATTTGAACGGGTCCTCATGTAAATAACTGAGTCTCGTGTGCAAATTACTAGAAGATACATTGTGTGTGTGCATTTGTAGGAGACAAATCATTCATGAAGAAACTGTCAGTTAATCCCCAAACATAAGAATTCCATTTTGTTGTTGTTGTTGCTACACAAATATAACCATTAGTAAATAAACACATGATGACACTTATATGTTGTGACAGTTATCTGTTGGTGCAGTAAATCTCTCTCATTGGATCAAGGAGATTCCCACACACCCTATACGGAAGATAGTTTATTTATTTCATTCACTGTAACATTGTGTAGTGTAACATTTTGCTCTGTGTCTTTGATGTTTTGTTTTCTTAATTGTTATTGTCCAGTTGGACCCTGTGGAATACAATGTGTTATTATTATTATTCATTTAATTACCAGCAAAATTTCTCAGTGTGGATAAAAACAAATGGAAAAACTCCACAGTGGAAGTCCGATATTATATTTCTACATCTTTCTTATTATATGAATACAATGATTATAAATGAAAGTGAACGGTGTCTCTAGTACCTTTAGTTAAATACACACTTACTACTCAGTACTGAAAAATAATAATCCCTCAGTAACCGAATATGGTTCCTATGGTAACAGCAGGATGATGAGGCTGCAGACCCCTGGAGAAGTGATGGGGGGAAATCCACATCAACAAAACTGCAGCAAGACACAAACACTTAATATAAAAACCCACACCGTCTGTTACCAGTCTTATAAATCCCGATTATAATCTTTGCAAAAACCCAACACACAAAAATACGTTTTATTATTTCCGACGGACTTGAAGGCTGCATAGGCCCCGCCCCCCGTAGCCCGAGCGGGAAGTTCATAAAAGCGTTTACTTCATGGACTCTGGTTTAAATCAGTTTAATTCATATTAGCTGAAATGTAGCAGCTGGACAAACACTGCGGGGGATTTATACATCGCTGAACCTTCGTCTTAAGGAATATTATCACGTGAGTTTGCGTTCTTATTTGTATATAAGCTCATTTACTGCGGCGTCGAGTCACGTGTCATTTGTTATTAGAGAGTGACGGTAAGCTAGTCTGATGTGCAAACCCTAAAGGGAGCTACACTTCCGATTAGCTTCCAGTGAACAGGCTAAAGTGTTGCTGGCTCTGATAAGCGAGCGGCAGAGCTGGTTGGTTCATTAGTTATCTAGTTAGTTGGTTAACTAGTTATAAGTTAGTTATCTGTATTAACCAGTGCTGTTGTCCATGCGGCAGCCAGCAGCAGCATGGAGAAGGAGAAGAGCCCCGCTGCAGCCAGGAGCTTCGGACAGGTAGGTGGTTCACAGGGGGGCGGGGACACATCGCACCACTCAGCCCACTCCTGTGAAGGTTCATTTAAAACTCATGCATCCTCTCAGGTCACTGAATTGCAAAAGGCAAAGCTCAGCTACGATAAAACCAGTCAGTGGCGTTTCCCAGTTCAAGAGCAGGATGAGCACAGAGGGGTCTGCTGTTAAAGTCTGGATCCCACTCACACAACCGAGCAACAGATTCACAGCAGAGCGCGTCCATGAGAAGGATCCAGTGTCTCCTCACATCTTTCATCAAACATCCCTGATGGAAACACAAGCTCAGATTCAGTTGTTCAACACAAACATAGACACACATTACAAATGGTGCACGTTCACCCATCTTACTCTCTTTGCATGTGTGTGTTTACACAGTCACATTATTGGGACTTGCCTTTTGGCCCCAAAATTAGGTGAAGGTTAGGCCAAGATAAAAATAAAGAACTTGTGGATCCACACCTAAAGTTAATGAGTTCTTTCCTGGCCCATGTCCCATCATACATTTAATAGATATTTTGTTTATATTCCTTCTGATAAACCAACGGACAGGAACGTAAAAGTCACCTCCTTAGCAGAGTAAAAACTTAGATTTTAGTGTGTGTGTGGGCTTGGGCGTTTGTGTGTGTCTGGGCGTTTGTGTGTTTTCTCTCTTATCTGTACTGTGTTGACAGTGCACCTACACAGCCGATGAGTACCAGGCGGTGCAAAACGCTCTGCGGCAGAGGCTGGGTCCAGAGTACATCAGCACCAGGGTGGCTGGAGGAGGACAGAAGGCAAGTCTTTGTTTTTCTTTCTGTCAGTGTCTCGACTGTTTCGCTCCAGCGGTGAAACAAACTCTAGAAATGTGTCAAAGTATCAACACGACAGATGGGTTGAGCAAAAAATCAGGCAGGAATAAAAAACTTTACAACCAAAAGTTGCATAAGATCCCTCGGCTTCAGCTCTGTGTCGCTCTGGTTTGAACAGGTCTGCTATGTCGAGGGACATCGTGTCATCGGCCTGGCCAACGAAATGTTTGGATACAACGGATGGTCTCACTCCATCTCGCAGCAGAACGTCGGTACGACTCTGAGCTCCTCTTCTCCGGAGGATGCTGTTTCCCATCAGACCAGCCGTACGGCCAGAGTAACAGGATCTGTTTGTGTTTGACAGACTTCATCGACCTCATCAACGGGAAGTTTTATGTCGGAGTCAGTGCGTTTATCAAAGTGCAGCTGAAGGTGAGATCTCGCATTTTTCTTCATTGTGCTTCTAGCTAAAATAGTTACATGATCAGATCGTCTCATCAAAACTGAGTTCAGCAGAAATGTTCTCCATCCCCCCCCCCCGCTCACCCTCTGTGTGTAACGTGCACCTCTCTGCAGGACGGGGCATTTCACGAGGATGTCGGCTACGGAGTCAGCGAGGGACTGAAGTCGAAAGCTCTGGCACTGGAAAAAGCCAGAAAGGAAGCTGTGACTGACGGCATGAAGAGAGCACTGAGGTACTGAGGACATTTTCTTACTCAATTTATAAAGAAAAACTACATTCAGATTGTTTTTAAACCTAAAATATATGTGCCGTCCTCTTGAGATGCTTCGGTAATTCCCTCGGAAACTGCATCCTGGATAAAGAATATCTCCTCGCCATAAACAAGATCCCCAAAAAGGTCAATTCAACAATTAGCATTTAGCGTTTTTTTTATTTTCATTCAAAATCTGTGGCAGCTGACACTTCTCACTTCTCCTCCACACGCAGCCTCCTCCTCCTCTCGACCCAGCGCAGACCAAACGCACCCCGGGGGAGCCTTTAGCGGAGAAGGCCCGGGTCTCCAGTCTGGTCCGAGAGGAAAAGCATGTACCTGCGCCCGGTCCTGCCAGGGGGCCGCTGGAGCCCAGAATCCTCCAGCAGAACCAGAACTGTTCAGACGTTCATACTCCTAAAGCGGGCCCCGCTCCGGACATGAAGAGTGAGAACCTCAGCACCAGGTGAACAGCTCTTGCTTTAAGGGTTCATATGTTGGATTAAGAACAATTTATTGACTCATTTTGATGATAATATCCTGTGCTTGTGGAGCCAGAGACTGTTTTGTAGTGATCATGGTTATAAGCTGTGGAATTCCCACCAACTCAGCCATCGATCATTATGTTTCACCCGTTGTTAATAGCTGCAAATAATTAATTAAAACCAAAATAACACTGAGCATACATCAGTGTGATAAGAATGACATAAAAGGACAGAAACCATCTTTGAGGACTATTTTTTTTGACGTGTATTCTGACTTTTTAGTTTGGTCCATGTCCACACTGACCTCTAATGCCACTTTACACCACCTCATCTCCTCTGTAGCTGTCACATTTGATATCACTTCTCCCTGTCCTCCTCTCAGACCTGCCATGGACCCGGTGGACGCTGACGGGTCCGAGATGCACGCAGACCCCAAGCAGCTGAGGAAGCTTCGACAGCAGCAGCTGCAGCAGAAGTTCAGGAAAGAGATGGAGGAAAAGATGCAGCATCAAAACCAGGACCAGGCCAAGTCTGAGGAGGCGGAGTTTCCTATTGGTCGAGGAACAAGTGGAGGTAAGGGTTTCACGTGTTAAATAATTCATCGTTGAAAGCTGCTGCCTCAAACTCAGATTACCTGGTACTGGACAGACCGTTCTGTCTTTTTTTCTCAAACAATACATTTCTTCTGTGAAACTTCTTTAAAACAGTTTGAGCTTTTATTCCTGGAATCTGTGACTTTTTACTTTTCAGACCATGAAGAAAAACGAGACTTTTAATGCCACAAAATATATTTGACCAACTCTTGAAACTCACCACCAGAGGGCTCAACTTACTTAGACAGTTTATGAGGTGAGGAAACCTGCCTTTGTTCAGCTGTTAGCGTCCCCGTCTGCAGATGACCCTGAAGTCTGGGACCTCAATCTGGACGGGATCGAGGAGCTGGATGTCCCCACAGGTGCGCCGCCGTCCAATGGGCTCAGGCCCGGCACGCCCGGGAATCATCAGATGCAGACCCGCAGTAGGACCCCGCAGAGATCCCTGGGCAGACCACCAGTCGAGGGCCCGTCGCACGGCAGAGGACAGGACAGGGCTCAGATCACACCTCAGTACCAGAACCAGTATCCGGGGAGACCAGGTGAAGCTCCAGGAGCAGACTTGCTTTTTTGTAAATGAGCTGTTAAATGAATTCAATGCAGCATCATTTAATTTCTTGTTTTCACTTTACAGGCGAAGGCTTCAGTCCGTACAGACAAGGAGAGCACATGAAGAAACGCAGGCTGGACACCTGAGAGTTTACATCCTCGGCACTGTATAGAATGAAGCCGTATTTAATTTTGTGTTTATATTCATTTTAATGTTCGAATGAAGCCAATTTTGCTGCTGTTACCTGGGTGTGTTAAAAAATAAATAAATACCACAGAGGTCAGTCAGTTGTAATGTTTGGAGGAATGCTAGAACTTATCTGATCAAAAGATACTAAACTTTAATAAGCTGCTGCTAATCGAGTCAAATGTTTCAGGTTCTTTAGATATCATTTTAGTATTTTAAACTATAAGGTGATAGTAAGACAACCCAATTCACCCTGGATAAATGTTCAGTCAGTAACAAATTACTACATAACATTCTGGTTTAGAACATTTTAATGACAGCAATATACATGACATGTGCTTTCATTGATATTTTTATTTGTTTTTACATTTTGTACAATGTGGAAAAACATACACAAAACAGACACTGAATCACAGGACGTCTGTAGGGAGGGATCAGAGATAAGAATTTGACCAACATCACTGGGTGTCAGCAGCTTCACACAGTACTGATGGAGCTCTGTGACTGTTACATAGTAGCATATGGACCTAAAGCTTTGTTGTGAGCTTGTGCTGTACAGTGGCCAGTTGTAAGAGAACACACCAGTGAAGCCAGCATGCAGAGCTCATATGCGGATCGTCTGATAATGTGTCTGTGATATTGGCGAATGGCAATTTAAGGTGTCAACACTTTGTGATGACTCTCAGGAAGGCAAATAATAATAAAAAGATCACTAATATTCCAATATCAAAAACACTGAAGTCAGTAACAACCCTCATCAGCATGCAAATGTTTCCATTACCCCCTCGGCCCTTATAAAACTTTAAACATTGCATATTCTGCATTGCAGTAACTTATTTTTTCTCTAGAGAAGTTTTACTATTCATCCAATCTACAAGCAGGCAAAGGAGTCACAATGACAGCATGGCAACCGTGAGGTGAGGAGACGAAAAGAGCATGAAGACTTCTGAGCCTTTGTACAGCGCGCTCACTCGCTGCCTGAACAAGTGCTTCCACAAAACAGTTTTTATGATAAATCCACAGAAATAAATGCCAGCCAAAACCTTGTACGCATGAGCCTAATAGAAATTCACAGCTGATTACACAACCAACACAAAATGTAACTGTAGAGAGAGAAAAGAAAATTGGTTTCCACATTAGTCAGTGTGCTCTTTGTTCTGCGTGTGTGTGTGCGTTTGTGTGTTTGTGTGTCTGGTCCATCGTTTCAGAGTGTTACATCCTCTTGAGTTGTGTGTCGGGTTGTGTTTACAGGTTAAGTTTTTCTGCAGCACAGTCACAGATACAACAGGACTAAATGAATCTGGAACTTGTCAATAGTGAGGATGCAAGGCACTAAAGTGTCCCTCACGTTTACAGGTTAGAGTGCGTGTGCATGTAGAGTGGTCGAGCGTTACGTGAAACCACTTTCCTCACATGAACGTATATACAATAAAATAGAAAAGGGTGGGTGGGGGGGGGGGGCAGGGCAGTTATAGATGATGAGCTTAATAAACCCCAGGATTTACTCCTGCGTGGCGAGTA
The DNA here is from genome assembly GCF_947347685.1 of Pleuronectes platessa. Classification (NCBI taxonomy): domain Eukaryota; kingdom Metazoa; phylum Chordata; class Actinopteri; order Pleuronectiformes; family Pleuronectidae; genus Pleuronectes; species Pleuronectes platessa. The sequence continues at coordinate 10,405,254 of NC_070632.1, read as the reverse complement.
GAATACCAATAACAACAACCCTGCAATTGCACTTTTTATATTCCTTTATCTACGTGTTGTTTAACAACCTTTAATAATAATTACAGTGAAACATCAAAATCTGATGGCTGAATACAGGTCCATAAAGAACATTTGCTGGATTTATTAAATAACGCATACAAAAACAGACCACAGGAAGAGAACCCCAGACACTTGTGATTTGAGAGGTGGCGGCTAAATATATTAAATGTGACGACCTGTTAATCTAGAGATGTGCATGATCTTTGTAAACACCTGGGTGGAGCGGGGAGGTTGAGTCCCCCACCCCACCCCTTACTCAGAAATGTACAAATATTACTATTAATAAACCAAAACTGTATCGTTCTACATGATGTATCGCAGAGCTAAACACTAAATGAAGCGGCTCAATGTGTCAACTTAAGATTCTCGACAAGGTTTCATTCCTGTGTAAATAAAAATAACGTATCACCCTGCAAACACCCACTACCCAGTCTGTGATCTACAGCAGCATCACCTCTTCAGCTTTCAGCTTCGAGTGGCGGTCAACACCAGGACAACGCTTTTCCATGTGGCAGACCCACTGGCCTACCGGACAGACGTGAAGAATAAATCAGTATAATAAATGTATCTGATAAGAGACAACTCAAATCACAAAGACTCTCACAGGGACATAAATATGCTGAACATGGAATCATAACCCAGTGAAGAAATATCTATGTACAAAGTTTTCATGTGTTTGGGGATTAAGGCCACAGTTACGAGGGACAGTTCATCTAGTCTTTGCCATTATTGCGTTTACTTAATCTGGGAGGTGTCCATACTCCGACCCTCTCCGTTACACTCCAGCCTGACGTACTCTGTCTTTCTTCTCCTCCTCGCTTCTCATTACTGCTTCGACTGGAACAGACCAACTGTCCCACTCGTATCTTCCACTTCCTGTACACTCACATTCGCCCTTCACTCTCTGAGACGACATAACCTACCACCCCGAGTCCCTCAACCAGGTCAATGTTTAGTCAGGTGTGTGTGTGTGTTGTGTTGTGGTGCAAACTGTCCTCATTGAAGACAGGACCAGTTAGGATGTCCACCAGAATCCCTCCTCTTCATAAAGAAATCACGACGTTACAGCGTCTGCTCACAGAAAGACATCTTTGGCTGCTGTCGGCTGTGCCTCTGGGTCGTTACATCACCAGACACTACCACCTCACTCCTCACGGCTCATTTCCACAGCTAATGGCAGGCTAAGTGTGGGACTCATGTGCTGTGGGTGTGTATTGCACGCTCCCTCCGATAACAGATTTTTGTTCTGCCTGAGAGGACACAGGTCGACTCATAACACAAAATTATTAAAGAAATAAAAATAAAAAAAGCACAGCCAGCTGACTAGCAAAGAGAGCTAGTGGTTCTCAATCAGCGACTGTCTGGCTCTCGGCCCCGTGTGGCCCTGCAGTCTCCTCCTGGACCGGGGCTCTGACTGGGCTACGTCGGCCTAAGGTTGGACCCTCCATGGCTGACTGGATTCTGGGGTGCTGGTGTGGTTCCCATGTGGTAGCCTTGTTGCATTGTGGTCACTGAGGCTGTCGTAGGTAATGGCTGCGCAGGATTAAGCTTGCCGACCTGGCACGTGCTTGTGGGTCCTGCCCACTGGGGAGCACTGTACTGGGGAGGGGGATATCCAAACCCCGGAGCAGCTGGGCCCAGGGAGCCTTTGCGGGGGGCCATAGCGACAGAGTGATTGGCGGGGGCGGGGAGCTGGGTAGTGGTGGTGGATGTGGCGTTAGAAGCCGTGGGCAGCGATGGGCAGAGGTAACCTGGAGCTGAGAATTTACGGCCCATGTTGGCTGGGGGAATTATCTGTTATAGAGGGAAAACAAAATCTTACTACTGATGACGCTGCATTATTATATAAAGTAAGAGGTAAACATAAATATCAGACGTGATCATAAAATGCCAAGGATCATTTTGAGTGAAGGCTTACATCTTGTCCCGGTGCAGCCTGTGCTCCAGTTTTAGGACCTTTCTTGCAGAGGCTGATGGCGTCTCTGGCCCAGTTATCCACCAGTTGGTGCAGGTCTTGAGTGAAGGTGACTTGACCCTTCTGGGTGTGAGAGGAAGCAGGAGCGGGTCCAGTCCCCTGGGTCATCGAAGCTGAATGGTTCCGACAGTGGCCTGAACCGTTTAAGGAGCTGGTCCCACTCAATCCTGACAAATGAGAAGAGAGGTGAGATGTGAATGAGACAATTCATTTAGGAAATCATTTCAACAAGTCACTGAGATGAGATTAACTCTGTGCACAAACCTGCGGAGTAGCTACTGAGGCTGGGCATGGACGGAGAGGATCGGAGCTGCTGTATGGACGAGCTGCCATCTGCTTGGGATGCCTCTGTTGTCATGTGTGAGACCTCTGATGAGGGAGGTCTTTGCTTTGGAGGGGATCCTGAGGAGCCAAAGCACAGACTGAGGTTCAGATATACCCATGAACAACTTGGATCTTTGGTAAAGCATAAACAGAACACAAACCTAGGTATTGACCGCAAAGTTGATATTAAATTTGTCTTGAGAAACACAACAGCCTGTTCAGTGAACTCACCTGAGTGGAGGGGGCTGGGCTGTCCACTGCTGCGACCGGATTTGTAGGTTTTGCTTTTCAGCCTACGTCGACCTCCTGCCATGGCCGCAGCAGGGGAGCAGACAGAGGAAGGAGCATTTTTCCCCATTCGCGTAAACAGAGCCTCAATCTCCTCTTTCTGACGCGACTGTAAGGCCTGAATCTCGCTCATATGTCTGTGAGCGGGACAAGAAAGAAGAAAGAAAAAATGAATATTTCATAGCTGTGGAGTAACATATAATAAGAGTAGTGTAAAATAGGACGAATATGTGACATACTTCTCTCTAAGACTGCCAATCTCCTTCTGCAAAGCATCGTCCTCAGTCTCCGAGTCGTCATTGTCACTACTGTAATGTGTGTTATGTGGGTCAGAGGTGGAAGACGAGGGTCCGTTCTGCCGGCTGGAGCCGTGTGATGGGCTGGAGCCTGTCGCTGCAGTCACTGAGGGAAATAAAACACATGAGGTCACTGCCTCACAGAACGGATAAAAATGTACTATTGACAATCATTTATGTTCTGTGTGCGAGGGATTAAGAAAAAAAGTGTTTCCTGCAAATACACTGATTCAAAGACTATCTTCTGATATGAGGAAAACCAAATGCATTTTAAGCTGAGGAGATAGATAGGTTCACTAAACTTCGAAATTCTATGAAAGCTCTCATTAATAATTCCCACTGCAGCGTCTGCCAACAGAATATATTTAGAAATAATGAAGGAGGCAGAGGAAAACGGACGGCTGTGATAAAACTACTTTCAGCATCTCTCCTTTTATCAGTTCAGTTACGATGATAGCTGTGATTTAACCGATAAAACCGTGAAGCATCAGTTTTGTGTGGAACTCGTCAGTGTGTGATATAGTAGGACCCTATGTGACACATTAGTCCAGTGTGAGGAGGGTTTTAAGCTGCTTTATCAAACCAGTCTCTTAAGACTTAATGGATGTGCTGTGAACCTGTTACACACCTGTGACTGAAAATCGTCCCACTTGAGAGCCGTTGACGGGTCCGGATGTGGCATTGCTGCTCGCGGACACTTGGAAGCGTCCGATGGTGGTGGGCTGACTGGCCTGAACGGCAGAGAGGGATGAGGCTCCACTAACACCATCAGTTTCAGAAACCACTTTACACAGACTGGATGACCGGTGGAGCGTATTTTCTGGACTTGAGGGGGAGGAAGAAGTGGAGGAGGAGGAGGATGTGGTAGATGATGGTGTGAGGGAGGAAGAGGAAACAGCGCTATGGGGATCTGGAATGGATACCTGAGAAAGAGGAGGGAGGTAATTATTATAAAAATGATCCCAAACTTTAAGTCAGAATTCACCGGCATGTTTTCTGAATCTGTGCGTCAAACTTACTTGGAATCGTCCCAGAGTGAAACCTGCTGCTGGAAGCGGTGCGCTGTTACCCTCCTGAACTGTCTCCGGGCTCAGAGCTCTCCTCAACTGCACATCCAAGTTACCCATAGGTTGATACAACTGTGGAAATTCCAAATAGGAAATTAGGAACAGGATAAGTGGTTCAATAAGTAGTGCACGTGATATATTGGAACTCTGTGCTCTAAAAACCCTGGGGCAGGGAGTGTTGCAGGGATCATGTAGATCTCACCTGATTTGGTCCAGGAAACGGGGGTATGATGTCAGAGGGGGGTGTAGCAGCTGGATCAAAACCAGTGGGTAGAGTCTAAAAAAATACAAACAAAGAGCAGAGTTATATCATTCATTATTGCAATAGACTGCATGTTGGATTCATTATTAGATGCAGCAATTTTCACTAACCTGTGCCCTGGCCTTTGTTGGGGGGGTATTGGTATGTCCTCCCGGGGTCAAACTCTGTCCTGGGGTGGTGATAGAGCCAAGAACCCCTTGTAACCCAGAAGTGAGAGGAAGGTTTGATGGAGGCACCATGACAGCTCCAGGTGGAGGGGAAGTAGTCCCAGTGGGAGGAGAGGAGGTCCCCGTGTTCTGACTAGGATCCAATGACGCTGAGGCGGCGCTCTGGTCTTTAAAGAGGGACCGGAGCTTCTTATCTAGAGCTTGGATGTCATCTCCACCAGCGGCCTTTGACTGGAGCTCAGCCCCCTCTGCCTCCACTGGCTGTGCTTGGACCGGATTCTGACCAGTGAATGAGGAGGGAGGTGGTGGCTGAGCTGAGGCGGCCTGGGAGGTTGTAACAGCACCATTAAAAGGCGGCTGGTCTGAAGCAGGGGGAGTACTAGTACCGGTAGATGGAATTCCAGCAACAGAAGAGACAGACACATAACTACTACTTGTCTGAGGCCCAGGGACTGCGGGGACGGAGGTCTGTGCTGATGGAGGAGAAATGGTAGAAGATGAGGGAGGGATGTTGGGAGCTGGTGCTGGAACTTGTGAGGAGGGTGTTTCACTAGAAGACTGAGGGGGTGGACTGGGATTACTGGCGTCAGGAACGGGAGATTGGGTATGGTGGAGTATAGGTGGAGGGGAAACCCTCCCAGTGGAGGGAGGCAGTGAGGATGTCACAGTAGATGGGGGAGACACAGGAGGGAAAGTAGTGCTGGTGGTGGAAGCTACAGCTTCCGGAGGAGCCAGTATATTGGTAGAACTCAGGCCGAGACCAGCCTCAGAGGAAGGAATGGTGGCTGGCTCTTGCTCAGAAGAAGGGGGGTCAACCGTGTTGCCCCTCTCTAAACGAGACTGCCTAATGTTACTGAAGGCCTGCTGGAGGATCCCGGATGGAGCAGACAGAGAAAGGCCCAGTGCCAAAAGGGGAGCTAGGGAAAAAAGGGGAGTAATTACTGGATATGAAAACTATATAAAGGCAAATTTACAAATGTAGAGAAATGAGCAGGGACTGCTTGTGCAAACAGTTGTGAAATAATGAAAAGCAGATGATAAACAATGGCGATTTTTTTTCTATGATGTTATATTTTAGGAGCAACATTTTTTTTAATAGCCAACAATAAAGACGTATATGTGCTACAATATTAATCCTTGGCCACTCACTAATATTAAATATGATAATAGAACACAGACATCTTCTACATCTGATTTCCAAACTGAATAAAAACTTTAATCTCACCAGAGTTAGGTTCATCTCCAAATGATGTGTTAGCAGAAGAAACTCCAAAGAACTGCTCTTTGAGACGAGACTCTGGCACCGGGCTGACGATGAACCTCCGTCCTGCTGAGTGAACTACCTGCGCTATCGTACTGGGGGAAATACCTGATGGGAAGGCCAAAAAGGAAAAGTCAGATATGAGGCAGGTGGAAAATCAATAACTGGACATTAAACACTGTATATTTGGATAAAGGTCATTTACCTGGCAGCATGGGAACAGACAGCGCAGGCTGTTGTTGGAGGTCACTCATCTGCAAAGAGACAACATGTCGTTGGCAAAGATCTATAGGGTCAGACAGCGCAGATCCAAACTGTCATGGAGGGTGAAGAAGATGATGTGTGGTAAAGACTTACCTGAGGAAAAGCTTCCTTCATCCCTTCTCCATCCTCGTCAGCCATTTCTATGACTTCACGGACCTGCTCGATGAAAGACTCCCGCTCACACTCCAAGATGAACTCACTCTCAACCTGGAACAGAAAACAAAAATGAGCAACTACCATTACATGTACTGTGAGAGTGATCCTCAGAATGGCTTCGTTATGGTCAATGGTTGAGGCAGCTGATATTAAAGAGGAAGAACAAAAGCTGAATGTGCATTTCACAGGGAATTGTCGTCATCAGCTGTTATTTCAATAGGATTTTGTGAGTGGTAGCCATGCAGAGCTATATAAATATATTGAATTAAATTCTGTTAATGACAGTTAATATTTGTATAAATGTTTATTGATCAATCAAACCAGTACTACCATGATCTGTGCGATCTCCTCTGGATTATCACCATCAAGGTCAAATTTGAAGGTGACCATCTTCCTGTTGTGGGTTTCCAGCTGACACTCTGCAACTCTGTCACCCACATTAGAGATCTGCAAAACAACCATTTGAATGAATTTAAATGATAAGTGACCGAGAGCTTGATTATAAAAAGGAAAGGACATGATCAGCTCAGTTCCTTACACTGAGCACGTTCAGCTTGGCCTTTGCACTCTTCTCATGTCGGGAGCGGCTGCGCACGGATCGTCTCTGGTGACGCTTCAGTGAGCGGCCGTCATGGCGACCTCCTGAACTTCCGTCGTTGCCGTCACTAAGACCAGAAGCTGTATCCGACAGGCAGCTGTGAAAGACATGAATCCATGAGAGGGAGATCGGGCAGGTTTTGTGGGGCTCATGAAACCTCCATTAAAAATGAAAATGCGGATCTCACCTTTCTACAGATGGTAGAATCAGAACTGAAGATCCAGCTAGCAGCTCGCCTGATGTTGACCGAGGAACACTCACAGAGGCCTGAAACAAAAAGACTTCAAATCAGGGCCAAGATTTCAGTTCCCTTATTATTGCATTAATATATTTTAAACAATTAAGGGGTTTAAAAACAGTAAACCAATGATTGTTTATCGGTGTGTTACTCATTCATTCAATTTCATTTTTATAATTAATGCTGACCTACTATTGAAAGCAAACGTAATGATTAAAACGAGTTCCTCCACCAGATGGAGCCTTTACACCTGGTGAAATGAGTTGTATCGGGCTCCAGACTCCAATATTCAGCCCTCAGTGTAAATATGAGGCAGAGAACATGAACAGAAAATATTGGTGTAGTATTTGCGTCTAAGTGCTGACTGTTTTATGCCATACAGACTTTAGGATGAGGTCAGAGTAGAGTGTAAAGAGCCACCAAGTACATACAGATGAAGTTGAGGTGGATGACTTTCACCCCAGACTGGAGTTTGAACTCCTTTTTTTTCTTGAGTTTGTTTGACTTGTAATTCTCCTTTTTACTTTGTTATTCAAATTTTGTTCTATTACAAATTAAAAAGGTTTAAGCACAAAAACAAGTCGGTTATGTTGCTGAATTCCCACAGGAGCTATCCCTCGATAACCAGACACAACATACTGTGTACATAAGATTCTGATATTGTTCATACTAGCTGGCTTGACTCAACATGCTCTTGCCCTGGAACACGGCTGCAACAGTAGCTTGTAAATAATTCATTTCATTTCCTCTGCTGTGTCATTTGAATATAAGTGACACAGATTATAGCTCCGCTGTCACCATTCAGCTCCTGCCTTATTGTTTTTTATTATACTATCATTGAATTGTAACTGTGATAAAATGTATTTTATTTATTACATGCACCTAGCTTGTATGAACTGGGGCATTGCTCAAATCCGAATCATAAAAACAAATACTGTGCAATGCTCTGATAAATTAGAAGACATTTTGGTCTGTGGTGGTGTTAATGCAGAGGATGGAAAAGGAATCTTTAAGCTTAACTTACTTGTGTGTCTACTAAGGCTCTATAATGTGCTATAATATAATTTACATGACTGTATTTATTGAATTTGATGTAAATGTATAAAAAATATGCCAAATGAGAAACCAGGAAAATGCTACAGGGAGGAGAAACTGTATCAGGAAGTGCGAGACACATGTTTCACACCTGACCCAAACACACCCACACAAACACAAGTGACTTTTGTGCTCTATAGAGTACCTGCAAAACAGAGAGGCATGAGGCCTGATACTGGAAATATAGATGCTCAGCGTTGATTGGAGGAGACATGATGGGCGTACTTGGATCATTGGCCCAAGACTAAAAGTCATGCAGGATTGAGTAGCATGCAGACGCAAGAGTGGAAGAAGAAAGTGGACGGCCGCAGAAATAATGTGCGAGAAAAGGAGGAGAAAAAAGATTAGAAAAAATAAAAAAGGACAGTAGGAAATTCATATGTTAGCAAATGATGAATGAAGGAGAGACAAGTTCAAAGATATATGCATAATAAGTCTCAACAGCAGAGGAGTGTGCGGCACCTGTAGCGGTTGGGCTCCAGACTGAGCCTGTGGTAGAGTGGAGCTCTGAAGAGAAGAGCTGCTCTCTGGGTGCTGCTGCTGCTGTGAAGCAGATGACTGAGATGATGGGGGGATCATCCCTTGCTGGTTGGGAATCTAAAAGAATAGAAGTGATAAAGATTGAGTGGTAGAAACAAGAATAAAACAGACACATTATAACAGTGGCAATGAGGGTAAAGCCTGAAACCACAAAGACTGCCCGGCAGAACAATAGAGACATGGAGTTTATCCCCCCCCCCTGCAGCCAGGACATGATGTCCGTAAGTCTGTGGGTGTGGCAACAGGAAAATGGGACGTTTTATCTACCTGAGGGGGGAGCGATGGTTGGTAGTACACTCCATACTATAAGAAACAAAACATAACAAAGGGTAAGAGTAGGAAAGTTGAGAATCCAAAGAAAAATAATAAGGGAAAAACTAGGACTTGGAACACTCATCTACTTTTAATGCAGCTGCCTGAAGCTATAGGCTTTAAAGTTTAACTTAACACCCCCTGACAATCATTTTGTGCTGACACAGACTGGTTGAAGTTCACATTCGCTGCAGTGATATAGGAGTGTCCGCTAGGTGTTTGTTCAGGTAACGCTGTCATTACTGCTAGATGTGTTGTTTAGGGCACAAGCTTTGAACTTTAACTTGAGGGCAGTGAATAAGCCAGTTGGTGGTAAGTTGCTGTGTAAAGGTTGTTACGACACAAAAAGGACAACATGTACCTGTTGAGGTCCCCCGGGAACAGACTGGTTTGTAGGTGCGAGAGGAACAACTTCCTGGACACCTTGAATCTGGGGTTGAACCTTGAACACCAGAAAGTAAACACGGAGCACGTTTCAATGTACAGGTTAAGTTCCGTTGGGCCATGCTTTCGGGGGTGAGAGGATTATGTTCATTTTGGTCACATCACACGCAACTGATACTGTTGACAAGGACTGCTGACTGTATAACTGGGCATTGGAAAACAAAGACCAGGCGGCCAAACAAGCTAAATCAAATACACAGAAAACTAGTCTGTATGTTTGTTATAAATATAAACTTAACTATAAGGAATGACTGGAAATGCATTTCACACACACACACACACACACACACACACACACACACACACACACACACACACACACACACACACACACACACACACACACACACACACACACACACACACACACACACACACACACACACACACACACACACACACACACACACAGTCCTACTTTCATAATGACTCACCAGTGACAACTGCTGCTGTTGCATTTGTTCATTTTGTGTCTGCAGGCACGACACTGGGGGCTGTGGGTGCTGACTGGGAGTGGAGCTGTAGGGTATTCCAGGCTGAGGCTGGGCCTCAGGTAGGATGGTGGAACTAGGTAGTCTGTCTCCAATGTGACCAACTGAGGAGCACATGAAGGTTAAGTTATTAAACTCTAAACGCACTGATCTGGCTGTAGGTGTATTTGACCATAAATCTTCTTTGATACAAACCTCCTCCACTGTGCTGCAGCTGTTTGTGGTGGTCGGCTTCAGGTTCCTCCGACTCCGGCTGGATGGTGGCCATGATCTGACCATGAACTTGGACTTGCCCAGTTGACTGGGGCACAAAAGGGATCACTTGACCCATGCCAGTCATTTGGTTTGATTGAGTAGTGTTGTAGTTCGAAATAGGAAGGTTCTGAGATGCAGGTTGAGCACACATTTGTGGATTGTGTTGGTTTGGTTGTGGAGGGATAAAAGACACAGTCTGAGGCACCGGCTGGGGTGGAGGCAGCTCCGTGCTGGTTAGTTGGACTGGTTGCTGTACAGGCAGCACCTGATTCTGCTGCTCCTCTTCCAGACGTCTCTTCTCCTGATTTTCTCTGACCTTTAACACAGTCGGCACCAAAAGTATTAAAATCTCTAAAGAGGCCATTACAAGGCGAGTCACACGAATACATCATGGCACAATTACACACAATCTATGACAGATATGATAACACATGATAGTCTATGGCTTGTATGGACACACCTGCTGCCTCTGTGCTCTCTTCCGATTGATTAGAGACACCCTGTCCTTTATGGCCTTCGCAATGGTCTTGTGGTCACCTTCAGCCACATACCCAGACTCAACCTACAGTGCAAAGACAAAGTAGAAGATACTGATGACAACAAAAACTAATCTTGATCTTTTTTTTTTGTTGGGCAGTGTTTATACGTGTTAATAAGTTTTTTTTTAAAGATTTTATAGTTTAATTCACCATTTCCTGAGCCACATCTTCTGGGACATCTTTGACGAGGTCAAAAGAAAACTCAATAGCTTCGTTTTCTTTATATTTTCCCTTGAGTTTCTTTACATCCTCAATTCTCAGCCACAACTTCATGGCCTCAATCTCTCCATCATCCTCTTCTGCCAACTCCACACGCAGCCCTGTGTCCTCCTGGAAGAACGCATGGTTCAGAAGGTCCTTGATTGAATACCTATAAAGAGGAGACAGGCAGTGAGTTAAGAGGATTTTCTGGAGACCTTGACGGTGCTCAACTTATTAAATGTTGTCTTGTTGAGTTAAAGACCTCTCATCCTTGTTCTGACGAATACATCCCTCGATGATCTCTTTCACCTCAGGAATGGCCACCTTGTCGAAGCTGGCCGGCTTCACCCCCTATGGGAAACACAGAACCCAGAATGAGAATAGTTTTCATTCTCACTTGACCTTTTTTTTTATGTTGGAAATCATCCGGTATCTCGCTGTCGTTTTTAGTTCAGACTCAACAGTAGCATTACAAAAATAGTTAATAACTGAAATAATGACCACCTAAACTAACTTTATCCTTTAAATTTGTTTTGGAATTTATTTTGCTGAATGAATTGGATAGGGTTGCTCCCAAGAAACAATCTGTTAAAGGGATGTTATGCATTCTGTCTGCCGGCATTTAGAGATTGTGAAATGTGAAGCGATGGGAAAAGGAGGGCATGAGTCGGTGGAGGACAGCTGATGAGAGATGATGAATTGAGGCAATAAGCAACAGGAAACTGCCTGTTTCTACAGGAAGATGGGCGACGATGAATGGATGAGAACTGCACAGCTGCGCTGAAATAAGAAAATAGAAAGAACAACCTATATCCCCAAGGAGTACAACTGTAAAAACAGAGGATGTTCCCCTAACTATATGTAGGCCCTACAACACTATAGCAGTTTGCTTCTAAACTGAGGCAGGTGTGTCTGCTGCGCTACAGTATGGGCTACTAACGGCTCATTAAAGAACAAAATAACTACTCTGCTCTGGGGGGAATGAAAATGCGCTTTTGAGTCACGTGTCAAAGACTTCAGTATTTGTGCTTACGCAGTTAATGATAAACTGACATACTTTCCAGATAACAGCCTGGGAACAGGTTGAACATTTTTTTTTATCTATGAGACTCATAACTGTATGAATCATATGACTGAATCATATCAGTGACCCATGCATTTCAAAGGTAACCTGTATGAACAACACTGAAAATATGTTGCTTTTCCTAAGACAGCTACTGCACATTCTGCAATGATGACAAGACTGAACCATTAGCCCTTAGAGAAACAGCAGGGCTGTACTTGTTCAATCATCCACACCTCATATCTACATGATTAACCAACATACACCACACCGCCGAGGAAGAGAAAAACTCAAACAATATGAGGTGATCTGAGAGGCTTGTTTTCTATTGAAGGTTTTCTAAATTTGAAGGTCACTCAATAAGAGCAAGGGGAAATTATAAAGGAGATACAGGAGTACAATCAAGTTTAGAGCTGAAATACAAGACTAGAGGACAGAAATGTAATATGAGCTGCGTAAAGAAGTGAGCCGAACTATAAAAAATGTCCAGAATGGGACACTAGCCTTCTTGGCACATAGGAAGAGGTGAAGGAAGGGGCATAGGGGTGATGTGGATGGTTGAAAAGAGGACTTACGCTGGTAACTCTGCGGTAGATCTGTGCAGCATTCTGGCACTCTGAGTAAGGGTACTCTGAGGTGGCCATCTCCAGCATGCACATTCCAAAGGCATACACATCCACTGACTCGTCGTACTTCTCCTCATACATCTCAGGCGCCATGAACTCAGGGGTACCTTAAATCAGAACAACTTTTCAGAACTCGCGAACTCCCTTACTGATTGACTGGGGTTCTCACAACCCATTGACCCTCTGCTCCTCTAACCCATGAGGGGTTGAGGAAGAGGAGGTTGAGAAGAGTGACCAGCCGCTGACATCTCGGGGGTAGAACCTGTGAGGTGAAAGTTGGAAGAGAGAGAGAGAGAAAAAAAGAAAAAGGGGAAGGAAAGCAAAAAAAGAGACAGAAAACAAAAAAGGAGGGAGAAGCTGGGCTCAGTTAGACTGTAGAGAAGAAGGCACGTGTTTGTCTGTGTAAGACCTTAACACAGTGCGATATAATGTGACCGATATGCAGAACACACTCGCTAGCCAAAATGAATGTTCTTTACATTCAAAGATTAGCTTTAAAATTAGGAATTTTATATCCAGGCCAATATATAGTGACATTTCAAAAGGATGCCAATGATCTGGGTATGAAAATATGACCAGCTATGGAAAAAACTTTTGTCAAGACCTTACCTTACAACCACATCAACATTGCCTCTTATATTACACCTACCTTTGGTAGTCTGACTTACCATCTCTTCCTGTCCTGCAGGAGCAAACGTTAGGGCCAAGGCTGAGAGAAGCATGTTCCATAGCTAGTTACTGTGTTGAGCAGTGTGTTCATGCGTATCAGTCTTGTTCTATTAATTAATTATCTTACATTAAATCTCAGGTCTTACACAGAAAAACTGATTGATTATTTGAATGTAATTGTTTTTGATATTGATGTATGTTACAGCACACTGTCAGACTTACCAGGCCCATTTAAGTTCATACTTACTCAATGACCAGCAGTACCCTATTCATTCCAAACAGCAGAATTGGGCACAGCTGAGGCTAGAGCCTACATTTTAAAAAACATACCCAAGAATGTGAAGGTAAAAAAATTAAATAAAAATATAAAAGGAAAAAAAGGCAAGAGGCTGACAGAGAGAAAATGTGGAGAGCTCCCTGGACACAAAGAAGGAGCAAAAACATTCTGCAGTCCTGCAATATTTTAAAAGACAGTAAGAGACAAACACTAGAGGCAAAAAACCTGTCGAGGCAAATCCATAGAAAGAGATGTTAAACATTATCAGTGTTACCGGTAAACAGACCACATATTTCCAAACCACAGGACAAAGACCAGTCTACAACAGACGCAATGGCCATACCTTCAGCCATGACCAGGTTAGCCTGCAAGAAGGCATGACAACCATTATAATACTGGTATTAATATTTAACAGGATGAGAAATGTTTGGCTCTACTTACATTCAGTAGTTGCCTGGAAAAGAAACTCTCTTTTTTTGGAGAAACATGGAACAGAATATTCTGTACAGTGACCAAACTTGTTGGAGTGCAAAGAGCGAAAGCCTTGTGGTTATCTGCCTAAGATTACCACATTATTTGGCCTCCATTTGAGCTGTGGTTTGAGAGACAGCTGAAACGCTGTGGTCTGTTTTTGAACCACATCGTCAGAAAACAAGACAATGGAAAACATCTTCTTCTAACACCATCATTGTCAATACAAACAGAACATCATGACCTCAGAACAGGTGCTGTCCCAAAGCAGGATAAAGGCAAGGAGATAGAAGTGACTTTGGGGTCGTACCTATAACACTCTTGGCAAAGGATGAACGCTTGAGTGTGGCCAGTCCCAGGTCACCAATCTTGACAGACCCTGTTGGGCCTGTGATGAAAATGTTGTCACACTTAAGGTCCCTGTGGATGATCGGGGGAGTCCGAGTATGGAGGAAGTGAAGACCCTTCAGGATTTGTCTACACCAGCTCCGCAGCACTTTAATTTTCATCACTTTGAAACGCTTCAGATATCTGCAAGAAAATGGATCATCATTTTCTAACATTCTCTGCTGCATTTCTCTAAAGTATCAAATGTAACACGGAACAAATTAGGCTAGTCTTTCCTGGAGACTTCAAAATGAAAGCATTGTATTAAATAATCATTCAATTATTACTATATTTTAGTATCATTACATTACTACTTTGTTAAATCTACACCTGAGATAATAAAAAAAAAAAATCATAATCAATAATCTGGATGCTGCTTTATCAAAATGATACGAGTCCTGATTTGTGGTTTATTTCAGCCCAGTTGGAGACTCACGTTTTGAGTGTGCCAGATGTCATGAGTTCCGTGACCAGAACAATACACTTCCTGCCTTTGGAGGGTCCCTCCCACGAGTCGTAAAAACGGACAATGTTGGGATGCTGCAGTCCCTTTAACATCCCCGCTTCCTCCTTGAAGCGCTGCCGCTCTGTCTTTGACAGCTTACGATCCTGCAGGGGGCAAAAAGGAGAATAGGAGACGTTTGAAAATGTTCTACAACTCAGAGGGCTATGCTTTATAAAGATGTGTATGGGTTTATAAAGAGTTATGAAAAGATGAGGTACAAATATCTGAAATGATAAAGATTATCAGTATTAATGGCCATGAAAGAATGTTTTTCCTATGCAGCATCTGAATGCAATCATGTATCATAAGTTAGTCATCAAGACATTCCAGGTTAAAGGGTTAAAAATGTATTTGAAAGGTTAATAAAAAAGGTATTAGAACACATAGTTTTCTTTCAGCACTTGGTCATATGACTCAAGCATATACACAGTTGAGACACAGGGATGCGTCCCCGTTTTCTCTGGCAGACGACTATGTAACAAAAGGAGCGTGTCTAGCTTTGTCCCAGATTGGAAGAAAACCAAAACAAGTTAAGAGGTACAGTGCAGACTAAGTCAAAAATAAACAAACAAAAAAACAGAAACACACTCTCCTCTTAAGTAGGTTTAAGCAATGCGAGGGAAATAAATTATAAATCACCATAACCAGAGGATATTATAAATAGACAGTACATTACGTCATTGGTAAACATCTGGAAAAACACCTGCTGTAACGCATGTAAATTTATTATTTATTAGGAGCGTTCTTGTTTGGTTCATTCTGGTAAATAAGACTGTTTAGCATTGTTCACTTTAGCCACATTGATAGATGTTAATGATTATTAAATATGTAACTAGTATGAAGCAAATGTTGTGCTCAACTGGTCTTCTATTCTGAATAAAGATAAGGATGATATGAGTTGACAAATGTGTGGCAGCTTAGGGGTTTGTCAATTACTTGTGGGGAAATGTATATAGACCTGATAGCAATATGCCCTGATGGATTTAACATTCCATAAAATGACTAGAAAATAAAGATGGATAAGGCAGAAATGCCGTTTGGCGTCTTCACAAAAATCTGGAATGTGTAAAGCCAGCCTCATGTTTCCTGAGCAATTCCTGGTATGGCCTGTATATGCAACGTGCGCGAGATACAGTTAGGGTGTGAAACCCCACAGCTAAAGAGTTTCCTTGAAAACCCCAGAGACCTGGCAATAGACCAGGCTGTCCAGGAAATTCAGCCCATTGGAGCCCTGTGGCGAATGCATGTTTGACTTTGTGGGTGTGTCAGCACCAGACTGTGAACTTTCCAGTGAGTGACAACACGCAATGAAAAAAATATTTGAGAGTGCTGTGGCCGTTGCTGGAGGCGTTCTGGAGGTTACAGGGTGAATATTTGTCTTGTCTGAGACAGGGCAGGAAACACAAAATGAAAAGTGTATGACACACCTTTAAAGAATTAGGAGCAGAGGAGATGACACTAATTCAGAAAGAATGTCAAGAAACCAGAGGTTTAGAGAAGACAGACAAGTAGTGGAGGCTCCATGGACTTGGATCGACTGACCTATTTTCTAGAGTATTTATCTAGTGGGGCAGTGGCTCCCATTTGTCTTTCTGTGCCCCATGTGAAAAAGTCATGCAGAATATGCACAGCAGCAGTCACAGAGTTCCAGGCCTTGGGTGTGTAGCACCACAACCCCCACACACACTTAACTGCTGTATCAATGAAAGCATTTCCACATACAATCACTGCCAATACTTCCCTTTACAAGTGTAAACCAGTAAGAACTGCATTACCTGTAAGATATATTATAATTCACTTGCCTAACGCACATCTACCTTAACCTCTGCATAAAAAACTGAGGAATTTGTGGTGATTTGTGAAGTCACATGCTAACACACTGCTGTGACTTAAACATTTCAGGATCTCTACTTAACAGGCGGCTTCAACGTTTTTCTGTACAGAGACAAGAAGCAGATTGTACTTGTCAAAGATAACTCGAGGCTGTTGTCCCTTTCTTAATATGGCTTATGGATGATGACATTCTGTAAGATAATAGTATTTAGTTTGTGCTGAAGTGACCAACACAAAAAATAAGAAAACAGAGAAATAGGTCACTTGTAGATATGTAGGCGTTATTTAGTATGGAGCCATCAATCCTTAAAAGAATGTAGGGCCTGTGGAGCATTTTTTAAGAGGCCCCGGACCAGTAAAATCTCTCCAGGAATTTACAATCTTTAAATCATGAGATAGACATCACACCCCCTATCAACTGTAACTTGAAAGACTTGAAAGCTCTGAACCATGTGACCTGCTTACTGTCACTGGTGACAGTTCCTATCACATCCACGAGCCCTAAGCAGCGAGGCCAAAGGTTACCTATCCAGACCTATGACATTCATAGGATAATTAACGTCCCTGCTTACGATGCGTTTTGACAAATTACTGTGTGTCGTCACTTTAGGTAACTTACTTAAGTGAAATAACAAAGTAATGATTTGTGCAGATTTTCTTGAATGACAGGTGAGTCAACCCATCAGCCGAGTTGGCTGTGGTTTGTTTATCCCTCTTCCTCTTAGAATCTCCCTTAATTGACCTAATATAGATTGTGACGCTCAAAACCTCAACATGATGTTCACCATTAGCAAAACCAAAAATCTGACCATGTCTATTTTTTTCTACACCTGGTTGTGTGGTCATACTCTGCACGCCCCTTTGAGGGAGAGGCACCAGCAGCTGCACTTAAACCAGAGCAGCTTTATATGACTGAAGTAATTCTTCCTTTTTTAGTTGTTGGGGTAGTGTTACACAGTGTTTCCACAGATCACTTCCAACTTGGCCCTAAAAGAATAGTTCACTCTCTGTATCAAGGATATCTGTTAAGACACTGGAAGGATCCAGCTGGCCCAGTCCCCCCAATGGCAGTTCCCATAGCAACCAAGGTCAAAGCACAAACCCAATTCGCACAGAAGATATGATATAAACCCAGTGTACGGTTGAGAGAGTAGGATTCTGCTGTGCCTTTTTTCAGCCTCAGTGTGGAATGATGTGTTTTGCCCAAAATGCTCTTTTCTGATTGGTTAACTGCTGAGTGTTTGTCAAAAAATGTCATCATCTGGGTATGAGTCACCCAGAGGATGACCTGGGTCATCTGTTACAGCGGGCAAATATCACCACCACCTCCACCACGCAGGCATTTCTTTGACTGAGAGATATAAATGTAAACAAATTATGAAGGCTACAAAACGTTTTATCCATTTTAAATGATGACACACAGACTTTTGCAACACCTTGCTCTCAGGTTTAAACAAGAGTGACCTCGCCCATCAGCTACCAGTAAGCAAACCTTAGTATGAAATCACTTGCTGCACTGGGAGGAAAATTAAACAGTGAATGAGGCTCTAGTCAGATGTGGTATTAATCACCATGTGTCACAAGGGATCTGATCATAAGTGGAGAGCTCAAAGTTCATCACTTTACACCTCACAGTAGGATGTGTCTCTACATGTGACTCAAGTGATCACTTGTGATCTGATCATACTTCCCTGCTCTATATGAAAAACACACTTGCTTCATTTATTTTTGCTTTGACAAAATGATGTTTTTAGACAGTGACGATCTCATCCAAATTAGTTCATTTCAATTATAACTAAAACTTTTTATTCTACCCATGTTAATTTCCTCTACAATAAAGTAAAACAGTTGAACACAACTTAATGAAAATCAATTCATCATTTAAAGATTCTACCCTGCCATCAGAAACATACTGCTATACATATCATTATATTATTTTAACAATAATCATTGAGCCCCAATACTATCTGGACATATTATGACCTAAGGGGTTTCCAGCCAATGTGAAACACACCTAAAGCCAGTTAACTACAGTCTGACCAAAGTGGAGCAGAAAATACTGCTTCTAGGCAATGGCCATCATAAATAACCAAACAATACTAAAAATAGAGTGAGTGAAAAAGGCACGTGATCATGCCAAAGGCTGGCTCTGTCAGGTCCCTGCTCTGAGGTTGACACTGAGGGCTCGATGCAGCCCTTTGAGAGATACTGTTTGAGATCTGAGGTCTGTTTGGAAATAACTGTTTTGTTTTACAGAGAAACTCTGACACATGGAAATGAGGTCAGAGATCACTGTGACTGTCAGCAAAAGACAAAAGAATGGATCCAAGCTATTTCACGTCTGCCTGTATGACTCATCATCGGATCTTAATTACGTCGAGACACACACCATGAATCGTCAAAGTATTCTCATTGTTGATGACAGCCACTAAATTTCGTTTTGCTGAGTGTGACTTTGTTGATTTGTGTGAATCATCGGCTTAACATTTTTTTTTCATAGGCAAGGCTCGTCCAACTGAAAACAGCCTGCACTTGTGGATAACTCCACAGATAACATATGTATATGCAATCACTTTACTAAATAGGATATTTGTTCCGAATTCTGTTTATGTCCATCTCAGAAATAAACAACTAAAATTCAAAATTGTGAAGTAAACTTAAAGACTTGCAATGATGAAGAATAATTACAGATGAGTCACTATTCCACTGTTTAAATATAGCATGTCAATCTCAGCGGATACCATCAGCCAGATGGACAGGCAGCTCCTAGAACTTCCAAAGGATACCTGGGAGGGAGATGTACAGTGCCTTGCATAAGTATTCACCCCCCTTGGACTTTTTCCCATTATGTACTGTTACTAACTGGAATTCAAATAGACTTAAATAAACTTTTTCCCTTTTGATCAACAAAACATGCATAGTACTTTGGAGGTGCAAAATAAATTTTATTGTGACACAAACAATAATGAGAACAAAAAAGTTGACATCTGTTGGGTGCATAAGTATTCACCCCCCTGTGTCAATACTTGGTAGAACCCCCTTTCGCTGCAATTACAGCTGCAAGTCTTTTGGGGTATGTCTCTACCAGCTTTGCACATCTAGAGATGGAAAGGTTTGTCCATTCTTCTTGGCAAAAAAGATGAAGCTCAGTCAGATTGGATGGAGACCGTCTGTGAACCGCAATCTTCAAGTCTTGCCATAGATTCTCTATTGGATTGAGGTCTGGGCTTTGACTGGGCCATTTTAAGACATTAACATTCTTTAATCCAAACCATTCCTTTGTAGCTCTAGCTGTATGTTTATGGTCATTGTCCTGCTGGAAGATGAACCTCCGCCCCAGTCTCAAGTCTTTTGCAGACTGCATCAGATTTTCTTCAAGGATTTCCCTGTATTTGGCTCCATCCATCTTTCCCTCTATTCTGACCAGTTTCCCTGTACCTGCTGAAGAGAAGCATCCCCACAGCATGATGCTACCACCACCATGTTTCACTGTTGGGATGGTGTGCTCAGGGTGATGGGCAGTGTTGGGTTTTCGCCACACATAGCGTTTTGCATTGAGGCCAAAAAGTTCAATTTTGGTCTCATCTGACCAGAGCACCTTCTTCCACATGTTTGCTGTGTCTCCCACATGGCTTCTGGCAAACTCCAAACGGGATTTTTTATGGATCCCTTTCAACAATGGCTTTCTTCTTGCCACTCTTCCATAAAGGCCAGATTTGTGGAGTAGACGACTAATAGTTGTCCTGTGGACAGATTCTCCCACCTCAGCTGTGGATCTCTGCAACTCCTCCAGAGTAACCATGGGCCTCCTGGTTGCTTCTCTGATTAATTTTCTCCTTGTCCGACTCTTCAGTTTGGGTGGACGGCCTCCTCTTGGTAGGTTTGCGGTTGTGCCATATTCTTTCCATTTTCTTATGATGGATTTTATGGTGCTCAGAGAGATGTTCAAAGCTCTGGATATTTTTTTATAACCTAACCCTGCTTCATATTTCTCCACAACTTTATCCCTGACCTGTTTGGTGAGCTCCTTGGTCTTCATGATGCTGTTTGTTCAGTAATGATCTCCAACAAACTCTGAGTCCGTCACAGAACAGGTGTATTTATACTGAGATTAAATTGCAGACAGGTGGACCCTATTTACTAATTATGTGACTTGCAAATGTGACTTGTGAATGCAATTGGTCGCACCAGATCTTTGTTAGGGGTTTCACAGTAAAGGGGGTGAATACATATGCACTCAACACTTTTCAGATTTTTATTTGTAAATAATTGTGAAATCCATGTAATATTTCCCCCCACTTCCAAATGATGCACTATTTTGTGTTGGTCCATTACATAAACTCACGATGAAATAAATTTTAATCTGTGGTTATACCATGACAAAATGTAGAAAAGTCCAAAGGGGGTGAATACTTATGCAAGGCACTGTAGATAAGTGGAAGATGACATGGTCGAAGATGGATGACTGAGTAAGAAAAGGGAGGCGCATTAATGTATTCCTCAGCTTCCTCTCCGTGGTGACCTACTTATTGAGCAGACATGCCTGCAATGTGAGATCCGAAACAAATGGGTGGGTTCATGGGTGGGTGAAAAAGGGTGGACGCCTAAAAATTCTTGAAAGACTTTGGACAGATGGTACCTCACACTAAACCAGGGCCATTTCCTTTAGACTTAAAACACTCAAGTTTTTAGCCGTGGTTGCAACATGGCTTGAGGGAAAGTTGACCGGATCATCCAACAGTGGAGTTCTCCGGTTTCAGAGTGAAATAGCTCTAACTACTTAAAACCTTGGTGTGACGTAGGGTATAACAGATATACGTGTTTATGAAAAGTCCTTTCCTACATGGTCCCTTGTCCCAAAAATAAATGTGATAAATTACAAAGTACACACAAAAAACCCATTTGCTTGATCACCTACATGTAAAACTTAACACCAGTGTAGGGATCTGCAGCAACACTGCATTACATCCGGACGGGACTGCCAGTATTGTCCTGGACATTTTTTGCAATGTTTGAGGAAGATTTAAAGAGTTAAGAAGGGAAAACTTGCTGGACAGGTTTTTATCAGCATTCAAGCGTAGAGTCCTGCTTTGGCTGACACCAAATTCCCAATGAACAAACAAGGTGCAAGACCGATTACTCACTGAATCTAGCATCAATGGGAAGCAAAGCAAGAATTGTATTACAGAATGAGCCCACGCTCCTTTGTGAATTGATGCAATCTTACAAACTCTCTCCGAATAAATTTTCTTTGTAGACAAATATTGGCATTTTTATGAAAATAGTCAATAATTCTTTTATTGCTGTCAAAAAGCAGCCAAGAAGAAATGGTTCTAATAGCATGCTTGTTTGAAGAGGCACTGAACAATTGAGAGTTGAGGGAGAAAACCCAAATACATACTGTATGTAATTTAACATTATGTTCTAGAAATGTGCCCTCAGGATGTATGTGGAATGTAACAACAGTTGAGAGATCATGGGACAGCTTTAAGGACCACATGTTAGGGGATTTCAGCCAGTGTGTGTGTAGTTGAACCATTTGTAGTGCTGAAACTCTTGAGTTGACAGAGGAACGAAGGGGGAACGAGAGTGTCAGGTTACAAGTTCATATTTCAGAACAGACCACAAGCCTTAAACAAAGCTGGTTCTCATTCCATTCTAGGAATTGCAGTAAATCTCCCCTATCCACTGGATCGGACCCTAAATACAAGTAGAACCTGACAAAGATCCAGCTGAGTTCTGCAGTGAGGGGGATCATTTTCTACACACCAAGTGAACAAACAGATGGATGAGGACAATTGGATTTCCGCTTGCCTTTTCAAACTGGTCCAGACAATGTCACAGGATATCACAAAGATTGTTTTCTGTCTGCTCACATACTGATTCAAGCCCCGATCTCAAGTAAATTAATAAATCATTGACTCAAGAAACAATAACTTGTGAATGACTCAAGTCTTTTGCCTTGTGATGTCTACTTATCCTTAGCTGTAGCCCTACCACTAACCTGAACCTCTCATCTAAATATCACTTTGCCATAGAGGAAATCAAAGAACTAACAAAGAAGATAAATTGGAGCATTCACTATGGGTAAGGAACAGAATATCAAGTTTCACATGTGTGCTACAGCAGTTGGCCGATAAGTTGTTTTTAGATCAAAGAGAAAGAAAGAGGGGAAAAAAAGATTGTTACGTTTAGACAAGAAAAACA
Organism: Pleuronectes platessa; assembly: GCF_947347685.1. Classification (NCBI taxonomy): domain Eukaryota; kingdom Metazoa; phylum Chordata; class Actinopteri; order Pleuronectiformes; family Pleuronectidae; genus Pleuronectes; species Pleuronectes platessa. Next base: position 10,382,383 of record NC_070632.1, on the reverse strand, counting down.
AATAAAAACGACCTACAGTGTAATTTTAACTAATTGTTGTAGTCGGAATTTGAAACAAAAAGATTAAAGAAAAAAATAGAAGGCCGGGGGGTTGACCCAAGAAACAGGCCTTGGCAGGCAGACCAGCCTGCACTGCTTCACACAGGAGATTCCTCTATCAGGAATGTGACCCATTTTACATTCAGACAAGCGGTCGGAGCAGAAACCCACTGCGCATGTGCGTGATTCGCTCTGTGTGAGGGGGGAGGGGCACGTGCCTTCAATCTTCACATTGTTCTGAACCCAGTGTGCATGAGCTGTGGCTGTATGTGCTGCTGTGTGAGGCCTGTGCCTCTCATGACATGGGGAAAGCGTGACAGTAAAAGCAAACATTCATCTGGCGAATGAGGTCAAACTTTGCTATGGGCCATGTAGCTGGAGACAGCACATCTGCAAAAAGCATTTAGACAAGCATTTTAGGGGAAAAAACTAAGATATAAATATATCTGGTTCTATAGAGCAGGTTTACAAAGAGGAATAAAACATAACCGAATACACTTTCTACAACAGTTCCTGGAAATGTTTGCAAACTATAATCATTACAATGACATTTTTTTTCTTACAGCATTTTGGATAGATTTTCATCCTAACCTAAATAACAAATCTCCCCTTTCTGCAGACAAGAATTTGCAGTTACAGCATCATGTGTTGCTAAGATAATTCTGCATGTGTGGAGGAAAGTTATAATAATTAATTTCAAAAGGGGCCTTTAAAGTAATTCGCTACTGTGGAAACTGAATACAGGAAATCATTATCATTATTACTCAATTCTGCAAACTACCAGTGCAATTAAAAAAAGTCTACCTTGATATCTATTCAAGGGTATTGTGCTGTATCTCAAGTGTTGGTTATTCATTGGTCATAGTTATAAACATTTATTATACAAGCCTTGATAGTGCATCTTTATGGCAAAATAATGTGCAGTCCTTACGACCGCTGTTGACTGAGTTGTACCCAAAAACTGAAATTTGCAAGGTTTGTCCGACTCAGAAGGGAAATGACAAAGGCTATATCTCAGGTAACATTGTGGAAGAAAATTGCATTAGCTCAACTCCACCCTGTTTAGGGCCTGGTAAAAGCAGGCCTAGTAAAAGCAGGCCTGAACATGGACACTCGCAGGAGACTGCAACACCAAAGGACGCTCAATCAAAGAACATGAGTAACTGATGTCCTCCCAGCTGTTAATGTGTAGACACATGCACAGAGTTAGAGTGAAGAAAAAACTGAAATGAGAGTGATGGAAATAAGTGAAGGGCAACAGTAAGAACTTCTAGTTATCCCAATTTCATACCTGAAGCTCACACCAAGCCACCTCCACTGTGGTCTCAGTGTCCAAGCCCTTGTAGACGGTCTTGAAGGAGCCACGACCAAGTTCGATGTCAAACTTTAGGAAACGCCCATCTGGAGATGTTCCCACTGCCACCGACTCTGCCTCTTCGATGTCATCCTGCACTTTTTTCTCAGCTTCCCTCTGCTCTGCCTCTGCCCGTGCCTTAGCAGAGTCCTTATCTTCTCCTTCCTCCCCTTCTCCAGGATGCAACTTCACTTCAGTGGTGCTTTCAGTTTCTGTTCGACTTGGCAAATCTCTTTCCAAGCATGGTACGGAGTGGGACACTACCACCACCTCTACGTCACAGACATCTTGTACATTGGCAGGCTCCTGTTCTAAAGGCACTACTTCCACCTTAGCTATTTCTATGTCTTTTCCTTCCACTACTCCTCTGCCACTATCAGCAGACTTTTCATTTTGAGCTAAGGTGTTTTCAGTCCGGGGCAAATAAGCAGCAGCAGCCTGCTGCCGCTGAGGGACGGATTCACGTAAATGAACCCGTTGGGGAGCAGGGATGGGGATCTTGCTGGGTAAAGGGAGGGCCAATGCTGTAGCATTGGAATCACTGATGACACTCCGACGCAAGAAACGGTGTTCAGGGTTACACCGATCACGCTCCATGGTGTGATGCCGCCGTCTCACTTCTGCCGGTTGGCGGCTATCACTAATCATTGAATCAGAACTGGGGCCTTCTCCACTCTTCTGGGGGGGTGCCAGGAACTTCACCATTTTGTCATCTGGCTTTTCCGACATCCCACCACCCACACCAAGAGTAAGGGGGTACAACTACTGTCAAATTAAAACAAGGATATTTCCATGTCCGTGATATAGCCTTGTATATTCAATATGTATCTCTGCTTTAAAAAGGCACAAGATAGAAAGTCTTCCAACTTCTATCTCTTGCTGTCTTTTTATTGATCAGTCTTTACACATATAGTACAGAGACTGGAGGTGTAGAATGGGAGGTGTTCTCTCGTAGATAGAAAAGGATTGAACACCGTAGGAAGAGACAGAGGGCTGATGTTGATTTGCGAGTCTCTCTAGGTCCACACCATCCATCCTGTCAGACTCAGGCTCCAGGTTCTCTCAAGCATAGGGGATCACTGGTGAGGAACAAATGCACAACCTACGACAGGGACGTCCTACTGCAAGCCAAGGAAGATGTCGGCACACTCCAGATATATATTCCAGTAGAGTTTCACTGCAAAAGAACAGAAAAAAACAAAAGTTCAGTGACGTCTTTTGTGAAGTAACCCGCGTTATGTCAAGTGTCAACAAGATTAGTAAGAAACCCGCCTAAGTGTTCGCGAGCAGAATTTACAGTATACATCAAGTTCAATAACACTGCTTTACAGGTAAGCACAGCTGACACAAACCATATAACCAGTGCCTCAGACAATACTTCAGTCTACTGCTTGTCTACATGAGCATTAATCGTGGGCTGCACTGAAGCAACACCATCTAGTGACACACTCCCTCTCTGATAAGATTTGGTGTCTTGCCGAAGGACATGTCATGCACAGTGAGGGCACATGTTTCCCGTCACCGTGACTCCACTGCAGGTCCTCAACTTTAATCACATTACACACTGGACAATATTTCCCTGCTGAGCCCAGATCGATTAAAAGAAAACATGAAACTGATTAGCAAGCATGACATGTTTTATATCTGTATCAATAGTTAAAGTAAGCACCGAAGGAAGTAAGGTGGGACCAATACTTAATGCATCTAGCAGCCCTTTGCAGTGACACAGTAACCCCTCTCAGCCCCACGTTTGTTCAAGCTCAGAAATAACTAACCGAGCACAGATGACAACCGATTTGTTCTCAGTCTGTGGCACAAGGACGACATCAAACTCACAGAGACACTTAATAAGTTAATGAACACGATTAACTGAGATTAAGTCCCATTACCTGAACGGCTTCTGCACATACCGTGCTAAAGCAGCACAAGCCCACCACAGCATTTAAACTGAAGCAGCAGAAGACACGTGTAACCGGGATCGTTAACAGGCCTGCAATGACAACCTTATTACTTATTACACATCGATACCCTGACTCGGATGCAGCCATTTCCAGCTCAGGGAGCCACAATGTCAAAGCCAAACCGAGGCGACGTTAGCGGCCAGAACATGTCGATACACAAAAACTGACACACACCGCGTATTCGTTAGCTTCATATTTTAAACCGAGCACACACACACACACACACACACACACACACACTTCTTCCCCGAACGCACCCCATTCCTCACCGTCTCCTACGGGACACCGGGACCATCTAATACAGCAACATCGAGCATACAAAGCGAGGAGGAGCAATTGCTCTTTGTTAGCCTGCTAACGGCCACAGCTAGCACACACAGCGAGTTAGCTGTCGTTAGCTAATCCTTAACCAGCCATGAATGATTCCCACGTCCCGTTTTTTTCAAAACCACATCCCTGGCTGTGTTTAGAAATCCGAGGTGCGTTTATTTCACGGTGTGTTATCACGTGTAACACGTTTTTTTTAAGTTAAAATTGAGCGTTTGTGGTGTACTGACGTGTGTACCGTGTCACGTCCAAGCTTCCGCCCCTGATTGAGTCAGTAGGGGCAAGATCACACAGTGGCAGCGGCAGCTCGTAGAGGAACTTCCTGTGTCAGTAAAAACTGCCACGAATATGTAAAGGCAGCTGCTTTTGGTACCAGTCTGTTTGGAGGCAGTGGCCTTTGTTGCCACACTGTCTGAGAGCAACTAAAGTTGTGTATCTAACAAACTGTCATAAGCAAGTATATAGTGTCTTTGCTCTCGGAGGGTTGACCTCAAAATGAATCAAGAAAAACGCCACATCTATCAGATCCATATGCAAGAACTCAAAGACTGTATTCCCCCGTATCAGTAACAGTGTGACTGATACTGTGCCTGAGTATATAAAAATGCCACGGCTCATGTAGCAATTTATTGACTACAACTGTACCACAGTAAATGGAAATACCTCAAAAGGAACAAAGTTTTTTGTAACGGTCGGACCAGCCAAACTCTCCATTTATTTGTAATCTCTCTAGGCTGAATACATGTATTCAGTGTTTTTGTCTTACAAGACAGAAAAAAGAGAAACTCAAAATGTTACTTTCCAATTGCATTTAAACCATTTACAGATTTATTTATTATCTCAAGTTGACTTTGGCCCAAATGTTTACCTTATGATGGGATCTCGTAGGCATTCTCCAAGGACTCAAGAGTTATGAATTTCTATTGTGTAAAAGCATCAGTGCATATCCTAGATAAATGGCAAAAAAAAAAAGCTGTAAACAACCAACAGCTAATGACCTACTACTTTTTAACCAAGTTGAATGTCTTCAGTATTTATATTTAGCTGACGGTGACTCCATGGACAGCAATATTGATTCGGGCTGGTTTATCCTCTTTAAAAAAGTGAAACGTACGGATATTGAAGCAAACTGATATTTCTACTTTCCTGGCTAACCAGTCATTTCAAGTTCATCCCCCACCGAGGTTACCAAAAACAACTTGAAATATATAACCTTTTCTACTTTTGATGGCAGGTAGACATTCAAAATGTGTAAATAATCGCCTTTTTTATATTACAGTAGTTTGTGCAACCGCAGATCATAATAACTAAATTAAAGCATTAAATTATAGCATTGTCTATTGTAATGATATATTGTGTCAGTGATGGTAAATGTTAATAATGGAACCTTAAAAAGGGGCTACAGAGGTGCGGAGACTTTAATATTCAAAAAAAACTTTGTAGTTTACAAGGCATGAACATGAATTGGTTAATGCTACATTAATAAAAGCTTCACGCCATCATCATTTAAGACAAAGGTGTAAAGTTTCAGCGGTAGTTTCCCCAAACAGGGTGTCAGCAGTGGCAACTGCCTTAACGAGTCAGTGGCAGTTTCACCGGAAGTGCCTCCACGAGCTGCCGCTGCCACATTCTGAGCTCGCCGTGTCCTGGTGGCCCAACAGTAAACGCCGAGCTGAAACCACCGGATGCGTTGGCCCAGTGTGACGCCGGTTGGAAAGCAACCAGGCAGCGAGAGATAGCGCCAGAGCTACACGGCAAGCTAACGTTAGCTAGGCGGGTCCAACCGATGGCCTACCGAGCCAGGCCCACCTCCCAGCTAACCCCCCCATTCAATTTGACTGAAGTATCACAACGCTAACGGTTGATTTGTCTGTTATTACGCAGTGTGGAATTATATTTTATAACAGCTGGGCATATCCAGCTGCTACACCTGCCACGTAAATAAATAAAACCCCTGTGTATTTGTAATGAGCCAGATTCACATGTAGACGCAGGTAAACAGGGAGACACAATTGAACAGGCTCCCGCGGACGGTAATCACTTTCTGGCAGACGATCACTCCTCGGTACGACACCTGTCGGCAGACAGACAGCGACCTACCTCCGTAACGTATCCACAACACAGCTGACCGACGGCGGCGATGAAATCCTCCGCACAGCGTGAATCCGTCTCGGTGTAGATGAAGAGGAGACACACATGTGTATAATCCTGCCGCGGGGAGAGGACACGTTCGACGGCGGATGTCAGAGTTAAGATTTGGGAGCTCGCTCTCAAACAAGCGGGGCTGTTGCTACATATTGACCCAAGAAACTGGTTCTTCCTCAAGCGCATGCGCCGCGGAGGGATGACATCATCAACGCACACACAGACAGTCATGCTATCAGTGCTTTTTTATGTCTCTATTCCAGGGGTTTAAAGTTTAGTCTTAAAATTAATTCAACAACAAAAACAACATTTAATATAGAACTTCCGCTATAAGATAAGAGAAGATAACACTTTATTGATCCACACACGGGGGAAAGGTAGTTGTTACAGCAGCATGCAGGTCAGAATGAGGTTGACAAGATAATACAAACATATATATATATTAAAAAAGGCAATAGGATAAAATAAAAAAGGCTGAGAATGTACATAATACAAGTAGTTGACTGTAGTGGTTTGTAAAGAAATTTTAAAAAGTAAAGTGCAGTGGCATGCGTATAATAAGACATTTATTAAAATCAGGCACGTGCACAGATAGACCCCTAGTTGTGCTCAAGAACTGGCCCTTTTGCCCTGGATGAGAAAAGTGCCCTTCTGCTGGAGCCCAATTTTTTCTTCATTCATCAATATTTACGAATAAAAATTACTCTCTCTGTCATCAATTGATGATTGCTGGTTGTACATCAAATTGCCCGTTAAGGATATTAAAGATTTTCTTCTATGGACAACTTTGGTTTAATCACAAGCTGCACAAACCAAGCTAGAGCATCAGAGGAACCCAGCAGCCAGCAGGGGGCAGCCTCAGGACATCACAGCAGACAGTGATTCTTGTAAGGCGTCCGAAGACAAGGTTGGAAAGTACTGCGTTATTCTCTAACAATAGGTTTTTAAAGTATGTTAAATCATCCAGTATCTAAAAGCCAAAAATATAAAAGTAACTTTTAAGTAAGGCTGTCAAATATATGTAGTAAAGTAGAAAATATTTTCTCTGAAGTTTTACTGATAATTTGTCAATGCTATAATTGCTTAATTCCTTAGCGTTATCATCAGGCGGAGTGGCCTAGTCGGCAGGGCTTCTGCTCTCTCACAATAGAGACTCGGGTACGAATCCCACTCTTTCCCATTGTCTCGCTGGCAATATACTGAAATTCTAAAATTTGCAGGATTTCTCCTATTAATTGCAAAACATATTAAACTATGAAATTTAATTAATTAAATAAATAAACAGGGAAAAGTTTTATAAAAATTGTATTAAAAAAAGCTAGCAGGATATGGGCTTCTGCGCAGTATGGTTCTGCGCAGGATGTGCGCGATGGACTTCTGCGCAGAATGTGCGCAATGGACTTTTGCGCAGGATGTGCGCAATGGGCGCATTTTATTTTTATTTTTTTATTTAATTTTATTTATTTATTTAAAAAATAAATTATTTAATTTTATATTTTTTTTTTATATTACATTTTTCATCATCATCATTTCTCCGCTCTGGTTCAGAGGAGATTATGTGCTTGTGTGTGTGGCCGCGGCGCTTCGGTTCTTCCCGACACTACGCTGCTGGTGCGAACAGCCAAAGTATTTAACATGGGCGAGGAAAGGAGGCGTACCGCTTTTCGCAGCGCTTCTACCTCCGGTGCGTCCCCGGGGTTAGAGGATGATGGTGTGACGTTAATGTATTGTTTTACATTGCATGTGTCACGTCATGATAAATCAGTCTCCTATGTCGCCTGTACCAGGAGCCGCCCCTGTCACTGGTTATCTTGGCTCGCTGACTGGCCGGTAACCAGCCGTCCGGACCGCTCCGTGAAGAAGTACGAGGAGATGTTTCTTTACTTGGAATGCGGCCACTTTATTTCTCGGATATACAGCAGGAGCAACACTCGCCTCACCGCTAGGTGGTCCGTCACTTCTACACACACTTTTAGCGTCTTTTCCCACAATACCCTGGTGCACTACGTCACACACTACGAACTATCCTTAAAGGGGCAGGCCATACCTGCAACACAACAGCTCTCGGTCTCATATACAGATGGCAAGAGAAAGCAGAGAGGGATTTTTACACACTGTCTGATAAAGACTCCGACAGTAAAGGGGTAGTGATGGATAAGGTTTTCTTTACCAAGTTAAGTCTTTCATTCTCACTTTCCACCTTAAAACTATGACATGAACTGAACTATGAACTAGTTCATGACGGTGTTTGTGCAATCCCCCGACGTTGTTTGGTGATAAATGAACCACAACATTAGCGCCGCTGAAAACATTACGTCGCAACTGGTCCGACGTTTCCTAAAAAATAAACAAACAAAAAACTCCGTGATTTCAAAGCCTTGTCCAGCTGTTTAGTGACGTTTGTCATGTTTAATGAAGAGAGAGAGGGAGAGAGATACAGACAGACAGACAGGCAGACAGACAGACAGACAGACAGACAGGCAGACAGATAATTTAAAGGCAGTTTTACTGTTCTACGAATTAGACAAGTTCACTAGTTTTGTTTAATTTAAAATCGTAATTATTTAAATGAAAGGTAGGTCTTAAGTTGAGCTACATGACAGTCTGGAGAGGTAAATTGTGGTATATTACTAGTGTAATGCTGCTTATGCTTCCACTCTGTCAGAAAACAGTAAAAAAATGTGTGTGTACTTTGTTGTCAACTTTATAGAGATTATGTAAGTCACTCTTGATAATTATGCACAACATTGATTTATCTCATTTACAAAATTTGCAGCATAATGCCAAGAAAAGAGAGACTCCAAAAGCAGAAGGACAGGGAACTGCAGCAAGCAGCTCAGGCTAGCAGCTCTCTTTTATCTTGGATCAGGCCATCAACTTGTAAAACATATGAGGGAGAATCAGTAACCCTACCCGGTCCAGAGGAGCCCGTCACATCACTAACCCTAACATTAACATATTATTTGGTTATTCAATATGGCCTTGTTTTGTCTGTTTTTGCCTGTTATTCATTTATTTATTCAAATTGATCATTTGAGTTAGTTTGTTAATAAAAATAAATATATAAGTTGAAAATATCCTTCTGTGTTTTTTATTTATTTATTATTATTATTTTTAATTTCATAAACAATTTTGGGGATGGTTGCCCTTTTTTTTGGTTTGAGCACCTGCACCCCAAAATGTCTGTGCACGTGCCTGATTAAAATACAGTTTGCCTCCCAATTATTTTCTAGTCTGTTAATTTAGACACTTCCAGTCAGTGTCTTTTTGTGGAAATGAACCTCAGGTGAAGCGGAATCACTCACATTTCTCTTTTACTGTTGCAGCGTCACTGCAAATGTTTGATTTGTCAAGTCAAGTCTATTTATATAGCACATTTCAAAACAACCCCGGTTAACCAAAGTGCTGCACAATAAGAGAAGACACAGTGCGCCATACAAGAACAAACGGAAATAGCATAGACCAGCATAGAACAAAATAAAATAAATATAGATTAAAATATCATTATTTTATCATTATATACTCTTATGCTGAAAAGAAAAAGGAAATCAATCTTGTACTATCACCATGTTTCTGTCCTTGTATTTCTCCTTGAACTACAATACTTACCTCTTAGTTTGCTTTCCAACTATTTTCTTTAATAACTTTTGTTATGCACCAAAGCAAATCCTTATACTTTAAAAACCTACTCAGCAATAAATCTGATTCTGATGCTGAAACATATTTTTATTTAAAATAATTTTTGAGGAATATATGATATTACCATACACAACTAATCACATATGTTTGAGCTGAAAGCCTTTTCTATAAAATATAGAAAATATAGATCAAAAGAATTTTTTTTGTGAATCTAGAGATATCCTAACCCACGACAAATAAACAAGCCTGGGACATTAAAATCTGTCGTAATGAAATCCTTAACAAATACTTCAACATATTGATATAAACAGGTATGGGCTATTTTGTCCTGTTTGGAGAACTCAAAGAAGAAACAAATATTAAAAACAAAATTAAATAAATAGTATTTTTCTCATTATGTGTTATTTGCGTCAACCATTTCGTGGGTTGTAATTTTCCTACGGGCAAGTCATGCCCCCTGGTGGTAGTGGGTGGTATTCCACGGCTGGGGACAAATGTATCCAGTATTTCAAAATAATTTACAGTTATTTTCAAGGGAGGAAATTAAAACCCGAATAAAAATATTATATATATATATATGTGTATTTGTGAGTAAATGCTCGCAGGCGCGGTCCCTTGGTCCCTCCACACCACACAGCCTCGTGACCGCGCGTTTAAAATTCACGCGTGGCGAGGAGGGCTGTCGTGAGCGCGCGCAGCAGGCTTGACGTCACCGAGGCGTCCTGGCTCTGCGCTGAGCCGCTGGAGAGAGAAGATGGTCAAATCTGATACACGTCCACGGCGCGATTAACGTAACATGACCGCTGCTGCAGCCGACCTCCACCCGCTTCACCGAGGATCCACCGCCGGCACCGGCCTGAGCTCCACCCGACACCAGGAGAGGTAGTTGTGCGTGGAGTGTTTTTTTCCCCCTCCAGTGGCGGTTGTGTTAGCGAGGAGAGGAGGAGGAGGGGAGAAACACACACAAACACACACACACACACACACACACACACACACACACAGGCATACACACACATCAAACTGGACGGGCTAGCCTCCATATGTCGCTAAAGCTCAAGCTAACCGTTATGTTGTGGCTTCGACCCGAAGCCGACTCCCGGTCTTGAAAACCGGGAGCTGAGTACGAAACGCCGCCGAGCAGAGGAGCAGGAAAATGGACCTGGTTGGATTCTGGGTGTCTCCAGAGCAGAGGCTGTCGAGAGGATTGAGCAACGCGCCTCAGATCGGCTTCAATGTGCCACAGCTTCACCCTGTATTTAATGCACAGGTTGTGTAGCTGTGAGTGTGTCTGCGTTCATTTCCACAAGCTGTGGTTTTAATGTTTTTTTCATGTCCCTCTTACAATGTCCACCGAGGTCGATCCCCTGTGTCTCCCTGGCTAGTTTTTAATCCACCGCGTCAGCAGGAAGAAAAATGACTCGGATGGAGGATTTAGTTCTCCAGAGAAAATGTGTTTGCATCCGCGTGAGGCTTAGACGACAGAGGTTTGAGGATAACGGGGGTTTAAAGGTGGGGATGTCTGCATTTTACCGTTAGCCGGTGTGTTAGCCGCTAGCAAGGCCACGCAGGGCTGCCCAGTTAAATGGCTATAGTGGGAAATGTTGTCGGACGCATACACGTCCGTAACACAAAAGCTACCTGAAGTGAACATGTAGGGCAACAGCCTCGACGCATCCATTGGGGGGGGGAGAGAAAGCCCTCAGACTCCACATCTGTGTCTCAAAGCACATCTGGTCCGGTCTGTGCTAACGGATCCCATCTGAGAATAATTATTGTTCTTAGACATGACTTATACACAGTTGCATAACCGTCTGTACAGCAGGAAGGAGCCCGGTCAGGACGATGAAAGAAAAGCACGGATCCTATTTGTGTTGTTTAAGGATGGATATTAAAAACTGGGACCAGAGACTGAAACGCAATATCGCTCATTTGCTGGTGGTGGAGAGAGAGAAAACGCCTCACATGACCCACAGTGAACTCCAGACTGCACGATGACACCGATATGTTTGAGAAAGGCTTTCAGGTTTGACATGGACTGCTTTGTTGTCGCTGTGAAATGTGATGGGGACAACTGTGTTGTTTTCTTTACAGATCAGTGTCTTATCCAGTTGCCCTGGACAGCTGCTATTGGAAGAGGGAAGTCAGTCTTATCATGAACCTCGTCGAGACCATCTCCAGTTGAAGCAGGGTCACCTCCACATCCTTGCACGTTTGTTCCCAGTCTCGACCACAGAATCCGTGAGATCGTAACAAACGCTTGTTGTCCCAGTTCAGCGTTTAGCTCCGTTCTCCCCGTTCCGCTGAAGATGTACAGCAGCGCCCGCTCTGTCGGCAGAGGGGAGGCCAACCATAGTGCAGGAAGAGATGCAGGCGGTACCGGTAATCAGGGGTCGAGCCGCTCTCCTCGCCTCCCCCGCTCCCCTCGGATGGGACACCGCCGCACCAACAGCACCGGAGGCAGCGGAGGGGGCCCTGGAGGGGCAGGAGGCAAGACGCTCTCCATGGAGAACATCCAGTCCCTCAACGCCGCGTACGCCACCTCGGGGCCGATGTACCTGAGTGACAATGAGGTCGGCATGACCGGGGAGCACATTCCAAAAAGTGGTGGGACAATGACGACCATGGGGAGACAGAGGGTCACGTATGGGTCAAGGGGCAACAGCTGTGGAGTAGTGGCGGCCAGCACTCCCAACATCTCCACCTCAGTGACTGGCAACTCTATGTTGCCTGTAAGCATGATGGCAGGGGATGCTCTAGCTTTTGGGGACCACCACATGGCCTCCACCGTGCCCCACTCTCTGAGGCAGGCCAGAGACAACACCATACTGGACCTGCAGGCACAACTGAAAGAGGTAATTCACTAAATTTCTCCATTAAGGACGTTTGAGCCGACACACACTTGTACCCTCAGTATTTACACGTGCTAACCCGTTGTCCCGCTCTCTCAGGTTCTGCGTGAGAACGAGATGCTGCGGCGGGACGTTGAGGTCAAGGAGAGCAAACTCAGTTCCTCTATGAATTCTATCAAGACCTTCTGGAGCCCAGAGCTGAAGAAGGAGCGAGCGCTCAGGAAAGACGAGGTTTCTAAGATCACCGTCTGGAAGGAACAGTACCGCGTGATTCAAGATGAAGCACAGGTGAGTGTTCGCCTTTTGTTTGTTTAATAGATTGCCTCAACTTGGAACAGAGTCATCAATCTGCTTGTTTCAAATTGATTTCACACAGTGTGTCAGCTTTAGTGCAAGTGTGTTGCTCTCCCTCTTTCTCCTCTCACTGCATAGGTTATAGGCCTTTTCTGAACCTCTAGCTAATCCTCTTATACGCAGCTATATGCTCACGCTTAATAGATGAAAGAGGCCATAAGTCTAATGGCTGCATTATCATCTCTATACGTTTCAGAAATTGCTGGATTTGGTGAACAGGATAAAAAAAATGTGGAGATTTAAAACTTAATTTAAAAGAAGGTAAATATGTAGTAGATTAAAGACTTTAAAAAATAAGAAAAAAATCAACTTAAGAATGTTGTCAGTTATAACACAGCACTTGCAAATAGCACTTTTGAGGTCATATTTTTGCCTTGTAAAGAATATTCAACCTAAACTACTCTTGTGGTTTATCATATACTTTTGGCACAGTTGTTTTTGTTACATAATAAAAGAAATGACAAACAATGAGGTAAATGCCTGTCAGACAAACTGGCTTGAGATGGAAGAAAAGCTCTGTGTGCGTGACTTGTTGACTGCTTTTATTGCTTTCATAAGATTATATGGTTTTCTAAAGCTCCTCTTTCATTCCATCTTTTTTTTAAAGATGTGTGAAAAATCCCATCCTTTCATTACCTGTCAAAAAGAAGTGGTAGTCTTGTGAACCTGTAGAGTTGAATACGTGTTGCCAATCATCTAACTGACCTTTTTATTTACTGATTTCAAATGCAAAAACACAGGCCTTTTGAACACTTTGTTTATTCTGTCATGTCATCTGTGTCAACTTTCTCTCATTCTTCTCATCCTTGGCTCTGGATCTAAAAGTGTTGAGACACATTCTAGCACCATCAGCCTGTGTCTCCTTACATACACATTTAGACCCTGTATGTGCACAATCAAAATAATCACAAGATCTATTTTTAAAGCCTATAGTATGTTGTGTGAGCCGTCCAAATTAAGTTTCAGTAATGAGGACAAATAGTCTTTGTGATTCCTAATGGGGGGGCCGACCTGTGTAATGTGCTGTTTTCACTCCTGCTGAGTCACAGAATCACACAGAGGACTAATTCCCAGTAATGTCCGACTACGCAGGGCAAATTAGTGGGTGCTGTAATTTAAAGATTTCTGCTTTCGTCTATCAAGTCTCCACCTCCCATGCTTGCACACATGCAGCGGAAAACATGCACATGCACGCGCGCACACACACACACATACACTGAAAGGCATCTGATTAATTATAGCCTCAGTTAAACTGCATGGCCTCATTGAACATCGGCCCAGCTGGCCCTGCCTACAGCTGCAGGTTCATGTTTATGTGTAGTTTTGTAGCATTTCTATGCTTTTTTTACTGATATTTGCACAGTTTTTCCAAATCTCTTCTACACAACATGTTTGTATGCCATTTGCTCTGATGGGGTAATAGTGTTTGATAGTGCTATCACCTTCCTTTTTCCATTAAAATAAGATAAAATGCTCACTTTATTGTCTTCGGTTGTCTTGCTAATAAATAATAATCACATTTATCATAGGATGTTGTGAAATGCAAATTATATTTATCGACCAAAAGACCATATTGGTGATTTCAGATATAAGATTATAATGGTACGATGAAGAGAATAAAGACTAAGGAAGCATGTGTCACCCACTGAGTATCTTAATTGGAACCTTCCTGTGGTGTGGATGGTTTTTATAGCAGGGGTTTGGTTTTGTGTGCGCTGTGTCACCGCGAGCTGTGACTTACTGTTTAGTTAGTGCATCACATATCGTATGCTTTGTGCTCTTTCAAACGCCCGACTGTTATCTCTCCTCAGGCAGAGAGAGCGAGAATATAGGAGGGGAAGGGAGAAGGTGTCTGTGAGTGTGTGTTGTCGTGCGTGTCTGTGCATGCCTCTTACCGTGTGTGTGTGTGTTTCTGATGGTGGATCGGTGCAGTCACAGCAGTGAGTCAGCCTTAGTCAGGGGATGGAGAGGTTGACGGAAAGGGAGGGTTAGAGGGAGGTGAGAGTGTTGGAGGGAAGAGACGGGGTGAGAGCAGGCAAGGTGGATGAATAGTGTGTGCTGGTAGAAGGAGCGAATGACAAAGGAAGGGGGGGGGGGGGGCGGAGGAGAGAAACGAAGACACTGACATCTCTCTTTGTTCTGTCATCTGAAAACGGTCACAGCTGGTTCAGACCAGAGTGTAACACGGCCTTGTGTTACTGTCTCGCGGCAGCACTGCCAAGAGTCCATGGCGTCAGATGCCACAAACAATGCAATACTATACTGGGCTGATAGTGTTTCACCACTTGTATTTGTCTGGGCATGAAAGGTAACACTGTCGCTGACTGTTGGGGGTGCATCCGTTAGGACACTACTAAATTTTCAGTCACGATTAGAGGCTGATTTTAAACTGGCTGTAACACAATATTATCTTCCATTCCATAAGTGGCATGTGCAGACCCTGTGCCATTTAAATCATTAATCATTTTGTAATAAAGGCTGGCGCACAAAATGTAAAACAGATGAATGATTACAAAGGCGCGTGTCTCTTATTTGTGTTTAGCATCTCCAGATGACTGTCCAGGCCCTCCAGGATGAGCTGAGGATCCAGAGGGACCTGAACCAGCTGTTTCAACAAGACCCCTCCAGCCACGGCCGGGACCTGGCCCTGACATCTGAACCCACAGAGGAGAACTACCGGCGGCTGCAGGCCGAGCACGAGCGGCAGGCCAAAGAGCTCTTCCTCCTGAGAAAGACCCTGGAGGAGATGGAGCTGAGGATTGACACACAGAAGCAAACCCTGGGAGCCCGAGACGAATCCATCAAGAAGCTTCTGGAGATGCTGCAGAGCAAAGGTAGTTTTGAACCTCAGGAGAGAAGCACAGCAGCAGGTTTACAAATAGATTCAGATTCTTCAAAAAAGTATAAAAATAAGAGTTTGTTGGTTTTTCTTCCACAAATATTTTTGGTTCTCAAAAGATTCAAGCTGCTGCTTCAAAATGTTGTTGCTGCTTCCTTTCCCCTCTAATCTCAATCCAAACAATTTCCCCCTTTGGCCAAATATGGCTTTCTTTTCTTTTCTCTTCTCTTCAAAATGACCACAACGCGTGCTTCACAAACCCAACCGTGGTTCTCAGGGTTAGAACATTTGAGGGCTGTCTCTCAGAGCAATTGCATGTTATGGTCTTAGGGGCACAAAATAGTCAAAATATCACAGTTGACAAAGTGGAATAAGCGGTACACTATAAAAAAGAAACCCAGAAAATATCTATAATATCCTGCAACCTGTGAAATTACAGTCTGTGTAAGAAAAATCACGTGACTTATGATGCTCAACTCAAAATGACTTAATTTTCAACTACCTAAATGCCTTTTAGCGACCTGTGATAGAAATCTGGAGATACAAGAGGCTGGAAACAACAAAGTTATCAACATGTATTGCATGTATGCAGAAAGGATCAACACACCAAGAGTCCTAAAGATCTCAGAGTGAAGATGAAGAGCAGTCAAAATCACACATCTTATATAGCAGGATTTAGTGCTGTCCCCTGAGCCAATCCAGACAGGTTCCATAGGTGGGGGAAGGAGAGAAATCTAAACACAACAGCTGATTCACATGTGTTCCCTAAGGGGATAAGAATACATCCACTCCTTCCTTTGATGGGTAATTAAGTCGCAAAAGGCTCTGGCAGTTCTCATGTCATGTCATAAACAGTTACAGCTCAGGTCATAAAGTCATTAGACAGGGATGCATAAGGTTACTCATCAACTACAAAATAGGTTTCAACCATTCTTAGTTAATTTTTCCAATGCAGACTTCATCGTGTTAACAAGGTTTGTCGTGTTTCCTGTGTCAGGTCAGTCTGCCAAGGCATCAGAGGAGGACCAGGAGCGGACCAGGAGACTGGCTGACGCTGAGATGCACCGGCATCACCTCGAGAGTTTACTGGACCAGAGAGAGAGAGAGGTGACAGTGCTGAGAGAGGTAAGGTCTAGTGCAAACACAGGAGATGTAACCGGTACATGAATCTGAAAGCTCACATCTGTACTGTAGTTTAAACGTACAAGCAACATACAACCTCATTTGACCCAACAGGAGCTGCACCGTCGGTATGAGGGAACTCCCGAGTCCACCAAAACCAAGGCTCTGCAGACTGTCATCGACATGAAGGTGGGGGATATTGACCAGAGGGACTGTGTGTAATGATGTGTGGTGTGGTGTGTCACAGAAGTGCATGCCATGTGTGTTGACTCCTCTTCATCCACCTCAGGATGCAAAAATCAATGCAATGGAGCGGAACCTGCGGGACATGGAGGAGGAGATGCTGATGCTGAAATCCAATGGACTTCTGAGCTGCGAGGAGCGTCAGGAGGAGATGAAGCAGATGGAAGTTTACCGCAGCCACACCAAGTTCATGAAAAACAAGGTCCGAGACAACAGGATATTTAGTTTGAACTGACTGCTGTGATTCCATCTCACCTCACATCTAAACCTAAACATGTCTTCTCTTTGTCCTTCAGATGGAGCAGGTGAAGCAGGACCTCTCCAGGAAGGACTCTGAGCTGCTTGGTTTGCAGACCAAGCTTGAGACGCTCACCAACCAGTTCTCAGATAGCAAGCAGCACATTGAAGTCCTCAAGGAGTCTCTCACTGCCAAGGAGCAGCGGGCTGCCATTTTACAGACAGAGGTACGGCAAATATACATGTCTTAATGCTTTGAGTGCCCAGAAGAATAGGTACATAGCAAGTGCTCTTTAAAGGTAGTACTTTGTACAGTAAGGGACGAGTTTGTGCCACTTATTACTGATGATACTTCAAACAAAAGCACAGAAGTAACAATGTGTTTATGCCTTTTTTATTTTGAACTTGAGATTTGGACACAGTTACAGTTTGTCTGCCGTTTCCTGTTCAGGTGGATGCCTTGCGTCTGCGCCTGGAAGAAAAAGAGACAACTCTGAATAAGAAGAGCAAGCAGATACAAGAAATGTCTGAAGAGAAGGGCACACTCAACGGAGAAATCCATGACCTCAAAGACATGCTGGAGGTTAAAGAGCGCAAAGTGAATGTGCTGCAGAAGAAGGTGATTTGGACTGAGAGCCATTTTAAAAGATCTTTTTGTTGAGTCTCGTGTGTGAAATGGCTACAAAGATGCATCCATCATGTCTCAGTATGTTTCCTGTCGGGATGTTTATTTTGACTGATGGTTTGTTCTGCAGATTGAGAACCTGCAGGAGCAGCTGAGGGACAAGGAGAAGCAGATGAGCAGCCTGAAGGAGAGAGTCAAGTCTTTGCAAGCAGACACTTCCAACACTGACACTGCTCTCACCACGCTGGAGGAGTCTCTCGCAGAAAAGGTGAATTGATGTCTGCACAAACCCCCGTGACTGGTGCCTTAGCAGATTAGACTTCTTTGCATGTGTAGCATTGCAATTGTGAACACAACGTGTGTTTGTTACCCAGGAACGCATCATTGAGCGTCTAAAGGAGCAGCGAGACAGAGACAATGGGGAGAAGACAGAGGAGATTGACTCTAACAAGAAGGAACTGAAAGAGTTGAAGGAGCGACTGAGTTTACTGCAGGGAGACCTGTCAGACAGAGAGGTGAGAAATGGATTCAAAAAAACAAACTCTCACTTAAACAAGAAAACAGTTGGATGATGAGTCATGGATGTCAGATACAATGTGTTTTCAGCCTCCTTAGACCAATGGATGAAAATCTGTGATACGTTATACTTACGCTGTTTTTGTATTTGTGTGTATGAAGACTTCACTGTTGGACCTGAAGGAGCATGCATCATCCCTGGCCTCCTCTGGGCTGAAGAAGGACTCAAAACTCAAGAGCCTTGAGATCACAATGGAGCAGAAGAGGGAGGAGTGCCTCAAACTGGAGAACCATCTCAAGAGAGTAAGATACATAGATCAATCCCCTCTGTCCACTAACCCTGAAAGAGACAACAGCTGATTTCCAGCATCTCCTCTTCTTGTCAGGCTAAAAACGCAGCCCTGGAGGCTCAGGCTAACACCGAGGTCGCTGAGCGCATTAAGAACCTGGAGCAGGAAGTGGCTCGCCACAAGGAGGATTCTGGGAAGGCACAGGCTGAGGTGGACCGCTTGCTGGAGATCCTCCGGGAAATGGAGAATGAGAAGAATGACAAAGATAAAAAGATCAATGAGCTGGAGAGGTGGGTGGAAACATGGATTTGAAGTAGACAGTGTCACGTTTGTTAGCACAGAAGTCATATTGTCTGTAACTTGTTGTGTCTGTGTTATAGACGTTTTTAATGATTGAGTCTTTTACGTGTAGTTTTAGTTTTGTTCAGCACCTGAGGTCCCTGACATGTGTTTTCCTCCCTGTTAGCGAGTACATGTGACCACTCTTCCTCTTAATTGCAGCAAATTTCCCTTCAGTGACTTCATGTGGTCCTGGAGACTGTTGCCCCTGGCACTGCTAATGGTGGATTTTATTGCCATTTGGTATTTTTGTAGTATCGTTTTAAAAGCTGAAGTGGCTACTGCCATATTTTGACAGTGGTAGTTACAGCTCCAGAAATCGACATAGACAAGCCCTCTTTCATGAAGTGTTGTCTTTGTGTGACCTTGTTACATCAGAGTCAAAGACCCTAAATGATCCTTTTTCTGATCTCTCCTCTCCTTTTCCCACCGTATTTGCTCTGAGTCTGAGTTTGTTTTTCTCTTAACTGCTTTCCTGTCTTTACACCGGAAATCTCTACCCCCACCAGTTTGGCCTCCAGGTTAGTATTTGTTTTTCTCATTCTCCCCCCTGACTTCTTTTGACTCTTTTCTTCTCACATTTCTCTCCATTTGCTCCTCCTCACCTCTCGCTTCTCCTCAGTCGGTGGTGCTGGCTTGTCCTGACATATTGAACTCTGTCTTTTTCATTACCCCTGCTCATGCTCACTTTTCCTTTCTCGCTTTCTTATTGCTCTGTCTCTCACCCGGAGTCAAATCTGTGATTGACTCCTTAAAGGATGTCGAAGATTTGGCCGAAGCAAGTCTGTATCGCTACGATTGTGACTGCCAAAGCTTTTCATAGTCACAGCTCTTTAAAACATGATTCATTTGCACCTTCCCCCCCCTCCACGTTATAAACTTGCATATATTTGTCATGGGGAGCCATAGACCGACATGTACATAACTCCTCCTGTTTATCCCATCATGCACCTACAGGCAGAAGCAGGACCAGACGAAGAAGGTGGCCTCTCTGAAGCACAAGGAGCAGGTGGAGAAAAGCAGGAACGCTCGACTCATGGATGAGGCTAGAAAAAGGGAGGACAACCTGTCTGAGAACTCCCAGCATGTGAAGGTAAAGCTTAATGCGTGGCTCGTTGGGACTGTACGTACCGTGCAGCAAGGTTTGCATTTTCTCTCACACTGATGAACCTTGATGTGACCTCTTTTCGCTCTCCCGCACCGAAGGACACTCTGCGTCAGAAGTCGGATCGTATAGAGGAGCTGGAGGAGGCCCTGAGAGAGAGCGTCCAGATTACTGCTGAGCGAGAGATGGTGCTTGCTCAGGAGGAGTCTGCCAGGTCACTGCAGGAGAGACAGGTACACGAATCCCCCCCACCCCAAACACACAGGATCAGGACAGAGCAATATTATTCAAGCCACAGGATCACGTCTTGCAGTACATGCATATCTAAACACATCTATATAGAGATAAAACAAACGCCTTCAGATATTGAGATTCTTTCCTCCATACCCTTTGCTGTCATGGTGGTGTTTCTCATCCCTTTCTTCACCTCCCTCCTCTCCTCTGGCCTCCCCTTCTTTCTCAGTTCTTTTATCTTTGCTTGTGGTTTTCTCTTGTTTTCTCTCTGCTACACACCGCCCCTCAGAAGCACTCACTCAAACCAATGCATGAGTCGAACCTCGCCCACATTAAGTGGTCCAAGGTATGAGCCCAGTATATGTGACCTCTTATCAGTGAGCAACACTGCTTTACATGGGGTGGATACAGCAGCAGTAACACCGCTACAATTCATGCAGTCCCATACAACAGCCCTGCCATGAACATGTTTGTGAAGTTTGGTCGTTTTTTAGAGTTTGATTGTTGTTGGACTGCATGTCTTTACAAAGTGTTGCTGATGTTTCCAGCTCATGTAAAAAAAAAAAAAGCCATTTTGTTTACCCATTGTTTGCTTATAAAAAACATGCTTAATTTGTTCAAACGTTAAATATCCATTTAAATTAGACGATTTGGAATGTTTGAAGTATTCACACTGCAGATTAAATTGTGTACATGTTTTAAGTAAATGGCAGGTAAATAAATGAAGTGCTGTAGTACCTGTGTTATAGTTGATCTCCAGACTTTCTCTTTAAGCCCTCAAATTCCGCCCTGCATCTTATTAGAGCAGTTTATCTGGAAAATCCTTTAAAAAGTCTTCAGGTAAAAAGCCCTGTGCTTTCACTGAAGGATTTAGATAATCTGTTCTTACTCTTTTCATGATTGAATTTTTGTGTGTGTGTGTGTGTGTACCTAGATGGAGGAGCTGCTGGGGGCCATGGAGAAGGTGAAACAGGAGCTGGAGTCCATGAGAGCCAAACTGTCCTCCACCCAGCAGTCTCTCTGTGAGAAAGAGTCACACCTCACAACCCTGCGAGCTGAGCGCCGGAAACACCTGGAGGAGGTGCTCGAGATGAAGTAAGACACACACACACACACACACACACACACACACACACACACACACACACACACACACACACACACACACACACACACACACACACACACAGGAGTAGACTGGAATATTATTGATTGCTACAGTCATCTTGTATAATGTCATCCGATTCTGGCCTTCTCCAGCTGGCACGATGATTGTGTGCAATGAATTATAAATGATAATTGGGCTATTTACTTGTGTGGTTAAATGCCACATTGTTTCCTCATCCACCCAACAGGCAGGAGGCACTGTTGGCTGCTATCAGCGAAAAGGACGCTAACATCGCTCTGCTGGAGTTGTCCTCATCTAAGAAGAAGAAGACTCAGGACGAGGTGGCCCTGCTGAAGCGGGAGAAGGACAGACTGGTGCAACAGCTCAAACAGCAGGTCAATATGGAGGAGGGGATACATGACTAAGACATGAAGGCAGTTCAAGCCTAATATGATCGAACACATTTATGCCCTTTCTTACATGTCTCACGTGTGATATGTTCATGAGTTCAGGACAGGGTGCAGGGATTTAGTGTCCTGCTAGAGGAAGTATAAGAGGGAACTGACTCTCGCTGCCAGTGTGACTTTACTAACAATAGTTTGTGTAACCACCTGGCCCCCTGCAAAATCGCATGTCAAATACCAGTTAAATATGTCTTTGGCATAAATCACCAAGGATTATCGGTACCAATGGGAACTTTTTCTACAGAAATTCCCTAGATGTCTCCTTTACGTTTTTCCCCTAATATCTGTCGAAAGTTATCATTTTATATTCCCAAGTTATGCAGATTACATGAGCGCAGAGTGTGGACAGGAGGCGCAGTTTGTTTCCATATCTTAATCTTGAGCATAGATAAACCTTATGAAGTAAATAAAAGACAACTACAACTAGGCTTTAAATGCCCCCACCCCATCCTCTTTCTCCCCTCTCGTCTTCATGTCAGAAGAAGTCTATTCTATATTTTTAATCCTCACTGTTTTTTTAATTAACAGACTCAGAACCGGATGAAGCTGATGGCAGACAACTATGAAGATGACCATCTGAAGACGGTCCCCGACCACACAAACCACAAGCCCTCTCCAGATCAGGTAACTTACCGAACCACCAGTTAGCCGGATCATGTCCGAAATTCATCAACAAATACTTCTCTCTTTTTTTTACATTTCTGCCGCTGACTGTTGATTAACATGTGTGTTGTCAAGCCGGTTGAACTGAAATCTGCCTTATGAAGAGAACTACTGTTATGAAATGAAATGTTTCCTTTGTCCTTTTTTTACATTTGAGGTTTTTAAACACACTAACCAAATGTTCTTTTCTAACGCTGCAATTGGCTTACGCTCTGGCTAACAGGATGATGAGGAGGGTATTTGGGCGTAGCCGACCTTTTGCCCTCCCCCTCTATCTCTCTCTCTCTCTCAGCATTTTTGTTCAGAAAGGGTGAGCTTGTGTGAAAAGCCAAACCTGTCACACCCTCCATCGTTGTATCTGTTGCGGCATGTCCACATGTCTTCCATTCATTTGTCCTTCCTAATTAATGTTGGTGATCGCTGTCGTCATTGCTCTGTGATTTCTCACCACTCACCCCTGTGACTCCACACTGTCTGTTTGTTGCTCGTGGGATCAGTGCTGTGGGTTTTTTGCATGCACGGGCTAAGAGGATGAGATGAGTTTGATCCTGGCTCGCTTGTCTCAAACGAAAGCATCTTAGCTTTGCATGTAACTGCTCTGACACTAATGAATAGTGATGAATTTTGACTCACACAAACAGGTGTTGTGTTGGATAATGGGTTTAATCTCGACATAATCAATGAGGGAGAAGGTCCCTTTTTTGTAAGACCCCCTCTTGAGCCGTACATATATAAATAACAAGCACACATTTGTTAATGTACCCAGGGAGGTTGATTGTTGTTGGTGGTGATGAGTTCGTGAGCATGCATGTGGATGACGATGTTCTGTTTTTGTCCCATGAAAAACCTTTCTTTTGTCAACTTGTGTCTTGTGCTTGGTTCTGTCATCGTGTGTTCAACCAGTGAAATGAGAGCAAAACGTCTCCTTTTGTTTGTCTGATGAAAAAATATTTTTTACTACTCTACTGATCTTTATCTGTCGTGCCTCTTCACCTCCTTCCCCACCCCCCCTGCAGATGATACCCCCTCTTCTAGCCCTGTCCCAGAACCGCAGTAAGCTCAAGCTCTACATCGCCCACCTGACAGACCTCTGCCACGACCGGGACCCCAGCATCCTCAGCCAGCTCACGCCACCCTCTCACTACCACCACGGTGACCCCGAAGACTGGGAGGAGGAGCTCCAGAAGATGAGTGTCCAACAGGTAGTGGAGAAACTCTCGCTCTCGCTCTATTGCCGATTTCTCTTTTTGCTGCTGTAGGTAAAGACCCGCTGCAGAATTCAGTCCACAGAACCTTGAAGCTCTGCTACCACCACTACACCAAAAACCTTCCAACTGTTTATTAATAGTTCAGTGAAGCTGGACTCATTAAGGGAGAACCTCGAACTGGAGAATGTCATGTTCAAAGATGATAAGGCCCAGCCGCTGCTGCTACAGAGCGCCTGTTTATTATTATTGAATGTATCTGATGTCCAAATTCAAAACTGCACTTCCTTTGACCCCCAACGATAAACACATAAGTGTGTGAAGCCAATAAGAGGAATGGATCTCAAGATACGCATTCCACATACAGACAGACAGATTTGTGGAATTAGTATTTAGATGAATGCAGAACTTGCTGATTGGTTGTGTCTAGATGTACTGATTCTCATTGGACTAACTCTTGCTCTCTTTTGTCCAGTTGGAGCACGAGCTGGAAGTGTGTGAGAAGGAGAGCGGGGACCTGCAGGAGTACGCCAACTCTGTCCTCCAGCAGATCGCGGACTACTGCCCTGACATCCTGGAGCAGGTTGTCAATGCTCTGGAGGAGTCGTGCTGACAACTCGGACCTCGGACCCAACCCGGCTGACTCGTGGTCTTTGTAAAGCCTGTAGCCGAGCCCAGGTGCCCCTACCTCCACACAATGAGGCTCCTGGTAGAAAGAAAGGAAGAGGTGGGGGGCATTATCACAAACCCACTGAGCTCTAACCCTTTGTTCCCTTTGTCCACCCTGGAACAAACTCCCATGACCCCTGAGTGCTTCCCTGTCTCATGTGTCTGTACTGCCAGGCCTGCAAAAATCAAATTAGGGACATTCACAGTCTTATCAAATGGTGGATAAATGTGCCACTTTGAGCAAATATCATGTCACCCACTCGTATTACCAGTTGCAATCTGAGGTCTGATCAATTAATGATGACCATGGCAGATGGTGGGCTCACAGTGGGACAGTTAACCTAGACAGCCGAACAGATGTCAGACGTGCAACAGCGTCATTCCAGAAGTTAAGCACATCCCGTTTTACCACTTGTGAATACGCCATGTTTGATTTTTGCCAGTAGGATACTTGCAAAAATATCATTGCACACCTGTGAGTCTTGGACAGGTGCGTTGGGAGAGAAAGGATTTCAGATGAAAGGAGCAAACTTTCCGCACAAAGTCTTGGAGCACACTGCCGACCTTCCTCTCCCCCGACAGCGCCATTCACTGCAGGAACCGCCAGATCAAGCACAGTTACCTCACCCTCTTCTGTCTCAGTCTTTTACCCCTTGGATTCCTTTCACAAACCCTTTTAAAGTTTAAAAGGGGATGGAATTTATTCCTCACATGGGGCAGGGAAGCACATGGTGTCCTGGGAGATCTGGGGAGCTGCTACATCTAGAGGGGATCAGAGAGGAGCCGAGCTCAGTGTGGAAATCACGGAGCCATGTAGAGGCTTGTTTGTATTTCGGTCTGTGTTCCCCGAGTATCAGGTTGGAACCCAGTCACTAGTTTAAGAAACAGCTGCTGGAGGCTGATCATCACTTTTTTTTAACCAAATAAACGCAGCTGTTGTCCAAATGTTTCTTCAGCTCAGAGCTGTGGATCTGTCCATGCAGTCAGGACGAGGTCGCAGGTACATTTGACGGTCGACGGTGGCCTGACCTCTGACACACATCACAGATCAGAACCTAGTTACACTTCAGTTTTCAATGGACGAGAGAGAGAGAGAGAGGGGGGGGGGGGGGAATTAGCTTTTAATGTCGGTGATGTATAATTTTTTTTTGATGGGTTTTGCACACAGCGTCCAGTTTGTTATGAGGTATGCAATGTTTCGTTTGAGAACGTTTTAGTGGCCTTGGAGCATGCACAGAGATCAGTACTGGACCTACCGCAGGGAGATTTGTTCCTCTGTAATATTGGTGCTAAGGCATGATGTATGGATTTTCTTTGTTTTCATCTGATCCACTGATCAGTCTCATCCAAAGTTCCCATAGTTTTTACTTAAAGCCCACCTGATCTTCAGTTTCCCCAAAAGGAAACGAGTGATGCCCCTTTTGTTCTTGTGTTTGTCTGGTCACTTCAAAATGCAAGTGACGCCTCCTTTTTATTATCCGTGTTTTGAATTCTTCAGGGCTGAGGTTTTTAATTACTAAGTGCATCTACATTTACAAGAAATGAAAGTCACTTTTCAGCAGATTTTGACTTTTTAGATCAGTTTGTAAATAACGTGAGATTTAACACGTACAGTGACTGAATAAAGGTAATTAAGTGGAAGGTGTTGTGTATTCTTAAAAAGATAATAATAATCAGAAGTTACAAGCAGTGCAGTTTGTCTTTTGTGTCTAATTTTTGTCAACAGGACAAAATGTGTGTGCGTGTGTGTGTGACAGTACTGCCATAACTTGCGGAAAGTCATGTTCTATAGAGATATATAAAAAAAGAATACATATATATAAAAAATGTTTACTGTCTGGATATGCATTGAATGTTTGCACAGAATCTTGAGGAGCGAGCTGCTCTGAACAGAGCGACAGTCGAGTGCGTGTTGTCCTCAGCGGAAACTTGAGGGAAGAAGTGTCCAAAAAAAATTGTGTCAAAATAATGTGTGAACTACAAACGTTTTTCAAACCGTGACTGTGTGATGGGAGAGTACGTTTCTTGCATTTATTTCTAGTTATCTTTTTTTTTTTTTAAATATATATAGATTCCCACCTCATGAGATGTAAATGTATTATCCTGAGATTTACAGTGTTGTCTTTCGTTTTCTCCAACGAGTCTCCAACCATCTTCTGGTGTTACATAATCGGAACATAATGTAACAGAACACACGGTAAAACACTGCGTCAGTATACGTCTAAAAAATAATAGGTTTTCTAACAAACTCCCTTTTATGTGGGTGATAAACTGATAAATTTGGGTGTCTGGATTTTCAACTACCATTGAAAACAAAGCCCATCTCTTGTTTTGGAGGCCGTTGGTTGGATGCTTGTTTTTGTACTTCTCGTCTGTAAAAGTTTGAGTGAGGGTTTATTTCTTTCCGCTCCTAACCAACCCTCGTACCGACCACCGCTGGGCTCGGAGAAAGAATGGCGGCGTTTGTTTCAACTGTTTCCGTTTCCTCACTATGGCCTGTGTGTCACTGCCCTTGCCTTAATGTCTTGTCACTTCTTTTTACTCCTTATTGAGGAACACAGAGCCGATTAAGGGGCTTCAGTCAAACTCATGGTATCTGTTTTCATTGGCGTTTGGATAAGAAATGTACTGCCTTCTGTCTGTTTGTGGTAAGAATCAAACTGTTAAAAGAAAGCAAAACAGACATGTGTGTGAGTTACTTGGATTTTGTATGTATGTAAATAAATAAATTATAAGCCTTGGTCTCGTCTGTTTGTTTTTTGACCAAAATAGAAATAATGCCGCTTCTTATACTTTAAATTTCACCCAATGAGTTTGTTTCATCTGCCTATTCAAACACTCTTTAAAGGCAAATTCTCATGACAATTGCTGCTATTAAGGATTTGATTCAAAGGCAATAAAATGCATCTAAAATAGTATTGGGTGTCAAAGTCTTATATCTCATGTTTATCCTGAAAAAATATTCATGTTCTTCCATATATAACATTAGTTATTGGGGAGATGAATCTCTGACCTGATTCAATCAAATTGCATTTGTATAGCCCATATTCACAAATCACAAATTGTACCAAAGGGTTTTAACAAGGTGTGACAACCTCGTTCCTAACCTTCAACAAGAGTAAGGAAAAAAAAATAAAATAAGACAATTTATCAGGGGGAAAAGAAGGTAGAAACCTGAGGGAGCCACATGTGAAGGATCCCTCTCCCAGGACGGGTCAGAAGTGCAATAGATGCCACATTAAATGGCCACAGACTTTCACCCCTGCAATATTAATCTATTAAACTCCTTAAGAAATGTCTGATTTGTTTTGGTTACCCAGTCACAAGCATCCATCGTGACCCAAACAAGTGTCAGTTAATACACGAGTATCAAATACTTGCGTTCATTTGTGTTCAGTGTAGAATCTACACCGTATATCATAATGCTACATGAATATAAAATAAATTTGGTACAAATGTAGTTACTGCTACTAAATGGACCCTTTGGTCAAAACGTGTCCTCACTTCTCAAAATGTGAACGCTCGACATCAGGATGAAGAACGCGTGGGTTGTTTCTTTAAGAAAACAATGCATTGTTGACATCAGAAAGGTGAGTGTACCGGGGCCTAAGTGTCTGTGACTGACCATAAAGCATTCATCAGTATTATAGACAGGCCCCTTGAGTCCTCATAGACCTACTGAGAACATGCATTGTAATGTGAGAGCTGAGGTCTTTCTCTGGTAAAGCTATGAAAGATACAAATTTAGCCAAATGGGGCTTTGAATTGTTGCTGAAACACACTTTGTATTATTTTAATAAAAGGGATAAGGGATTTAATAAATACTGTGTGACGTTACAACTTGTTAAAAATACTGATTCAAACATTAACCATAGATGCGATGTCAGTTTGTTAAATGAGTATGAGGTGTGACCCCCCCTCAGCTGTAGAGGCTCGTCAAATACCAGGTATTAATAATTTGTATCTCTCCTGTGAAATAATTAATAACCTTCCTCTCATTTACATGATTCACTCGGGTTATATTTAGTGGTGGCTTTCTCTGAGCTACTAAACATAAGAAATCAAAAGACCCTGTTCTGACAACATTATCATCATTAATGAAATAGTGTGTGTGTGGGGGGGGGGGGGAGAAACAATTTCAAATAACCGACAGGATTGAAACATATTTGCCATCTTTATTCATAAATATCACTACTGTATGAATATAAAACAATCTTAAATTACTGCTTTTTTTAAACAAATACTCTGACACTATCGTTGGAAGCTCCTCAGGAGAAAACCCACTGGTGATCAGTTTAAGGTATTGCATAAAGCCTTGGCAGCATGTTAATTACTATGCGTTATTGGAGTCGTGTTGATGAACCTTAGACAGAGAAGCATAGCGGAACATCTGATACATACTTGTTTCCTCAGGAATACGAAACATAGCCAACTATACATACGTAAACAATGACAAACAGGAGTGATCCACCCACTTCAATTTGAAGTACAATTTTGTCAACAACAGTCGTTCATTACAAAAAAAATACTGGTTACAAGTAAAAAAAAAATACGTCAGATCAAAAAAAAATCTATCAAAACTTCAAATCCAAGGTTCTCCAGCCTTTCTGTTAAGAGTTTAACATCTACCTAATATTCTGCAATGACACTTTTCTGAAATATCAAAATCTCCACTGGTGGGTGAGTCACAAAAATAAGCGATGTACTCTGGTGTTCAGCAATCGTAGGCACTCCTGTGTTAGATGGGTGAGGTAGCTAGATAGTAAGAACTGAACACCGGCTGAGATTAAACGATGCACCTCCAGAGAGAGAGAGAGAGAGAATAAAACTGAGAAAGTCAGAGTAAAGGTGGATATTGCAGCAGAGGTGAACAATATTCCAGTGATCAATGAGTCCCTCTCCTTGTTTTTAGTCACAGTTTAGAAATCAAAATTAAGAAACTGAGCGCTATGCACAATGAAAACACATGATTACTAAATTAGATTACTTTTCACCTCACTCTCTCACTCTCGGTCATCTGCCACAGTCCAAGGTTTAACACTTTAAGGCACGGGAGCTGCGTTATCCTCTCCAGACCCCTCTTGGTGATCTTAGTACAACCGTACAGATCAATTCCTGTCAACTGGGTCAGGTGGTCGGCTATCAACTCCAACCCTTTGTCTGTGATTCTCACACACTGTCCAATGTTGAGAGTTTTGAGTTCGTGCATCTGCCGCACCATCCTGTTGATGCCATCATCACTGATGTGGCAGGAGCAAAGAGAGAGGGACTTGAGCTGGTACAAGCCCTGGGCGATGTATGCCAGGCTCTGGTCCCCGATCTTATCACAGAAAGAAACATCGAGTCCAGACAGCCGGAGTGAGCCCATGGCCAGATGCATGATCCCCGTGTCGCTGATGTTATCGCAGGAGCGCAGGTTCAGGCTGCACAGGTGGGTCATGTGTGACAGGTGGATCATCCCAGCGTCTGATATTCCTCCACAGAAGCTGAGGTTGAGCACTTTGAGTTTGTTCAGGCCCTTTGAGACGTGTTTGAGGGACAGATCAGTCAGCTTCTGGCAGTCCTGCAAGGTTAACTTCTCCAGAGACAGGCAGCCCTCTGCAGCACTGCGGGTCATGCCGGACAGGTGCCCGATGCCCACATCGGACACATGCCTGCAGCTGCGCAGGTTGAGACTCTTGAGCCGGTGCAAACCCCAGGCGATGAGCAACAGGCCGGTGTTTGTGATGTTGCTGCAGCCGCCGAGTTCAAGCACCTCCAGGTTTTTGAGGTACTGGGCAATCCTGCCCAGGCTGGAGTCTGTGATCTGTTTGCAGAGGCTGAGGTTCAACACCCGCAGAGACGGGATGTCCTGCACAAAGGCATGTCCGAGTCCGTTGTCTGTGAGGTTGAAGCAGCCACATAGGTTAAGGCTTTCGATGTGCGGCATCCCCTGAATCACGTAGCTCAGGCTTCTCCTCAGGCTGAGGATCTGGACCTTCTTGATCCCCCTGGTCTGCAGGCTGGGGAACAGAGACGGGTTCGCCCGCCGCAGATGGAGCTTGGCTTCCACCCCCCTCCACACCGACTTGTGGTAGGACGCGTCCCTCCAGGCCGCGCACACTTGGGCTACTCTCCCTTTGTCTTTTACGTCCAGATAACTGAAAATAATGGCCAGGATCTCTGGGAAAAGGCACGAGATATGCGTCTCCATTTCAAACATGGGTGCAGGCTGGCTGCTTCCAGCAACAGAGGCGGCCTGTGGGCGACAATAGAGCCGTGGTTAGCTCGCTGAAACTCCGCGGTGGAAGTTGCTGGCTGGCCGGCTCGGCGGCGTTAGCAACCGCCAGCTAGCTAGTATGCTAACAGCCACTTAGCTTTAGGTACAGCGCCACCAAAATCCACCCATCTCCGAGGAGTGAGCCTCCCCGTCGAACCTGAATCAGATGTAGTGCAAAGTGTCTCCTGCCGGCGCGGGTCCGAGGTGGACGGCGTGGTTCGCCGAGGCAGGAAAGTCCGAAAAGGGGCAGCGTATTTACCTAGCGAGCGAGGCTAATATTATTAGCTTAGCGTTAGCATTAGCTGTCTAAACTTGTGAGCGTCAAAGACGAACAACCTCCGGCTCCGAGGCGGCTCCAAACAACTTGCTCTTCACTCTGGCTCCTCGCAGAGCGGATCCAGAAATGTTCCTGCTGGTATAAACTTCCAGAGACGGAGCTGGTGTCTGGTACAAAGACGGCTCCCAGGCTCCTTCAGGTCCTGAAGCATTTCCAGCAGCGGCGGAGCATCCCGGTCTCCCACTAATGAGAAGCCGACTGTGGGCGCTCAAAGCCGGTTCACCCGCGGACCAGCGGCGCCTGCTGGAGGTAAGTGGAACAGATGGATGGATGCTCCCAAAGCACCTCCACCCACAGCAGTTATGTAATTTTCTGTGTTGACAATATTCACACAAAATATGGTTTGATTAAAATAAGTGATGACCACATAAATTTGATGTTAAAACTGATAAAAAATTTCCATTGATATAATATAGTTAGGTAGCCTAAATTTCCCCCGGGGAGCAATAAAGTATCTATCTATCTATCTTTCTTTTTTCTATCTAATTTAGTTTCCATTCACTGTATATATTTTAACGCTACGCACATTTTTCTTGTTTTTGCACTGTATATAATAGTTTTTATTCCATTCATGGTCTTCTATATTTTTAAAATTCCTTACACCTAAGTATTATAATACTTACACCCAAGTATTGCATGTTACCTATTATTCCTCACTAATGCCTTTTTTCATTCTCGCTGCTGTAATAGTGCAAATTTCCCCATTGTTGGACTAATAAAGAATTATCTTATCTTATCTCATCTCATCTCATCATATCTTATTTTATCTTACATGAGACAAGATGGAGCATATTCTTGTGCATTTGAAAGTCTCCAGCACCAGTTAAGATGCCGACCACCAGTTAACGGATGTTGGCGACCACCAGTGGTTGTTACGGACATATGTTCAGTTGTGTACCTCAGCGTCAACAAGAGTTTTCTCCTTTTCATCACAAGGCCAACCACAGGCTGATCAGACCTGGGTGTATGTCTCGAACATCTTATGGCCCAGTTTCTTTTATGGTCGGGCGCAGGGCTTGTCCGGGGATTCTCAGATCTCTGATCCATCCGATGGTGGATGTTGCAATAAACTCCATGCAACCAACCTCCACCGGGCGAACTATACCTCTCCAGGCGCATATGTAGAATGACGCTGCGTGATGCAAAAGATCAGCAGCATAAATATTTTTGTGTAGTAACGTCTCCAGAGAAAACTGTCTTAGCTGTGTTTTTTCCCTGTGGAGAAGATTGAGAGCAGGAGTAATGTAATTATATTTTCACAGACTACAGACAACCGGAGAGGCTGCCTCCTCCTCCTCCTCCTCCTCCTCCTTCTCCTCCTCCTCCTGATCAGATGGAAACAGACTCTGAATGAAAATACTAGATCCACTCACACATGCATCATCAGCCCAGAGAGAGAGAGAGAGAGAGAGAGAGAGAGAGAGAGAGGCCTCCATTCAGAGGAGCACAGTGAAAACTCTCTCCCTCATGTGTACTACTTGGTGTAAATGTCTTTGACCTGGCAGGAGGCCCAGAGTGACTGCAGCGAGGCGTTCACTGACCCGGTCACCTCCGGCCGCTCTGAAGAGTCACACTGAGTTCTTTACACTGACAGGAGAGGCACAGTGGCTCCGGGTCACGGATGCTCACACAAAGCAACGGGCTGGTTACACATTAACAGCCATCAGAAACCTACACACAGTAAGAGCTACACAACTGTGCACAATAAAATGCCAGAGACATTTTCTGTGCACGAACAGGAAAACACACATGTAAACATTTAGCTGCTTCAGTTTCAGGGTCTTTTTGTGCTTGCTGCCGTACACACCAGCGTTAATGTTGTTAATATCACACATTTCACTGTTATATCAAACTGTCACCTTGGATTAATATTCCATTTTGTGACGCCAATGTTTCTGTTTTCGTTTACAGGGTGTCTGCTATGAGTGCCTCCAGCAGGACCAACAAGAGTTTATTGTAGTTAACTTCATGGATACTGCTAGAAATGCTGGAGCCCGGACAACAGCTCACTCAGGACCCTGGAATTTCAAATCTCTACAACTTCTGACATTTCTCCGGGATCCTGTGAAGCTCTGGTTCTCTGAGTCGTTTTCCACCACAGAGTTCACCCACACTTCTCCAGACATTTTACACCTCGTATACTGTGGGTCTCTGCAGCTTTTTATTTCAGAGCTGTTGCAAGGACTCGAACAGAGAGAAAATGCACACAGAGGAAAACTGCAGGATTTTTTATAGGAATAACAAATTGAATATACCTGCTGAACATTCTTCCATGTTCAAATCAGGACAAATGAATGAAGTATGAAAGACCTTTGCGGTTTTTTAGTATATTATACAGGGACGGCTCCTGACGTGACACATGCAATGTAAAACAATACAGTAACGTCACACCATCATCCTCTAACCCCGGGACGCACCAGAGGTAGAAGCGCCCTGAAAAGCGGTCCGCCTCCTTTCCTCGCCCATGTTAAATACTTGGGCTGTTCGCACCGGCAGCGTAGTGCCGGGAAGAACCGGGAAGCGCTGCGGCCACACACACACACACACACACACACACACACACACACACACACACACACACACACACACACACACGCACATAATCTCCTGTGGGGGGGCGGCTACAGGCTTGCGTAGCTAAGTCACCTGTGAAGACCAGCATCATTCACCCCTGTTACTAACATTTCAAAAGAGAGATTCGCTTTCTCGACTGTATTCAGGGAATCTTTTCAAATGGAACCACGCTGTTTGACTCATTACGGTAAAACCAGCTTTGTAACTTAACTTTCACAATTCGATCTTCAAACACATTTCACGAAGTCTTTTAAGGTTGTTTTTTAGTTTGTTTTATTTGTATTCATTTATCACCAAACATTTTTCAAAAGCACAACTGAATGCAACACTATGTCTCGTCTTCCTGGGGATAACGGTGCATATTTTCAAATGATAGCAGTCTTATAAAGTAGTTCAGTTTACAGTTATTAAACTGAGCATAATTCCACCTATCCTTAAAATATACACTCTCTCACTCTGTTAGTTTTCTACAATTCAAACTCTTTCCACTTTAAAATAGGGAAATTACACTTCACTCTAATGCTCTGCAGCATTCATGAGATATCCTTCACCAGAAATCTTTTAATCTGAATCAAAGTGATGGACTGAGAGAGGGATAAAAATGTCAAACTATTTTATTTATTAAATTAAATTAAATCAAATTAAATTAATTAAAAAAAAAAAAATTAAAAAACTGCGCGTGCGCCCACTGCGCATCATGCTCAGTGGGCTTCTGCGCACATGTGCGTAGAAGCCCATTGCGCACATGTGCGCAGAAGACCATTGCACACATCCTGCGCAGAAGATCATTGCGCACATCCTGCGCAGAAGCCTAGTGCGCAGGAATTGCGCGCGCAGTTTTTTTTTTGTTATTAATTTAATAAAAATTTCATTTTCCTTTATTTCTGTTTTTATATTTAGTTAATTTAATTTATAACATTAAATCCTGCCAATTTTACCAGTTTATTTTATTGCCGGCAAGAAGATAGGAAAGAGTGGGACTCGATCCCGAGACGCTAGCATTTGAAGACTATCACTCTACCGACTTGGCCACACCACCTGCAGATTCAAACATGGAACTAAGCATTTCGAACAAGAAGATGGAAATATTATCGTCTGTGTGTGTGTGTGTCTATATTTGACAGCCTTATTTAGAAGTTACTTTTTATATTTTGGGATTTTAGATACTGGATGATTTAACATGCTTTAACCTATTGTTAGAGAATAACCCAGTAGTTTCCAACCTTCTTCGTCTGCTGCAGCTTCTTTCCATGTGATGTCCTGAGGCTGCCCCCTGCTGGCTGTTGGGTTCCTCTGCTGATCCTGCTTGGTTTGTGCAGCTTGTGATTAACTAAAGTTGTCCATAAAAGAAAATCTTTATTATCCTTCAATGGCAATTGGATGTACAACCAGCAACCAGTGCACGACACAGTTGTAGCGATGGTGGATACTTGTGTATTCAAAACAAATGAGCTGATAAAAGACCTACCTTGTACATAGCTAACCGTCAAGTAGATAAACTACAGGTCTTTTAGAAGAATTTAGATAAACCATTAATATTAGAAGAGAATTTCCTTCTATAACAGAGAAACTGTCTCTGTTTACACCTTAATCCTAATATAGCTTAAAAACCCAAAGCAAAGAATTAAATCATTTCAACATGCATCAGTAGACATTCAATTATCTGAAACAGTTTTAATAAAACATGCACTTGTCGTAGTGTAGGTGTGCTATGTCTTGAAAAACAGCTTCAGATTCCTATCACTTGTCTGTGCACATGTACTAACTTTCTGGAGGCCAAGTATGAATTACGAAATGTGAAAATGGGTTTAAAAAAAGAACTGTACTTGTGAAACAGTGTATTGTATATAGGTGCATCATTGTTAGCTGTAAAGCCAGTTACAGTTTATAAGAAGGGTCGCATCGAAAAGTAATTTCACGTAAAAATTGAAAAAATTTATAAAATCAAATATTCACACAATGTGCTTCTGCGCCATATCAGCAAACAGCTCCAGAAGGTTTTGAGGTACGACCAGATACTCTGAAGGTACATCAAATGGAGGGATAGTCCAAAGGAAGCGGAGAAACAACACATCAAGGCATAGCATGAGAGATGGATGAAGTTGATGTGCTTAGAACATTTACATCTTCTTTCACAGCTTCCCACAGCAGTACATTCTGTTGTGTTTTTAAAAATCTCCAACTGTCGGCATGAACCTGAGTCTCAAGACTTATGACTCACAAGAACAGGACGAGTGGAGGAAACGGTTTGAGTCTTGATACACTCTTTCCTCGGGATGGTCACTGCCTGCTCTGAGAGAACTGATATGAACACGAAGAATTAAGCACGATAATAAGATTGACAAATGATCACTAAAACTTCAGAGAAAATATTTTCTATTTTACTACATATATTTGACAGCCTTACTTAAAAGTTACTTTTATATTTTTGTCTTTTAGATACTGGATGATATAACATACTTTAAAAACCTATTGTTAGAGAATAACGCAGTACTTTTCCAACCTTGTCTTCGGACGCCTTACAAGAATCACAATCTGCTGTGATGTCCTGAGGCTGCCCCCTGCTGGCTGCTGGGTTCCTCTGCTGCTCTAGCTTGGTTTGTGCAGCTTGTGATTAGCTTGAGTTGTCCATAAAAGAAAATCTTTAATATCCTTCAAGGGCAATTTGATGTACAACAAGCAATCATCAATTGATGACAGAGAGAGTAATTTTTATTCTTAAATATTGATGAATGAAGAAAAAATTGGGCTCCAGTAGAAGGGCACTTTTCTCATCCAGGGCCAAAGGGCCAGTGCTTGAGCACCACTAGGGGTCTATCTGTGCACAAGCCTGCGTGAGGCCCAAATTAAATTGTAAGGATTATTATTATTATTATTACGTATTCTGGAGGAATTTTCAATGGGCGTGGCAAAATGGCTCAACGGTGCCCCCTGAGACCCCTGGAACACTTTCCCATTGACCCATCTTCACAAAAATATAAAGGCGTATCACGACTAGACAAACAAAAAAGTCTAAGGTGCAATTGGAAAAACACAACAGTAAGCCTGCTATTTTGCATTTACTGGCCATCTTGGCCATATTCCACATTTCTACTTTGAGGTACTTGTTATAATTCATTCTTCTTTTATCTGAGCCTTTTCTTTTACATTTTCCCATTTTTTTCTTTTATATTTCAGATACTTTCATTTTGTAGGGAAGCTGTAAAGTGAAGGTGAAACATTTAACAAACTGACATTTTTTGTGTGTTTGTCAGTATCATGGCTCGGTCAAAGAAGATTAAACATATTATGGGTTCCGCTCTTTTCTCTGTGTTCGACAATTAAATAACTGGTCGTTTTAGTCCTTCTGTTTTATCTCTGTTCAGCTCTTAGAGCTCAGGCCCACGTCTGGCCAGCAGAGGGCAGTGCTGATCTGACAAAACAATGCATATAATCAAAAGGAGCTCCACACACACGATTTCCATTTCAAACACTCCTGCATACAACACAAAATGTCAAACAAAAAGTAAAAAATATATATATTTGTAAGTCTGTGCTCTACAAAGGGAAGAGGCTCAATCGGTAGAATCTGAGAGGTTTGATGAAGGGTCATCAGACGGAGACAAGAGGAGGTTTGGTGGTGAAGGTGGAGGAAGAGGAGGCGGAGGAGAGGAAAACTAAAGACAGAGGGAGGGAAAGTGAGGGATGGTGATTCCCCTCTCGGCCTCCCCTGTGGCTGGACTTGTCTCTGCTAATGACCCTGTCTGCTGGCTCACACAGACAGATGGTGAATTAACTCCAATTAGCCCACTCTCACCAGATCTTCTCTGACAGCTCAACACACACACACACACAGACACACTCACACACACACGCACACACACAAACACGTGACTACACAAGAAATAATTTGGAAACACTCCAGCTGTTTACGTTTGTTTATCTTAGATTTTTTCAGAAAAATAATGTGTAGAAGAGCTTTTTCATCTCTTTTTGAAAATAGGAGCATCCCAACTTACTTGTGATCAGAGTAAAATTGTAATATAAACATTTTGGTTATAAAAAACATTTGGTCAAACTGTCTTTGATATAAATTGAATACAATTTAAAATCATTTAAAATGTTAATATCATTTTATAACAGAGTCATTGAATGCACATATATATTAGAAAAAAACTGCAGAATAATAATAACTGCTGAGTCATGAGTTTAACATATGCACTGTTTCTCATGCTTTTTCAGACAAACACACACACACACACACACACACACACACACACACACACACACACAGACACACATTCACAAACACACACACACACACACACACACACACACACTTGATCAATTACTACTGTGTGACTGTGACCTCCTGTCACTGTGTTCAGAGTTAGTGAGTTATAACCAGTCATCATTCATACAGTGCACAGTGTGTGAGTGACTGAACTCACATGACATGTCAAACAGAGCGTGGTGTGTGTTGTGTCTCCACAGAGCTGTGTGTCAGTGTGATTGTCACCCACAGGACACAAATGCATTTCTTAAAATGTATCACGCTGAGGAGAATATGTCTCTTACGGGACACTGCTCAGTCACAGTGTGTGTGTGTGTGTGTGTGTGTGTGTGTGTGTGTGTGTGTGTGTGTTTAACAGGTGTCGTCCCTGCTGCTAAGAGCTCCATCTGGGGGTGTGCTTGTGCAGCGACCTCTAACCTCATCTGTAAAAATGGGGTCGACAGGTGCTGCACACAGGGCCAAAGGTCAGGAGGTCGGCTACTACGTTGTCAGACACAATGACATTATCGAACCCAGAGGGAAACTGAACACTCGTACCGCAGCATCATGGCAGTACGAGTCCACGTGCCTTTGGTCTGTGAGGTGTGCACGTACACAACGTGTGTGTGTGTCAGGTTTGTGAGGTAAACCTGTGTTTGTGTGTGTGTGTGTGAGCAGAGTAGGATTAATCCCTTTAAAGCTCTTTAGCTCTTCTGATCCATACTTCAGAGCATGGGGCCAGTATGGACAGCAGCTGTCTGTGAAGGATGTGTGACCCCGGGCAGCACAGAGGACAGAGGGGGAGTCTTAACGCTGCCTGACCCCTGACCTCATAGAACGACACACACGCTGTTTACTGTAGAGTATGGATTAAATTAGACTCCCATTACTGTGTGCAATCCCTCCAACTCTCTCCTGCCTGTGTGTGTGTGTGTGTGTGTGTGTGTGTGTGTGTGTGTGTGTGTGTGTGCAGTCCTCCTGTCGGCATGACACTGAAGTGAAGAGACAAAGTGTCACCGAACCATTATGTCAAGAGAGAAAGGGAGTGAGAGGGAGCTGCAGAGAGAGAGAAGGAGAGATGGAAGGAGATAGCTGGGAAGAGACAATCGTGACAAATGAGGAATGATGAGCGAGATGTGGGCTGAGGTGTAGAGGCGTTGACATGCGAGCGTGTGAGTGACTGCACTGAAAGGAGAGAGGGAGGATGAAGATGGAGGGATGAGTTGAGGTGATATGCAGAGGAGTGAAAGAAGGGAGACTGCGATCATCCACATCCAGAGCTGTACGATGATTCAGTTCTTCTTCTTTACAGCCTATGTCTCATTTTTATAGATTTGGCCTTTCTGCTGCATATGATGGCATCGATAACATTGTGCTTAACAAAGTAACGGCTGCGATCCAGAGGCACAGTGACGCCGCATCGACTCAGACCGGCAGAGGAAAGAAAAGAGCAGATAGGCCCTGTAGAGAAAAGGAGCAGGTGAATGAAAGAAGAGATGCTGGTGATGCTGACTCCAATAACAACAAGCTCGGTCCTATCTGAGGAAGGAAAACATGGCAGAGACACTTGGACAGGAAATGACAGAGAACAACAGAGTTACATGTGACACCAATGGTATAAAGAGAAGAGAATAATAGGATTCTCCAGAGGTGAGGAGAAAAATAATTTCCTCTAGAGTTAACGTGTCCTGTGATGCCACACAGAGAAGAGCGAGATTACAGCTTTTCTCATTCGCTTTGACTCAAACTCTTGAAAGAGGATTAATTATTAATCAAAACAACATTTTAAAACCTCTGATCATTTAGTTTGTTGTCATACATGCATTTATATATATATACCATTAATATACATGCAGGGGTGGATCCAGGGGTGGGGGCCAGGGGGGTACTGGGATATGATTGGCCCCTGAAGTGCTGCTGTCCTGTTAGTATAGCCTCAGCCAGTGTGATAGAGAAAAAGTGTAAAAAGGGAAAAGAAAGGGATGGATTCTGAAAGCAACTCACGACACAACTCAGTATTCTGTCTTTTTCTTGACCTTTGACCTGGGATCTTATTTCTCCGTGTGCTCTGCATCAGTGAACCTGTGCGCTTCATTAACGCAGCTCAGTGAAATACAAACATGCAGAAAAATGGTCTTCAAGACATGCAGTGGCACATATGCACACACACACACACACGCACACACACACACACACACACACACACACACATACACACACACACACACTCACTCATCAAGCCTCCTCTCCTCTCCTCCCTCGGCGTGTTGCGTAGCTTGTGAACTCGCAGTTACAACACAGAGCCTTGTTTTTATGCTGCATAAATTGATGTGTTATCGTATTTTTTTAACCCCCCCATGCATTTCTGCTCCACTTCTGTGTATTTTACCAACACTGCACTGTTGCTGTTGCTGATGTTGATGTGGTGTTCTGCCTCCCCTTCCTCACCTCCGCTCCTCCTCCTCCTCCTCCTCCTCCTCCCCCCCTCCTCTCTTCATTTGCTTCCCTCTGGGGCTGATGTGATTTAGGGCCGTGCTTGAAGAATGAAGACCGGGCTAATATCTGCCCGTTATTGATGCGAGCCGTAACTCTCACCTCCGCACTCCACAGGCGGACGGAGAGGGAGAGACAGAGGGCTGCTGCTCTGGGAAGGAGGAGAGGAAACAGCGGAGAGATAATACCAGCAGATTGATGGCTTTTCTCTGTGTTGTTTCAGACTCCAGACCGAGCACGTTTCTCATGGAGCCCTGTTAAACTAGAAGTGCCCAAACAGTCCCCGTGATGAAACCACATTTAAATTCCCTAGATCTGGATTTTTATTTGGATCTGCACCAAATTACACACCCTCATAAACATCAGTCCCCTAAACATGCCCGGTTGTTTTCATCAAGATCCATAAATTATTCCCTCAGAAAATAATGACGACGCTTAAAAGGGAATCCTATCTCGCAATGTTGGCAAAAGCGGTAGAGCTTCCTGGTTCGGCCCCTGATCCGGATCAACAGCAAAATTTAATTAATCTCTTAATTGACCCGCGTCCCATCTTTCCAACTAGTTTAGTGGAAACCTGCATAGTAGTTTTTGTGTAGCGCTGCAGACAAACAAACAAACCAACCATCAAATGGACAGGGGTGAAGACAATGTCCATTTTATAATAATATAGAGATTTGAATTCTCCATACTGTTCCCTCCTCCCTGCGGCTGCCCCCCCCCCCCCCCCGGCTCCTTCCATCTGTACATTATGTAGATGTCAATAATTTAGCACAGGATTCAAGAGCTCGGCGCTTAACAACAGGTTACGGTCTTTGCTATAAAAGCCATAAAATATGCATTTGTGAATAAAATATGATTCTGTCTCTTTCAAAGCAGCAGGAACCTGTCAAGATTGCTATTTACTTTCTGACAATATCGCAGTGAAGTGACAGTTCAAAAGCTGGGGGTTTGTCTTTATCTTGGCAGGTTTTCAATCTTTGCTCTATTTCTGCACACCGCGCCGCATTATTGTGTATCCATTGTTTTGTAGCTCGTCTTTCATCTCCAGGGCTTTGTTGTTCTCTCACTCTCTTTGCCGTCTCCCGCGCTCTCTCCCCCTCTTACGTCGTGACTTCTTTCTTTTTCTCTTTTCTTTTTTTCCTCCCTGCTCTTTTTTTTATACAGTTTCCTCTGGTGTTGTACAGTAACAGTAGAGGCAGATAAACAGCTCCCACATTCCACTCTAACTGCCCCTGAAAACCTCCAATCACCGGCCTCATGAAACCACCTCAGCTCTAAATACACTGGGACTTCCTTCTGCTGCTTCCCATTTTCTCCTGCCGTCCTTTCTCCCCACTGCTGTTCACCTTACCCACCACCACCGCCGCCACCACCCCCAACCAGCCTCCCCCGCCTTACCCCCCACACCCCGCACCCCCACAGGCCAGGAGATGGTTTCTTTGTTCCTGACATCTGTTTTGTTGGGTGATTAATTGAGATGAGCATGTGGGGTGAAGGCCTGTAGAGGGGGAGATCAGACCCCCCAGGTAATGTGCATGTGTGTGTGTGTGCGGACGATGTGTGTGTGTGTGTCTGTGTGTTGGCAGCTTCAATAATCCTTGATCTGGCTAGTTAGCTCCAAACTGCCTGGTTCTCCCTCCAGAGTCATGCACGAGGAAACATTGGAATATCTGTTATCTCAATAAGATGTTGATAAAAACAGCTTTGCCTCGACAGAAAAATCTCCCCTCTGTTCTTTCCTGTGTTTTGATTCGGCAGCGTGAGATGTTAAGTGACAGTCGACTGACAAGTGACGACACCAGCTGCACACACACACCAGTGTCCCAGATACCCCGGAGGGCAAAGCGTTGATTTGCAGGTAACTACCCGCACGCATCACTCCAGCACATCTGTCACATTGTTATAAAGTGGCTGTAAGGATGGGCATATCTCTGCTAAGAAAAAAGGAACTAAAAAATATGGATGAGAACACAATATTCAGAGAGTAAACTTGAAAATGTAAGTGTAATCAATCAATAGTGTTATCATTGTCCACATGTATGTGTATAGAATTATAAATGACAAATGCAATAATCCAATTTTCATTTTCACCGAGTTGCGTGGGAATTCT